>NC_058132.1:434277339-434343652 GCF_016433145.1 Gracilinanus agilis
TTTGATACCTTCAATTTCTTTTTCTTCTCTAATTGCAACTGCTAGTGTTTCTAGTACAATGTTAAATAATAGAGGTGACAATGGGCATCCTTGTTTCACTCCTAATTTTATTGGGAAGGCTTCTAATTTATCCCCATTGCATATGATGTTTGTTGATGGTTTTAGGTATATACTGTTTATTATTTTTAGGAAAGGTCCTTCTATTCCTATACTTTTCAGTGTTTTCAATAGGAATGGATGCTGTATTTTGTCAAAGGCTTTTTCAGCATCTATTGAGATAATCATGTGATTTTTCTTTCTTAGACTGTTGATATGGTCAATTATGTGGATGGTTTTCCTAATGTTGAACCAACCTTACATTCCTGGTATAAATCCCACCTGATGATGGTGGATGATCTTCTTAATTACTTGCTGGAGTCTCTTTGCTAGTATTCTATTTAAGATTTTTCCATCTATGTTCATTAGGGAGATTGGTCTGTAGTTTTCTTTCTCTGTTTTTGATTTCCCTGGCTTTGGAATCAGTACCATGTTTGTGTTCTAAAAGGAATTTGGTAGGACTCCTTCTTTGCTTATCATATCAAATAATTTGTTTAGTATTGGGATTAGTTGCTCTTTGAAAGTCTGATAGAATTCACTTGGAAACCATCAGGCCCTGGCGATTTTTTCTTAGGGCGTTCTTTGATGACTTGTTCAATTTCTTTTTCTGATATGGGATTATTTAGGTATTCTATTTCTTCTGCTGTTAATCTAGGCAATTTATATTTTTGTAAATATTCGTCCATATCTCCTAAATTGTTATATTTATTGCCATATAATTGGGCAAAATAGTTTTTAATGATTGCCTTAATTTCCCCTTCATAAGAGGTGAGGTCTCCCTTTTCATCTTTGATACTATCAATTTGGTTTTCTTCTTTCCTTTTTTTTATTAGATTGACCAGTACTTTGCCTATTTTTTGTTTTTTCAAAGTACCATCTTCTAGCCTTATTTATTAATTCAATAGTTCTTTTACTTTCGATTTTATTAGTTTCTCCCTTGATTTTAATATTTCTAATTTTGTTTTCATCTGGGGATTTTTAATTTGCTCACTTTCTAATTTTTTGAGTTGCATGCCCAATTCATTGATCTCTGCCCTCCTTAATTTGTTAATATATGCACTCAAGGATATAAATTTCCCCCCGAGTACTGCCTTGGCCGCATCCCACAGGGTTTGGTAGGATGTCTAATCATTGTCATTTTCTTCAATGAAATTATTGATTGTTTCTATGATTCCTTCTTTGACAAATTGGTTTTGAAGAATCATATTATTTAATTTCCAATTAGTTTTTGATTTTCCTGTCCACGTGCCCTTACTTATTATTATTTTTATTGCATTATGATATGAGGAGGTTACATTTATTATTTCTGCTGTTTTGCATTTGTTTGCAATGATTCTATGCCCTTTAACATGGTCAATCTTTGTGAATGTGCCATGTGCAGCTGAGAAGAACGTGTATTCCTTTTTGTCCCTATTTATTTTTCTCCACATATCAATTAGATCTAATTTTTCTAAGACTTCATTCACCTCTCTTACCTCTTTCTTATTTATTTTTCGGTTTGATTTATCTAGATCTGACAGAGGAATATTTAGATCTCCCACTAGTATGGTTTTACTATCTATTTACTTCTTGAG
This sequence comes from Gracilinanus agilis, assembly GCF_016433145.1. Classification (NCBI taxonomy): domain Eukaryota; kingdom Metazoa; phylum Chordata; class Mammalia; order Didelphimorphia; family Didelphidae; genus Gracilinanus; species Gracilinanus agilis. The sequence continues at coordinate 434,279,010 of NC_058132.1, forward strand.
CTCTGCCAGTTTCTCCTTTATGAATTTGGGTGCTATGCCACTTGGTACGTACATATTGAGCAGTGTTATTTCCTCATTGTTTATATTGCCTTTAATCAGGATGTAAGGACCTCCCCTGTCTTTTTTAATCATATGTATTTTTACTTTGGTTTTGTCAGAAATCACAATAGCCACTCCTGCCTTCTTTTTCTCATTTGATGCCCAAAAGATTTTGCTCAAGCCCTGAACCTTAAACTTGTGTATGTCCACCTGCCTCATATATGTTTCTTGTAGACAACATAGGGTGGGATTTTGGTTTCTAATCCACTCTGCTATTTGCTTCCATTTTATGACGGAGTTCATCCCATTCACATTCAGAGTTATAATCATCAGTTGTGCATTTGCTGACATTTTCAAATCCTCCCCCATTCCTACCCCCTTTTTCCTTATACTTTTTTCCTTTTAAACCAGTGGTTTGCTATTGAGCTGCTATCCCTTATCCCCTCCCTTGAATAACTTCCCTTTCTACCCCATCCCTTATTTTTCCCCCCTCTTTTTGTTTTTAAAGGCCTTATGATTTCCCTCCCCCTTCTCCCCTCCCTTTTTTTGACCTCCCCACTCCCTTGCTTCCCTTGGTTTATCCCTTCTAACTTGCTCAGAAGGGTTAGGTAAGAGTTTTATGTCCCAATGGATAGTATAGCTACTCTTCCCTCTCCGGGTTGATTACACTGAGAGTAAGGTTAGATTATTACCTCTTTATGCTCTCTTCCTCTCCTTCTTATAATAGTATTTGTCCCCTCTCCCTCCCATGCCCTCTTTGTGTGTAATAGAATATCCTATTTTCTTATTCACTTAAGTTTCTTTTGGTGTCCCCTGGTATTCGCCCCCTCTTTCCCATCCCCCATGCCATCTTAGATTATTTAGTGTTCCACCCTCACCCTGTGAATTATTCTTCTGATTACTATAATAGTGAATATTATAATAGTGAATAGAGTTCACTACAGAGAATTATACATAACATTTCTCTACATAGGAATACAGATAATTAGATCTCACTGAGGCCCTTAAAAAGGCAAATTTAAAAATTATAAGTTTTTTTCTTTCCCCTCTGTATCTTATTTACCTTTTCATGTTTCTCTCAATTTTTGTGGTTGGATATCAAACTTCCCATTTAGCCCTGGTCTTTTCTGTGCAAATACCTTGAATTCTTCAATTTTGTTGAATGCTCATATTTTCCCCTGGAAATATATAGTCAATTTTGATGGGTAGTTGGTCTGTGGTTGCAGGACCAGCTCTCTTGCCTTTCTGAATATCATATTCCAAGCCTTGCGATCTTTTAGTGTGGAGGTGCCAGATCCTGTGTGATCCTGATTGGTGCTCCTTGATATTTGAATTGTTTCTTTCTGGCTTCTTGTAAGATTTTTTCTTTTGCTTAGAAACTCTTGAATTTTGCAATTATATTTCTGGGTGTTTTCTTTTTTGTATCGAATGTTGCAGGTGTTCTATGAATCCTTTCAATGTCTATATTGCCCTTTTGTTGTAGGACTTCAGGGCAATTTTGCTGGATTATTTCTGTTAGTATGGAGTCCAGGTTTCTATTAATTTCTGGTTTTTCTGGAAGACCAATTATTCTCAAATTGTCTCTTCTAGACCGGTTTTCTTGGTCTGTCACTCTCTCATTGAGATGTTTCATGTTTCCTTCTATTTTTTCAGTCTTTTGATTTTCTCTGTGTAAAAGGTGTCGAGTGTTAAAGACTTCTTTTTCTTGTTGTTATTCTTTCTCTTCTGAGCTTCCTGAGACTGGGTAGCCATTGTTAGCCTAGCAGCTTATCAGGTTTATCCTCGAGCTCAGGGTCTGTCTGCGGTCTATTGGCTCCTGAGGTCTGAGTTCTGGTGTTTTCCAAGGTCAATCCCCCTGGTGGACCCCCTTGCTTGATCCTCTGGTGGAGATTCCTTTACAAGTCTCAGGGCGCTGCTTCCACAGTCATACACTCGTCCACGCTGGTTCCCCACTCAGGGTTTCAGAGCTTTAGCTCCTGGCTGTGTCTGCCTCCACCCATGCCTCTGCCCGTGCTTTTGCTCTGAGCTGGCGCTCCCTGCGTCAACTCTGCTCCCGCACTCAGATTTCGCGTGCGTTTTTTGGCTTATTGGGGTCCTAAATCTTGCTGCTCTCAGGAACAGGCCCCGGAGCTGCCAATGATTTGATGGGTGCCCCAAACTTGCTCTATTTCTTTTTAGCTTGCCTCGGCGCTATAGGTGTTGTGTGTGAAGGGGTGGGGGTGGGGTGGTTGCTCAGTCCGCGATTTAGTGAGAGCTGTTTCACCCCTTTATAGCATCGAAATGCCTCGATTTCACGTACCTTCCACGCTGTGCCCTGTTGTGGGGTTCCTCAGTTTGTCTGGACTTGTTTTTATGTCCCCTTGAGGAGTTTTGTGTGTTTTGGTCAGGAGAGGTTAAGAGCTGCTTCTTACTCTGCCGCCATCTTAACCCGGAACCCCTATTTATTTCTTTTGATTCTCCCATTCTCCCACAATTTAGTAGCTTTTATAATTGTTCTCAGTTGATTTTCTTATATTTCTAATGGTTTAACTGTTTTCAAGTAGAATATTTTCATATATTTTCCCCTTAGAAATAACTTGAATTCATCTCTTTTTTGAATTGGAATTTTTTTCATTGCTGATTAGATTCACGTTTGCAGCATACATCATTTTAGGGGTTCAATATTAGTATCTTTCTTCTTTCAGAATATGCTATTTCAATCCCTCCTGAAATTTAATTTGCCAAATAATATTGTGGCATTTGGGTTTTCTTTTCTACAAATTTCAGTTTCTCTTTGTCAGTTGGAACACTTATTAATTGTTATTGCAATAAATTAATTTATGAATCTTAGTCCTAGAGTTAAATGTAAAACTTTTTGTTTGTTTGTTTCTTTTTCTGGAAGCAAGCTATGTATTTTTTCAGTTGATACTTTGTTTTTTGTATCTATGGATTCTAAAACTTCCCATCACATCTCTGATACATTTGCTAGCACTATAACAGACCTCTCTTTTTTTATGCTACAATTCTATAGTCTCTGCAAAAAGCTAAAGGAAGTCACAGATATCAAAATTAAAACCTATAATGTAATGAATACTCAGAGGACACAGTACAAAGACATCAAATCCAAACAGAGTGTTAAAAAAAAAGCTGAAATTGATTGAAAATACTGACAATAAAATTAAACAATAAATATGGAAGGAGAAAATTTTAAAAAAACTTAACCTCAGATTTGGTAATCATAATCGATTTCTTAAGGAAAGACTGAGTTATAAATGGAAATGAAATATTGTAATAATATAAAGCCTTTTGCATAATCAATTATTTATTTTTGGGAGGAAAGATACCTGAGAACCTTAATGTAACAAGTAAACTGTGGAGATTAAAATTAATATGCCAAATACTAAATACTATATTTATAAATATTTCATTAATAATAAACTAACAAAAGAGACTAACTAAAAGGTATTAACCAGCTTGCTCCCAGGAAAAAAAGAGAAAGAGGGAGGAGTTACAGCCAGCTATAAAACAATAATGTGACCACACAAATGTAGAGATGCAGGAGAGATTAAAGGGAATTTTAAGAAACTAAGGGACTTATGGGGGATGAAGTCCAAGGTTCAAAATTTCCATTTATACAACCACCTTTGTGATCCTTTGGGAGACCAGTCTCCCCAATGGATCATGAAAAAATAATCAACATGTAAATTGCAATAATTTGTGGATAAAAGGGGGGAAAAAAGAACAAAATAAATGATTGCTAAATTAACAAAAAGCCAATTTGGGTGTAGTCCCCTTTGGCATAAAAGTATACATTCAAAACAAATGCTTTCAACCCCCCCCACAAAGTTCAAATTCACATTCCAAAGTTCAATTCTGCATTTTCTTGATGCAGTGTGTGGTCTCTGCAGGCATGTTCATGGTGCCTTCTCCAAACAGGTTCATTGCCTGGATTCTAGTAAGTAGAAAATTTCTTATCTTAAAATTTCCTAAACTCAAATCAAAGTTCACATCAATAACGAAGTCCCCCCTGAGGTGGATAATAACACAGGGATCACTCAGGGATACATGGCTGAGTTATAAGGTATGTGAATCAATTGCAAAAGAAATAAAAAAAACATAAACAAAATCCACATAAAGGAGAAAAAAAAACTTGTGGATAAAATAGAAAATGTCAAAGTCCTATGTCTAAAAAAATCTAGGTAAAGGAAAAAATAAAATATAACAGGTCCTTGAATCAAGGCCCAGTTAAAGTGGTTTAAGCAATTTTTTACTTACCCAGTCAGTAGCCAGGACTACAGAAAGTTTGCAACACTTATAAAAGACAGAAAAGGGACTAGATTATAGGAGCCAGAATGGTAGCCAGGATGAGGGCTTTGGATAGAATGTGGTTCTAAGGAAGTCCTGAATCTAAAAATATGTTAAATTTCACCACCTCTAATCCCAAACAAGTTCAAGTCTTCTTGTCTTGGCTCAAAATTGCAACAATCCCACTGGGAGTGGTTGGTCTCTTTGACCTTGTGCTCAATTTGCACTATGCAGGTTGGCTTTGTGCTTCTTTAGCACTGTGCAGTGGCTCTTTTTAAATACTCTTTTGTAATCAGACAGAATCATTAAGCAAAATCCCATAATTATTTAAACAATCAATGGCATTATTCTAAAGCTTAAAGACTTTGGGGTATGCATTATTATTAGAACAAATGTATTTTAGACTTATATTACTGCAAATTAAAAAAAAAGATTAATATTGATAATGTGTTCAAGTACAAAAATGAAAGAAAAAAGAAAACTTAAAATTGTATTGCACATACAAGGGAAAAAAAGAATGTTTTAAAAATCAAAAATCTATAAATTAGAATCAGTGTAAGTTTTCTCACCCAAAAAATAAGATCCAATTTCCTTTTTAAACTTGGCCATGAACTACTGTGAATGTAAATTATTTTTACAGAATAACAGATTAATAAAAACAATAATATAGTAGATAATGCACATTCAAATGAAGTATAAAATTCACAATAGCCCAGTTATTGACAATAGCAAACAAACCCAGTATGATATAGGATCCACAAGAGTTTATACATAGCCATTTGCTGTGTGATGTTTAAAAAAATCCATACTTATCTCAAACTCTACAGGTATAGCAAATCTTTCAACCTTGTCAATTGCTGATGAAAACCTGTTTGGGTCTAAAACATCACGAAGAATTTTAGATCCTTCTGGATGGAAAGTAAATTAAACTAAGAAATTAAAATATCATGCATGCAAGAACTCTTTCTGGCTTTCATATATATGTGCATATATATATATGAAAGCTACATATATATATGAAAACCTATCATCCATTCAGAAGGTATCTAAAGTCTTTTATAAAGACTAAATTGTAATAAAGTTACAATATAAATTCTTAAGTCATTATATTCTCCAAGGTCGTATAAGCAGCATGTGACCTCAATACTTAAGATGACAAATCCAGGATACATATAACTTATAGGCTTTTTACAACTTAAAAAAATTTGAGTAAGATGTTCATGGACTTTTTACAATGATATGTTTTTCAGTAAAATTATAGGGAAATGTATCAAATAAAGAATCATATAACAGAATAGATATTAATTAGATTAATACAGATAAACATAAAAAATTTAAACCTTAAAGAAATCAGCAAATACATTAATATAAGCAAATGACCAGTTACAAGCAGTGTAGCCAAAAAATCCTTTTTACCAATCTCAATATGCTTGTTTACTATCTTGAGTAAGCTGAGTGGTCAGCAAAGAAAAAACCACAGGAGCATAGAGCAAGAAAGAGAAACCCAGCTCTCAGCTCTCCAGCAAACTTACTAACTATACTGAAAATTTATTTTAAAAACATATTTGGGAATTCCATCCTGTCGTGGTTAGTCATTGTGTGGAGATTAAAATTAATGTCAAATACTAAATATTATATTTATATTTTATGAATAATAAACTAACAAAAGAAACTAACTAAGAAGCACGAACCAGCTTGTTCCCAAGAACGAAAAAGGAAAGAGGGAGGAGTTACAGCCAAATATAAAACAATAACATAACCAAGCAAATGTGGAGGTGCAGGAGAGATTAAAGGGAATTTTGGGAAAACTAAGGGATATGGGGAATGAAGTCCAAGGTTCAAAATTTCCATTTGTACAAAAAAAATTATTTTTTAAATGAAATTGGTTATTTGATTCAATTTAGGCCTACACATTTACTTGGGTTGACAGTAATATCTGTTTCAAATGGCTAAGGAATTTGGTCACATCCTCTGATATCTGCATGAATTCAAATCAGAATTTTGATTGAGCCAAGAGAGAATTTCTTTTTTTTATTAGACATTTATTAATATTCGTTTTTAATCTGTTTACATACTTTATGCCCCTACTTTCCCCTTCACCCCCCGCTCTCCCCCCACCCATGGCCAATGCACATTTCCATTGGTTGTAACATGTGTCCTTATTCAGGGTCTATTTCCCATTCATGTCCGCCTCAGCCCATGCATTCAAGCAATTGTTTATCTTATATCTTTCCTCTCCTGCAGTCCTTCCTCTGAATGTGGGTAGCATCTTTACCATAAATCCCTCAGAGCTGTCTTGTGTCATTGCAGTGCTGCTGGTACAGGAGCCCATTACATTTGATTTTACCATAGTATATCAGTCTCTGTGTACAATGTTCTTCTGGCTCTGCTCCTTTCGCTCTGCATCACTTCCTGGAGGTCTCTCCAATTTGCATAGAATTCCTCCAGTTTATTATTCCTTTTAGCACAATAGTATTCCATCACCCGCATATACCACAATTTGTTCAGTCATTCCCCAATTGAAGGACATCCCCTCGTTTTCCAGTTTTTTGCCACTACAAAAAGCAAAGCTATAAATATTTTCATACAAGTCTGTTTATCTATGATCTCTTTGGGGTACAAATCCAGCATGATCTCTTTGGGGTACAAACCCAGCTCTTTTTTTTTTTAACTTTTTTTTTTAAAACCCCTGTACTTCGGTGTATTGTCTCATAGGTGGAAGATTGGTAAGGGTGGGCAATGGGGGTCAAGTGACTTTCCCAAGGTCACACAGCTGGGAAGTGGCTGAGGCCGGGTTTGAACCTAGGACCTCCTGTCTCTAGGCCCGACTCTCACTCCTCTGAGCTACCCAGCTGCCCCCGAGCCAAGAGAGAATTTCTCCCTAAATCTCTACAGATTTTTTGGTGAAGGAAAATACTTCATTTTGACTTTATTCAAGTCACTGACCTTCTACCTCCATTGTCAGAAAACGATTGTCTTGGACTGGTCTTAACTAAGTTCACTATTCTAGTAGTTAAATTTGATACTGAAACAAAATGAGACACCTATAAGCCATTTAACAATAAACAAAGGAAATTTACTTAGTTACTGGAGTTATTTGACGGCACATTTTGAGTTCATCCATCAAACCAATCAAGCATCAGATCAAGTTTAAGCTCTGAAAAAATAAAGGGAATACTTTTATATTATTTATATTATAATATAAATTATAATATTATAATATAAATATATATAAATATATATATTTATATTATAATAATTCATTGGATTTTCTCTAGTTTCCATTTCTCACAGGGGCTTCTGATATATATAGGAATAATCCTTTGCTACCATAAGCCATGCTTTCTTTCATTCAGGTTTACAAGAAATATCAGAAATATCTGTTTATTCACAGTATATTATCATTAAACTTGACAGACTTTATTCTGTAAACCATGTCATGCAGGTGGCAGCAAAAACCCTTGCTTTTGCAAACCAACTGTAACAGTTTGTCAGTTAGAAAGGTTTAGAATGTTGAACCAGCTCGGGGGCTGGGCTCACTGGAAAACCATTAGAGCTAGGCTATAAATAGCCCTAAAGTTCCAACTGAAAGGCCTTTTGCCTTTGGGGCATTTTGGGACCTGGTCTGTTTTTTCTAGACAACTCCCTGACCTCTCCATTACATCCTGCTATTTCCCTGGATTTCCCCATTGGGCCCTGGGAAGAAGGGTGGTTTGGTGGTTAGATATCGTGGTTTTAGCTTCTGTAGGCAGGAAGGACAAACTAAATCAAGCCATCTCCTTATTTAGTGATCTGATAACATACCTTAGGGCAGTGAAACCTTACCTGACTGAGCAGGCCTCTCGCAATCTGACCCTCTCCTGTGTCCCTTCCCCCAGAACCAGCTTTCTCCCTAGCAGCAGTTACAAAACCCTCAAACCCCTTTTCCCTCTGCTTACCCCTGACATCAATAAATCCCCTTTGATATCTATACAAAGCCTCTGGTGAATCATTATACTTGATATTAGGGAAAAGGCTGAAGAGGGAAGGAATAACTTTACTTTTATTTCTTGAGGGCAAACCTGGGCTTCCATTTTGGGCAGGAAGTAGCCAGCAGAGTCTTCCTGTAAATTTCAGTTTCATTGGTAGGGAGGAGCCTCTTGTCTCCTCCCTCAAAGGATCTTAGAAATTGACAACAAAAACCTTTCAGCCAGACTCATATTACTTCTGGCTGACTCAGTTCTTTTTGTATCACAGAGATAGCCTCCCTGCCTGAAGGATCCAGCCTATTTCCTCGCAGTACCCTCAAGTCACAATGCTCTGTCTCTAGCCTCTGTGATTAGCCTGTTTGAGCAGTCCTTCCCATATTCCCCATTCATCCCTTACCTTCCTATATATCCCCTCTTTATTCCAACATCATCATATCCCTTTATTTCCTTCCCACAACATAGCTACTTACTTCTCTATTACAACCAGTTTCTGTGTTTTTAAAAGATATAGCAACACCAAAGTGATTAAGAGAAACAACTATAATCTAATTGGTAGTATGTATATGCTCTAGACTGACATTTTAAAATATACATAACATAAATTATACAATGTTTAAACTTGAAGAATATTTTAGCTAACATATCTCCCCTTCTTCATACTTTTATGAAAAATCTTTAATTTTTATCATATCCCTACTGTTTATTATATTTCCTATTATATAAGAAGCTTTTAAAAAGCTTGTTCAATGACCAACTAACTAATTTGAATTTTCATTGGCTGCCTTCAGTTTGACTTTTATTTTTTTGGGGGGGTGGAAGGGTTTCATGGTTTGGGTTTTTTGGTAAATTTTTTTAAATTAATTAATTTAGAATATGTTCCCATGGTTACAAGATTTATGTTCTTTCCCTCCCTTTGCCCCTACCACATTCCATAGCAGATGCACAATTCCACTAGATTTTACATGTGTCATTATCAAGGCCTATGTCCATATTATTGATATTTGACCAGGGTGATTGTTTAGAGTCTAGATCCCCAATCACATCCCCATCGGACCATGTAATCAAGCAGTTGTTTTTCTTCTGTGTTTCTGCTCCCACAGTTCTTCCTCTGAATGTGCATAGTGTTCTTTATCATAAGACCCTCAGAATTGTCTTGGATCATTGCACTGCTGCTAGTAGAGAAGTCCATCACATTTGATTGTACCACAGTGTACCAGTCTCTGTGTACAATGTTCTCCTGGATCTGCTCCTTTCACTCTGCATTAATTCCTGGAGGTCATTCCAGTTCACATGGAATTCCTACAGTTCATTATTCCTTTGAGCACAATAGTATTCCATCACCAACAGATAATATTCCATCACCAACAGATACCACAATTTGTTAAGCTATTGCCCAATTGAAGGATTTCCCCTCATTTTCCAATATTTTGCCACCACAAAGAACACAGCTATAAATATTTGTGTACAAGTTTTTTTTTCCCCTATGTTCTCTTTGGGGTATAAATCCAGTAGTGGTATAGCTGGATCAAAGGGCAGGCAGTCTTTTTGTGTCCTTTGGGCATAGTTCCAAATTACCATCCAGAATGGTTGGTTAAATTCACAGCTCCATAGCAATGCATTAATGTCCCAATTTTACCACATCCCCTCCAACATTCACGACTTTTCTTTGCTGTCATGTTATTCAATCTGCTAGGTGTGAGGTTTGTTTTGATTTGCATTTCTCTGATTATAAGAGATTTAGAACACTTTTTCATGTGCTTATTGATAGTTTTGATTTCCTTATCTGAAAATTGCCTATTCATATCCCTTGCCCATTTATCAATTGGGGAATGGCTTGATGTTTTGTACAATTGATTTAGCTCCTTGTGAATTTGAGTAATTAGACCTTTGTCAAAGGTTTTTTGTTATAAAGATTTGTTTTCCCAACTTGTTGCTTCCTTTCTAAATTTGGCTGCATTGGTTTTGTTTGTACAAACGCTTTATAGTTTAATGTAATCAAAATTATCTATTTTACATTTTGTATTTTTTTCTAACTTTATTGATCTTAAAATCTTTCCTTTTTGAAAGATCTGACAAATATACTATTATGTGTTCACCTAATTTATTTAGAGTTTCCTTCTTTATATTCAACTCATTCACCCATTCTGAGTTTATCTTGGTGTAGGGTCTAAGATGTTGATGTAAACCTAATCTCTTCCATAATGTTTTCCAATTTCCCCAGCAGTTTTTGTCAAATAGTGGGTTTTTGTCCAAAAATCTGGGCTCTTTGGGTTTATCATAGACTGCCTTGTTTAAGTCACTTATGCCAAGTCTATTCCTTATGTCTTTTAGCCAGTACCATATTGTTTTGATGACAACTGCTTTATAGTACAGTTTAAAATCTGGTACTAATAGGCTATCTTCCTTTACATTTTTTTCATTATTTCCCTTGAAATTCTTGATCTTTTGTTCTTCCAAATGAACATTTTTATATATTTTTTTAATTCAGTAAAAATGTTTCTTGGTAGTTTGACAGGTAAGGTACTAAATAAGTAAATTAATTTGGGTAGGATTGTCATTTTTCTTATGTTAGCTCATCATACCCATGAGCAATTAATGTTTTTCCAATTGTTTAGATCTAGTTTTAATTTTGTGGAGAATGCTTTCCCTTCTTTTATTGAAGCCCAATTTATTTTGCTCTAAGTCTTTTACCTTTACCCTGTGTGTGTCTACCTGCCTTATATGTGTTTCTTGCAGACAATATATGATAGGATTTTGATTTCTCATGAACTCTGCTATTTGCTTCTGTTTTATGGGTGAGTTCATCCCATTCACATTCAGAGTTTTAATTATCACCTGTGTAGTCCCCATCATTTTCATTTCTTCTCTTAGCCCTGCCCTTTCTTCTTTCAGTATTTCCTTCTACACCAGTGTTTTGCTTTTAATCAATCCCCCCATCTCTACCCTTATTTTACTTCCCCTCTCACCCCTCCCTTCTTACTACATTCTTATTTTCCTTCATGGTTTATTAAATTCTACTCTCCTCTCTTTCCCTCCCTTTTGGTACTCCCCATCCCATTCCCCACATTTTATTTTTCCATCTTAACTTCCATCTAGGATAAGACACAATTCAATACCCCAATTGACCTAGATCTCTTAGCTCTCAGAATTAATTTCACTGAGAGTAAGGTTTAAGTATTACCTATTAGCACTCTCTTCCTCTCCTTCTTATGATTGTATTCTTCCCCTCCCCCTCCCATATGCCTCTTTATGTGGTATGAATTATCCTATTATTCTTATTCCTTATACATTTTCTTGGTGCCATCTTCTATTCCCCTCCCCCCTCTTATATATATATATATATATATATATATATATATATATATATATATATATAATTTTAAATCACTCAGTACCCCAACTTCTATCTATGGATATTTCTTCTAACTACTATTACAGTGAATAGGGATTTTGAGCATTAAAAATGTTATTTTTCCATATAGGAATATAAACAATTTGACCTTAATGAAGCCCTTAAAAAATTCTCCCCCCTCTTTATTGTTTAACTTTTCATGTTTTTCTTCAGTTTTGTATTTGGACATCAAATTTTCCATTCAGTTCTGGTCTTTTCTTTATAAATATTTATAAATCTTCTTCTTCTTTTTTTTTTTTTTAATGTCCATACTTTCTCCTGGAAGTATATAGTCAGTTTTGATGGGGAGGAGATCCTTGGTTGTAGACCCAATTCTCTCACCTTTCTGAATATCATATTCCAAGCCTCGCAGTCCTTTAATGTGTAGGCTGCCAGATCCTGTGTAATCCTGGTAGGTGTTCCTTGATATCTGAATTGTCTCTTTCTGACTTTTTTTTTTCTCTCCTTAACTCGGAAGTTCTTGAGTTTGGCAAGTACATTCCTTTGTGGTTGTCTTTTGAGGATTTAATGTAGATGGTGATCTATGGACTCTTTCAATGTCTATTCTGCCCTCTTTTTCAAGAAAATCAGGGCAGTTTTCATGGATAATTTCTTGTAATATGATGTCAAATTTCCTGTTTGTTTCTGATTTTTCTGGAAGACCAATGATTTTCAAATTGTTTCTTCTTGAAGACCATTTTTCTTAGTCAGTCATTTTCTCAGAGAGATATTTCATGTTTCCTTCTATTTTGTCAATCTTTACTTTATTTTATTAATTCTTGCTGTCTCCTGAGATCTTCTATTTGTCCAATTCTAGTCTTTAGAGACTTGTTTCCGGTTATAATCTTTCATTTTTGGTCTGGTCTATCTTGATTTTCATGACTTCTAGCAGGTCATTTCTGATCTTCAATTTGCTTATCATTTCATCCCATTTCTGAACCTCAGTTTCCAGATGTGAAAGTCTTTTAAACTTATTTTCTTTTTGAACTACTTCCTACTTTTCTTGCCAAGTTTCTTTTATTTTTTAACTTGGTTCTCAAATTCCAGCCTGATTTCATGGAGATCTTATAACCAATTTCAATTTTTTTTCAGAAGTTTGGATGTGTTTGCTTGTTTGTCCTCCTCTGCTGTCTCCTCTGTAGTTTGTTGTTTCTCTAAGTAAAATTTTTTTCAATTAAAGGTTGTTTCTTTCTCTTTTTTTTGGTGTTTATAGCTTGGGCATTGCTAGCCATTGTTATGTTAGTTTTCTCCTGCCTTCTCAGCCAGAAGTCTGGGTGAAGAGTGTAAGCAGCTCTCTGTGTATGGAGCTTCTGTGGTTTTGCCCTAACAGTATTTTTTGAGTCTCTACAAAGTTTGCTGTGGGCAGCCCCTCTCTGCCTTGTCTCTGAGTCCAGGCTCCTCATTTCTCAGTTTTCTGGGGTCCCAAGTCTCACTGATCTCAGGGGTAGTTGTCCTCAGCTAGCCCCCCCTCCCAATCCACCCCTCCACCCCCAAGTTCTTAGCAATTGAGCTGTTCTGCTTCTCGTGTGTTTGCTCTGCCTCAGGTGTGGCAGCTGTAGTGGGGGAGGGGTGATCAGTTCACATTTTGGTATGAGTAGTTTTATCCTCTTATAGCTTGGAAATGCCCCAAAACAGCCTACCTTTAAGTCAGCACTCTGTAGTAGAGCTGCTTTGATCATCTAATTCTACTCATTGTCTTTTTTCTGAGGCTTTTCACATGATTGGTGGTGAGGAGATAGGGCCCCTTGCTACTGACCTGCAGCCATCTTAGCCCAGAAACCCCTTCAATTTGACTTTTAAGCATTAACAACTTACCTCTGATTTTATTTATGTCTAAGTATATTATCATTAACATAATTTGTTAAGGATTTCAAGGTTACTCTAAAACTTTGTAGTTATTCTTTCTTGAAAACTAAACTTCTCTTTTTTCTTACCTCTATAACTTATGGTAGGCCTATTAATATTAGTCTAAAAATAAAGAGCATATAGTTGGAAGCTTTTAGTGAAAAAATTTGATTTGCATTCATTCATTTGGTGACCTATTAATCAGATAAAAACCTTGAAATTCCTTGTAACATTTTCAATTTGGAAGATCTCTGAAAACATTTTAAAATTTCTTGGAAGTAGAGAGAAATATCAAAGCATTTAATAGAATAAAATGGTGTATAGAATTTTAGTAGTTCTATAATAGCTCTTCTTCAACATTGATACTGTTAAAGGGATTTTCTTAATCTCTCCCTCTGACTCTTTTTTTTTTTTTTTTTTTTTTTTTTTTTTTTTTAATTTTTATTTTAAACCCTTAACTTCTGTGTATTGACTTTATAGGTGGAAGATTGGTAAGGGTAGGCAATGGGGGTCAAGTGACTTGCCCAGGGTCACACAGCTGGGAAGTGGCTGAGGCCGGATTTGAACCTAGGACCTCCCGTCTCTAGGCCTGGCTCTCAATCCACTGAGCTACCCAGCTGCCCCCGTCCCTCTGACTCTTTAAAAGGCAGGAGAGGGGGATTTCTAGGTGAAGCAGAGCTGACAGAGTCTCTATGCCAGAGTTGAAGATTTCGTTAGCAGAGAGATGAGGGGAGATATATAAGGAAGAATTCAGTTGGTAGTTAGGTCTTTTGCCTCTGGATCTCTAGAGAGCCGGAGGCTTATCTTGACTACTGGTGGTTAAATACTGACAGTTAGGTATAAGAACTGAATGATGGAGTTTGTGAGGGGTGAATGTCTATTTATTTAGAAAGATAGTGAATCGGTTTTAGGTAGTGTAGGCTAGATAGTACTGGTCTGGATAGGGAAGAATCACCTATCCAGAGAAGACATTTAGAGCAGGTTTTTAGAAATTTTAGTTAGGATTAGGAATTTAGGTATGGTCATAGAGTATTAGAATAATAATCTCTCTTTCCTCCTTTCTATTTTCTATTTGTGTATTTCTTCTCAAATTAAACTAAGTGTTTTATCAAACTGCTCTCCTCACTTTTGTCATACTTCTACTAGTTAATCCTTACAAGCCATTTGTGCTATATCCCTCTTAATAAAGTCACTTTATTTAAAAGTAAATGATACAAAAATAACTATTTGAAGCTATAAAAATAATAAACCTCAATTAACAATGCATACCATAGACAAAATCTTTCTATAGTATGAATATTTTAGGTCTAAGAAACAGAAAGGGAAGGTGACAAACATTTCTTATGTGCTTACTATGTGCCAGATACTATGCTGAGCACTTTACAATTATTTCATTTAATACACAACCCTGGGAAATAGTTGCTATTATCTCCATTTTGAAATTGAGAAAATTGAGGCAGACATGTTAAATGATTTGTCTAAGGAAATAATAAGTATCTGAGGCCACATTTAAACCCAGGTCTTTCTGAGGAATTCCAGGAAACATTATAACTCCTCTAGGATAAGCTGATCAACTGAAATCTCAATACCAGGAAGACTGACACAGCTTTTCATACTCTACACTTTTTCCCTTCCCTCAGTTTTTACTCTCTCTTCCTCTAATTAGAAGGATGATGCGAGAAGCAATAAACTCTATCCAAAGCCTTCTTGTTTAGAGTATTCAAAACCTCAAAGGTATTTCTATGTTTTCCATGAGCAGTTCTGCTGGTTTCCACTCCACAGAACATCATGCACACTGGATAAATATTCCCTTGTATTTCACCTCCCTTTTCAACATCTTTTCCCCTGCTATTATATTGTAATGTCTTTGATGGCAAGGACTTTCTTACTTTTACTTATTTGTATACCTACCACTTAAACACAGTCTATATGTGGCCCAGAGTAGTTACTTAATAAATATTTATTGAGCTGAATTGAATTGACTTTAGGGTCAGTTCTACCATGGTGCCATCTAGCTACCACTGATTGGCTCAAGTAAATAATTGAGGAGATTTGCGTTCTAGATCTGGATTTCTTCTATTCTCTTGCTCTTTGAATTTGCCATTTGACCTTTGGACTATAGTTTCTTCATTTATTAAAAGGGCAAGTTGGTTGAGACAATCTCCAAAATCCTTGCCAGCTTGGTCATTTAATTACTAAGATACAAATACCATCAGAACTAGATATAATAATTTCTCCCTTGAATTGTAAAAATAGTACTCTGAATTTAATATGACACAAATAGATGCAGACCCTTTATTCAGAAAGTAACCCAGAAAATGACTGGTATATTTGAGTTTATATGTCACAATACTAAGTTAGGTTCAGTGGCATTCCCTGAGATTCTTTTAGTAACTAAACAATTTTCAATTAACTCAGATTGATAAGAGGCATGCAAACATATGTGATATGATAAAGCTGAAAGTTCCTATCTTCTTGAGGAAAAATCACAAAATAAGAGCACTGAAACAATCTATTTTTTTAGAAATTATTTAAATTGATGTATTTGTTCTTACTTCATTTCAACATCTCCTTTTATCCTTCCACCTCTCAGAGAACCACCTCATTTAAAAAAAAGAAAAGAAAAAGAATTATACAAACCAATAAATACATTCAAAAAATATAACAGTGTCAACAATATTCACCACCCAAGGATCTGCAACTTTTTCAAAGAAGTGTGTCTTAGGAGTGGGAAAGCTATATATATTCTCATCTTTTGGAGGGAATCATGCTCATTTGTAATTTTGCAACATTTTTATTGTTCTGGGATTAAAAATAGCCTTTCTGTATTTATTTTTAATCTGAACAAGAGCCTTTGTATGCTTTTTCTAAAATAATATTAAAATTCTCTTCTGAATTGAATATATGTGAATTCAGTCAGAGAGTGTCCTAATATATCCCATCTGCATAATGGATATCCTTATTCCTTATAATATGATCTTACACTAAATAGGAACATAGATCCTGTCTAATATTTCCTTTAAGATTATTTTTCTGTCTTTTTTTTAGTCTTTGAGAATATACCAATTTTTCTTTAGTTCCTTGTATTTACAGTTTAAATTTTGTATGATTTAAAATATTTACAATATTTAGATAAAAACTCAGGAATAGGTTTACTCTAACTCATAAAAAGAGGAATTTGTAAAAAAAAATAATTTAATGGGGACATTTGGGTAGTTCATTGGACTGAGAGCCAGTCCTAGAGATGGGAGGTGCTAGGTTCAAACTTGGCTTCAGATACTTCCCAGCTGTGTGACCCTTGATCAAGTCACTTAACCCACATTGCCTAGCCCTTACCACTATTCTGTCTTAGGAGCAATACACAGTATTGGTTCTAAGATGAAAGGTAAGGGTTTAAAAATTTAAAGATAAAATCTGTTATAATGGGCTAAACAGGATGGTATCAGGGTAGATGGTAGTACCCATGAGTCTCCTGCCCCAGGGAGCTAACAACTTCACTATACGTAGATTTGGGACAGCCAGGCATGTGAGGTCCTTGATTAGAGAGGACCAGTCATTCTCCCTCCTGTCTGTAGACTCCTTTAAGGTGAGGAGTGAGTAGCCCCTCCCCTCTGGTGAGAAACTGGAAGCCAAAAGGAAGTGAACTCAGTTCACTTCCTGAGCAAGATGGATGCCTGGTCTAGCCCCTCAGGAAACAAGTGATAGTTATATTCCTTCTCCTCAGACCCTGGCCCTAGTTGGTGATGTAAATGAATCACTGAAGCTCTCTGAGTAAGGCCAAGGAGTTTATTAGACAAGAGAGGTAACTGAGGGAAGAGGATTAAGGTCTGGGAAAGCTGTTGCTATAGGTGAAGGCCAGTGCTGGCAGAGGGTCTCTGAAGGTAAGATCAGGCTGAGGGAACAAGCCCCTCAGCCAGGGATAAATTCCACTGCCCTGATGTAGTGTGGTCTATCAGCTTGACAAATGAGGGTGATGGTCTGGTTTGGTGGTGTCCCTGCCTGGCTAAATAAACTAAATTTCCTATGTTCCACCTCCCTCCAAAATCCCTCCTCCTGGGGCCCAAGGAGGAGTTCAAGGGGATAGCTGGATGACAGGTCAAGGAAAATCAGAACCCCTAGGGTATTTCTCCAGGGGAATTTATAGTGCCAGCTATAAGGGTCTGGTCATGAGACCAGGGACTAGCTGGGTCAACATTCTATTCCCCTAATTGCCAGGATTCCCTCAGGTGAATTTGCAAATGCAAGAGAACTTGCACCAATCCTGCATTACAAGTGAAATATTTAAAATTTACTGTTATTGCTTTTTTTTAACCACATGTTCTTTCTGCATATAAAAGGAAAATTTAAGTAAAAAAAAAACTCTGTAAGAGTATTATATGGGGAGTTTGGGAGAACCTAAGATGACAGAGAATTTTAAGTTCTCTAAGAGAAAGTTTTCGGACTCTAATTGATTTCTACTTATATCTCTTTAATGTTGCTGAGGCATCCTGAATTATTCGAATTTACATAAAGGTGTCAGAAAGTAGGTGCTCTTTAAGGTAACCTGGTCCCAGAGTAGATAAAGCTTTATGAGTATCATTCCCCTTGAATCACATCTGGAAAGAGGGAAGCAGACAGTACAATTAAAGAAACCAGTCAATATGTGCTGTTTGCGGTCTAACTCTGTAAAGAGAACTAATGAATTCACCCAAATCTTCCCTTAAATTCCAATTTTAAAATGAAAGCAAAATGTGCCATTAGAAATATACTTGAAGATAAAATTATATAGACTATAAATACAAAAAAGGTTCATTTTCTTGGTGTGTAATCCTGATAATAATGTTTCCCATTTAATTAATTAGAATCATTTCCAATAAGTTCATTTTAGTTCACATGTGATTTTTTAAATTTGAGTAAAGTTTTTCCAGTAAATGATTAAATGTGAAATTAGTTAATGAGAGGAACAAATTTCAGTGCTTCAGTTCCATAAGGTTTAAGACAAAATTACAATGCACTTTAATATTTTAGCATCTCCTCTTCTTTAAAAAACCAATTCTGTTTTTCAAAGCAGAATGTTGTCAAAAAATAAAATTTAACCACTATGCTTCAGTAGAACCAAAATGCCAGGAGTTGCAAAAATGCAGTGTTTTGTTTTTAAAAGCTTTTAGTGCCAAAATTCAAAGACCTGCCAGAAATGATTGAAAATATGTGGAAAAGGCAGTTGTTTGGGCAATAAATCCAGTGCCTATCATCTCTAGATTTTAAAGGAAGAAATAACCACGGTTCACCTTAAAATGTGTTATGAGAGGGTTTTACCATTCAATTCAACAAATACATCCCTTATTAAGTTTCAGATGAGGATGGAAATAAATTTAAAGTTAAATTCTAATAATGTTTTTCAATACATTTTTAGCTAAAGAGAAGAATACTTTCATAGGAGAGCATTAGAAAATCAGCTTGATATTTGTCTTTCAGATATTTGACACATATAAATAGTCAAGTAAAAATAAAATATTACATTTTCCCAAGCATAAGACCAAAGTCACTTCTGAACCCCAAATACAAGAAAATTCATGTAATTAACATAAATGCTGTATTTTCATTGGAAGGATTGGAGCAGGGATTTTTGTGACTTGAGAGTTATCTGGGAAGAAATGAAAATCTTTCTTTGATTTTATGGGTGAAAATTCCCCTCTCTCTTTATATGAGGATTGGATTTTAAAGTTAGCAGTAGTTTTGAGTTAATCATAATTGTAATTCTAGAATAGCTAAATAATGGTAGCATAAGTGATGATTTTAGGAGGCCTTTTGTGATTATTTTAGTTTAATATTAAGGTTTCTAATTAAGTAAATAACTGTTTTAGCATATGTAATCATTGTTAGTATAGGCCTCAGTTTTGGGCCTTAGCCTTCAAAATTGCTATATCATGCACCCTTAGCCACTATGGTCTTGAACTTGTGGTCCAGTATAAGTCACTAGGCGTGACCCTGGGTTCAAACCCTGGTACCACGCAGTAGCACCCACTCTTATTATTTACATCACTAGTACAGGCTCACCCACTCCCTCCTTGTCTAACAATTGACTTTCAAGTCATCATCAAATGGCTTCTTCTACCAAAGAGAAGTACATCCTGCTCTATTTTTAATATGGCTCAGATTATTTTTAACTTGCCATATAAGTTCTGATATTTTGGGGGTATATAGGAAGGTTTCTAACAGATCTTTTGGTCTTGACCAGAAGTCCTGCTTCATTGGGAGACTGTTCTTCTTAAAATAAACCTATTTCTTTATGGCTTGGATTCTTTGTACAACTTATTTGCCTTCCTGTGCTTAGAAATTAGGCAATTCCTCTAAGAAACCACCTCTTACAGACTATACATATATCACAGGACACTAGCAAAAAAACTGGACATGACTATTGAGGCTTGCCAGTTATCTTTAAGTTAATCAATTAATCAGCATATACTATGAACCTACTAGGTATCACAACTGTGCTATATATAGAACAATATACAATACAGAAAAAAAAATAAAATAGACAAGCATTTACAAGTATAAGTACTGGTATTCCTTCCACATTACAGCTTTCCCCATAGTGTTTTTAATATGTGAATCCATGTAAGAAAATGGGAATTTTTTGAGTTTTGTGGACTCAGAAATACCACTAATTCTTTACTTAATATAATTTATATACTAATTTGACTACATTTTGTAAACTTCATTTTTATAATGCACATGTGAATAGTTCCTTTCATTTATTTCTAAGCAGAATTGGTATAGCATCAGGTTCTTGGGCACAAATGAATTACAACGCTCTCATTGAGTAGTGTGTTAAATGGCATGTTGCATGAAAGAGCTAAGAAATATCAGTTATAATTTCCAAAAAGCATTCTACAACAAAGAATTGGTTTACATTAAAAGACATATCATGGTACATACTTATAACATTCCATTTTGCATTATGAATATTTGTGCATGTGACTTACTGTTTGTGCTAAATAGCTTCTTGAGAAAGAAATAAAAAAGTTACTTGTTTGGTACATCTATTATTGCCCAGAACACACTCTGCATATTATAAGTGATAAGCAAATGTTTGCTGAGTCAATGAATGATTATTAAATCCTATGGAAAATACCATTTTATTATGATAAATAGTGA
The DNA here is from genome assembly GCF_016433145.1 of Gracilinanus agilis. Classification (NCBI taxonomy): domain Eukaryota; kingdom Metazoa; phylum Chordata; class Mammalia; order Didelphimorphia; family Didelphidae; genus Gracilinanus; species Gracilinanus agilis. The sequence continues at coordinate 434,299,674 of NC_058132.1, forward strand.
ATATATTTGAGTAATATGTGAATCACTAAATTAAGTAATGAGTAAAATATGAATATTATATGAAATTATGTGCAACTTAAATTATGATTTTATATTCCAGTGAACTATATTAATGAAGCAATTAAAATGTAGACAAGAGATATTAGGTAAAATTTTCTGAAAATGAGATATTAATCAAAAATACTTTAAATAGAAAAGGATTTGAAATCATGATTCATAGTATCAAAAGAAAGAATGAATGCATAGAGAGCAAGATCAAATGTTAAGAAATTGTCCAGAAGGTATTTGTTTTAGTGGGATCATTTTTAAAAACATTTATTAATATTCATTTTTAACGTGGTTACATGATTCATGCTCCTACTTTCCCCTTCACCCCCCGCACTCCTCCCACCCATGGCCAATGCACATTTCCACTAGTTTTGTCATGTGTCCTTGATCAAGACCTATTTCCAAATTGTTGGTAGTTGCATTGGTGTGGTAGTTTCGAGTCCACACCCTCAATCATGTCCACACCGACCCATGCGTTCAAGCAGTTGTTTTTCTTATATGTTTCCTCTCCTACAGTCCTTCCTCTGAATGTGGGTAGCTTTCTTTACCATAAATCCCTCTGAATTGTCCTGGGTCATTGTATTGCTGCTAGTACAGAGGTCCATTACATTCAATTTTACCATAATATATCAGTCTCTGTGTACAATATTTTCTGGCTCTGCTCCTTTCGCTCTGCATCTGTTCCTGGAGGTCTCTCCAGTTCGCCTGGAACTCCTCCAGTTTATTATTCCTTTTAGCACAATAGTATTCCATCACCCGCATATACCACAGTTTGTTCAACCATTCCCCAATTGAAGTACATACCCTCCTTTTCCAATTCGTTGCCACCACAAAAAGCGCAGCTATAAATATTTTCATACAAGTCTGTTTATCTATGATCTCTTTGGGGAATAAACACAGCAGTGGTATGACTGGATCAAAGGGCAGATAGGTTTTTATAGGCCTTTGAACATACTTCCAAATTGCCAGCCAGAATGGCTGGATCAGTTCACAGCTCCACCAGCAATGCATTAATGTCCCAATTTTGCCACATCCCCTCCAACATTCATTACTCTCCCCTTCTTTCATTTTAGCCAATCTGCTAGGTGTGAGATGATACCTCAGAGTTGTTTTGATTTGCATTTCTCTAATTATTAGAGATTTAGAACACTTTCTCATGTGCTTATTGATACTTTTGATTTCTTTACCTGAAAATTGCTTATTCATGTGTCTTGCCCATTTATCAATTGGGGAATGGCATGATTTTTATACAATTGCTTTAACTCCTTGTATATTTGAGTAATTAGACCCCTGTCAGAGTTTTTCATTATAAAGATTTTTTCCCAATTTGTTGTTTCCCTTCTGATTTTGACTACATTGTTTTTGTTTGTACAAAAACTTTTTAGTTTAATATAATCAAAACCATTTAATTTACATTTTGTAATTTTCTCTAACTCTTGCTTGGTTTTAAAATCTTTCCTTTCCCACAGATCTGACAAGTAAACTATTCTGTGTTCACTTAACTTGCTTATAGTTTCCCTCTTTATATTCAAGTCATTCACCCATTCTGAATTTATCTTGGTGTAGGGCGTGAGATGTTGATCTAAGGCTAATCTCTCCCATAATGTTTTCCAAATTTCCCAGCAGTTTTTGTCAAATAGTGGATTCATGTCCCAAAAGTTGGGCTCTTTGGGTATATCATACACTGTCTTGCTGATGTCATTTACCCCAAGTCTATTCCACTGATCCTCCTCTCTATCTCTTAGCCAGTACCATATTGTTTTGATGACTGCTGCTTTATAGTATAGTTTAATATCTGGTACTGCTAGGCCCCCTTCCTGAACATTTTTTTCATTATTTCCCTTGAAATTCTTGATCTTTTGTTATTCCAAATGAAATTTGTTATAGTTTTTTCTAATTCAGTAAAGAAGGTTTTTGGTAGCTTGATAGGTATGGTGCTAAATAGGTAAATTAATTTGGGTAGAATGGTCATTTTTATTATGTTAGCTCGACCTACCCATGAGCAATCAATGGCTTTCCAATTGTTGAGATCCAGTTTTATTTGTTTGGAAAGTGTTTTGTAGTTGTTTTCATATAATTGCTGTGTTTGTTTTGGTAGATAGATTCCTAAGTATTTTATATTGTCTAGGGTGATTTTAAATGGTGTTTCTCTTTCTACTTCTTGCTGCTCTAGTGTGTGGAAATGTATAGAAATGCTGATGATTTATGTTCAATTATTTTGTATCTTGCAACTTTGCTAAAGTTGTTGATTATTTCTACAAGCTTCTTAGTTGATTCTCTAGGATTTTTTAAGTAGACCATCATATCATCTGCAAAGAGTGATAGCTTAGTCTCCTCCTTGCCTATTTTGATACCTTAAATTTCATTTTCTTCTCTAATTGCAACTGCTAGTGTTTCTAGTACTATGTTGAATAATAGAGGTGATAATGGGCATCCTTGTTTCACTCCTGATCTTATTGGGAAGGCTTCTAATTTATCCCCATTGCATATGATGTTTCTTGATGGTTTTAGGTATATACTGTTTATTATTTTTAGGAAAGGTCCTTCTATTCCTATACTTTCTAGTGTTTTCAAGAGGAATGGATGCTGTATTTTGTCAAAGGCTTTTTCAGCATCTATTGAGAAAATCATGTGATTTTTGTTTCTTAGACTGTTGATATGGTCAATTATGTGGATGGTTTTCCTAATGTTGAACAAACCTTGCATTCCTGGTATAAATCCCACCTGATCATGGTGGATGATCTTCTTAATTACTTGCTGGAGTCTCTTTGCTAGTATTCTATTTAAGATTTTTGCATCTATGTTCATTAGGGAGATTGGTCTGTAGTTTTCTTTCTCTGTTTTTGTTCTCCGTGACTTTGGAATCAGTACCATATTTGTGTTGTAAAAGGAATTTGGTAGAACTCCTTCTTTGCTTATCATATCAAATAATTTGTATAGTATTGGGATTAGTTGCAATTTGAATGTTTGATAGAATTCACTTGTGAATCCATCAGGCCCTGGTGATTTTTTTCTTAGGGAGTTTTCTTTGATGGCTTGTTCAATTTCTTTTTCTGATATGGGATTATTTAGGTGTTCTATTTCTTCTGCTGTTAATCTAGGCAGTTTATATTTTTGTAAATATTCATCTATAACTCCTAAATTGTTATATTTATTGCCATATAATTGGGCAAAATAGTTGAATTATTCTTCTGATTAATATTATAGTGAATACTATAATAGTGAATAGAGTTCACTACAGAGAATTAAACATAACATTTTTCTACATAGGAATACAGATAATTAGATCTCACTGAGGCCCTTAAAAAGGCAAATTTAAAAATTATAAGTTTTCTTTCTTTTCCCTCTGTATCTTACTTACCTTTTCATGTTTCTCTAGATTTTTTTGGTTGGATATCAAACTTTCCATTTAACCCTTTTCTTTTCTGCGCAAATACCTGGAATTCTTCAATTTTGTTGAATGCCCATACTTTCCCCTGGAAATATATAGTCAATTTTGATGGGTAGTTGATCCGTGGTTGCAGGCCCAGCTCTCTTGCCTTTCTGAATATCGTATTCCAAGCCTTGTGGTCTTTTAGTGTGGAGGCTGCCAGATCCTGTGTGATCCTGATTCGTGCTCCTTGATATTTGAATTGTCTCTTTCTGGCTTTTTGTAATATTTTTTCTTTTGCTTGGAAACTCTTGAATTTGGCAATTATATTTCTGGGCATTTTTTTATCTGGATTGAATGTCACAGGTGTTCTATGGATCCTTTCAATGTCTATATTGCCCTCTTGTTGTAGGACTTCAGGGCAATTTTGCTGAATTATTTCTGTTATAATGGAGTCCAGGTTTCTATTAATTTCTGGTTTATCTGGAAGACCAATTATTCTCAAATTGTCTCTTCTAGACCGGTTTTCTTGGTCTGTCACTCTCTCATTGAGATATTTCATGTTTCCTTCTATTTTTTCAGTCTTCTGACTTTGTTTTATTTGTTCTTGTTGCCTTGAGAGATCATTAGCTTCTAATTGCTCAATTCTAGCCTTTAGGGATTGGTTTTCGGCTATAATCTTTCTGTTTTCGGCTATGATCTTTTGGTTTTCGGCTATAATCTTCTGGTTTTTGGCTATAATCTTCTGGTTTTCGGCCATAATCTTCTGGTATTCCTTTTCAATCTGGTCATTTCTGGTGTTCAATTTGCTTATCAGTTTATTTTGTTTCTGAGCCTCACTTTCCAATTGCAAGATTCTACCTTTTAAACTGTTATTCTTGCCAATCTCTTCCATTTTCCTCAAAATCTCAGTTTTGAATTCTTCCATAGCTTGTGAGGAGTTTTCCTTATTTGAGGAGGGTCTGGATGCTTGTTTGTTCTCCTCCTCTGTTTGCTCGGTTGTCTGGATTTTCTCTGTGTAAAAGTTGTCGAGTGTTAAAGACTTCTTTTTGTTGTTGTTAATATTTCTCTTCTGAACTTCCTGAGCCTGGGTACCCATCGTTAGCCCAGTAGCTTCTCAGGTTTATCCTCGCCCTTACGGTCTGTCCACGGTCTTTTGGCTCCTGAGGTCTGAGTTCTGGTTTTTTTCAAGGTCATACCCCCTTGCTTGATCCTCTGCTGGAAGTTTCTTTACAAGTCTCAGGGCGCTGCTTCCACAGTCATATACCCGTCTGCACTGGTTCCCCACTCAGGGTTTCAGAGCTTTAGCTCGTGGCTTTGTCTGCCTCCACCCACGCCTCCGCCCGTGCCTGTGCTCTGAGCCTGCTCCCACGCTCAGAGTTTGTGTGTTTTCTTTAGCTTTTTGAGGTCCTAAATCTTGCTGCTCTCAGGAACAGGCCCCGGAGCTGCCAATGACTTGATGGGTGCCCCAAACTTGCTCCATTTCTTTTTAGCTGGCTTCAGTGCTATAGGTGGTATGTGTGGAGGGGGTGGGGGTGGGGTGGTTGCTCAGCCCGCGATTTAGTGACAGCTGTTTCACCCCTTTATAGCATGGAAATGCCCCATTTCCACATACCTTCCATGCTGTGCCCTGTTGTGGGGTTCCTCCATTCGTCTGGACTTGTTTTTATGTCCCCTTGAGGAGTTTTGTGTGTTTTGGTCAGGAGAGGTTAAGAGCTGCTTCTTACTCTGCCGCCATCTTAACCCAATACCGGATCATTTTTATTAGAAGGAAGACTGTTAAAACACTTAAGAGATATAAATATATAATTCAAATGTACCTTGTATAATCCTTTTTGCTATCATGTAGGTAACATTGTATAATCGGAGTATTGTAATATTATATTTGTAAAATACATTCGATTTTCCTCTTTAGACAAAATACACTTGAAGATTTACAGAAGAAACTCAACATTTTAACTACATAAAATGAAATATTAATATTTCTTGGATATAGGTATTTCATTCATTGTGTTGATTAGTAGTCAACTAAAAATGATGTTGCTTTTGCCAAAATTATTATTTTTTTTAAACCCTTGTATTTTGGTGTATTGTCTCATAGGTGGAAGAGTGGTAAGGGTGGGCAATGGGGGTCAAGTGATTTGACCAGGGTCACACAGCTGGGAAGTGGCTGAGGCCAGGTTTGAACCTAGGACCTCCTGTCTCTAGACCTGACTCTCACTCCACTGAGCTACCCAGCTGCCCCCTTTGACAAAATTATTAATGACTTAAGAACTGTATTTTTCAATCCTACTCTGGTCATTTTAAAATAAAGGAAAATTAACTATTTTATTTCTAGGGTACAGAATGCCACATGACTCCTCCTAGTAGTGATCCCTAATATGATTTAACTAGGCAGTTTGGTGGAATTAATTGAGTGCTGGACTTGAAGACAGAAAGACCTGGGTTCAAATTCCTCTGAATATTTATAAAATTTGTGACCCTGCGCCAAACACTTCGGATCAGAAAATATTCTAGAACTTAACATAGATGATGGATTGTGATCTTATTCCAGGTAAAATTACTAAACATTATTGATTAAACGATAGACCCTCTAGACCCTCTCTCTCTCTCTCTCTCTCTCTCTCTCTCTCTCTCTCTCTCTCTCTCTCTGTGTGTGTGTGTGTATGTGTGTGTGTGTGTGTGTGTGTGTGTGTGTGTGTGAGAGAGAGAGAGAGAGAGAGAGAGAGTTTGTTTATAATATTCAGAACAGAAATGGGTGAACATAGTTAAAATTGATGCTGTTTCAGATAAGTCAGTGCTGGAATGAGGAAGATAATTTGGAGATAAGAGTAGGATTAGCAGCTGAATTTGAAGAATGAGAAAAAAGAAGAGATTAAAACTCACAATGAATTAATCTGCTATGCTACCCTTTGAAAGTAGTTTCTCACAATTGGTACTTTTATAATTAGAAATGATGGCATATTAATATATATACATATATATTAATATGCCATCATTATATATATATTAGCACATTTTCTTCAGTCTCTTAAAGAACTCCATTTTCATGAGTTTTTATATTTGTAGACATATCTTTGCATTGGTTCAAGACAGACTCCTACAAAGCAGGTAGGTGGCAAAATAGAAGGTTCTCTCCTGGCTTCAGAAAGACCTGAAATCAAGTTATTAATTTTTTATTTATTCATTTATTTTTACTTATTAACCACCACTTATAACCACCACCATAAAAGCATTTAAATAAGAAAATGAATTTTAAAATATTTGCTGTATCCCACACTCCACATTATTTACAATTTGTTTAGAAATATGAAATTTATATAATTGTGTCAATATAAAACATCCTCTGGTTTTTGTATTCCCTTTAGATTTGTTTTACTTTGATACTTTTTTCCCTTGATTTTGTGTTTTTAATATAATCATGATGTATGTAATTCTTATTCTCTTTTCTTCTCTTCATATTTTTATGTATTTTCCTTATTTTCTTTTTATTTTCAATATTTGCCATTTCTAATAACATAATACAATCCATTACATCCTAATATCACAGTCTATTCAGCCATTTCTCCCATTCATTACACTTGAGCTCTTTCTAATTATTTTTATCATTCCAAAAACTTTCCATAAATATTTTCATGAATACACAAATTTTACCCTTTCAATAATGCCCTTAGAGTCAAAGCCTAGTAATGAGGTTCCTAGATCAATGAGTATGTAAAGCTTACCAATTCTTAATGTATACTTTCATCTTGTTTTATAAAAAAAATCACAACTGCTTTAGAAATCCAATATTCATCCATGTTCTTATCATTATTTAATTTAACCATCTTAGCCTGCCTCGTTCTCAATTAGCATGCATTACCAGGACTATATTTAGCTAGATTGATCCTTAGATAGCAAATATAATCTGTTGCCAGGGCCATAATTTTTCTTCCAAAACTGAGTCTTTCTAGCTAGGACATTATATTCCAGTTTCACAAAGTATCAGGAATGCCGAATTACCTACATAGTGTGATGAATATTAAACTAAGATTTTTGCAGCATATTTATACTTTCCAAAACATTGCAGTCCCACCTGAAACAATGTTTGGGTTATGTTTATGTTCAGTTTTAAATTTACTACTAACCTCATCCCCAGATATCTGTCATGTTTAACTTATCTAAGGTTCTATTCATCTCTTTAACTTTTTTAATTTATTTTTTGGTTAGATTTATTTGGTTTAAAGAGGGGAAAAGTCCCCCCACTATTATTCTTTTATTATATATTTCCAGCTGTATCTCATTTATCATTGTCTTTAAAAAACTGGATGATATGTACACTTGGTGCATAGAGGGCCAATACTAATAATACTTGATTATCCATAATAACCCATGAGCCAACAACATACATTTATTCTATTCCTTCCTTTAAGTTATACTTATTTTAACCCAACCTTTGCCAGAGATCATGACTGCAACCCTTGCCTTCTATGTATCAACTGAGGCACAATATATTCTGCTCCAATAGTTCACCTTCACTCTATTTACAACTTTCATTTTCAGTGAGTTTCTTGTAAACTACATATTATCAGATCACTTTTTGGGGAATTTTTTTTGGCTTCAATTTTTTATATTTTCTGTCATCCATTTTCTTCTCATTGGCAAATTTATTCCATTTATACTCATAGTAACTAGCTGTGCATTTTAATCCATTTTATTCATCCTAACTTTTTGTCTCCCCCTTCCTTTTTTTCTACTATATTCCTCTTCATAGGTCCAATTTCTTTTGAGTGGTATCTTTCCAATTCACAGCCCTTCAGAAAACTGAAACCACTCTGACAATACTTCTAAACCAATCTTTAAAAAGCTCCTCAAAGTGACAGGAGAAAAAAAAACAGAAATACAGAGTGAGGGGGCTCTCCCACTGAACACAACTTGAAAGATAGGCAGAATGTGCTTATCTTCTTGTGATAAGGGGGTACTAGAAGCAAAACTGAACACATAGAAGTACTGGCCAATCATTCCCACACGTGTTCTGCCATTTTATGAACCTGGGAATAGGCCAAATTTGGGATTCCAGGATTGGGGCTATACTGGTAAAAGAGCACCTCAGACCAAGCCCTTCAAATCCCACACCCTGGCACCAGCCAACAGTGAGGACCAGAAGACCATAGTGTAGGCCTTTTCAAACCTGTGCTGTTGTGAGGAAGACCTAGCCACCAAAACAAAATAGCTTACAGTACTAAGCCCTGTAAGCTAGGAGCTGAGGAGAGAGAATTATCACCTTTCAGAATTCCCACTCCAGAGGTAAAAATACTAGGAAAATGAACAAACAGTAAAAGAAACTCCTGATCCTAAAAACTTTCTATGGCAACTGCAAAGGAGGTTAAATGAACCTGCAATGGAGGTTGTGAGAACTTTTATCTAGGTGGTTTAACATTGGTGAATAAGGTGGCTTTAAGTAAGCTTCAGTGAATCTGCAGCTGGATGTGGTTTTTGTTGAATGAACTGACAGACATCTCCACTCAATTGATTCCTCCTTTACAACTTGCCAATGAGGAAGTAGAAGATTCTTCCCCAACTGTCAGAGCTAAGTGAAATTAGTTCTTTAGATGAAATGAATATTAATAAACTCAAATTATTAAAGATGTTATTACTGAATGCAATTTGTTGATCTTGATATTAGAAGATCAATAAGCACTTGAATGAACTTGATGATATGAAGGAGAAGTTTTAACTGACAATTTCCCCTAAGAATCTTCAGTACAGATCAGGTCAGCACAGGCTTCTCTCTTCTTAACTTATTTAATGAAGGTAAACAAGGTTAGGGAAAGGATGGGTTGAAATACTGAAGAAAGAGCAATTACAGATGAATCCTAAAACCTTGTCTAACTAATTAAGCTAATCTTCTGAAGTTTTCAGAAGTTGATTCACAGAACCTGCCAGAAAAATTGCCTACATCAGGCCTAAGGCCTGACTCTAGTTATTTGATGTTTTAGCTCAGTTCAATTTGACTTGGTTTAACACAGTTGATCTTCACTATTTATTCTTGATGTTGTTTAGCAAGATGTATATTATTTGTGGGAGGCCTATAAGAGAAACAGAATCTCAAATAGATAAAATCTGAGACTCCTCTTGACTCCTTATCAAATCCACAACTTTTCTTATTGAAAAAAAAAACATTATAGTCTTATTGGAAAGCTTTAAGTTCTTAGCGAAACAACAATTAAGAGGTTAACAGTTTCTCTTTAAGACAGAAATGCAGAAAATTAAGCTCAAAATTGTTCTCAGACAGTCAAGGTCAAAACTGGACAAAAGTGAGACAAGACTCATCCAGCAGGTGATTTTCCTCTCATTAAGGTATAAGACTCAGCCTTGGGACTTTTTTCTAATCCGGCATTATCGTCATAAGAAAATTCTTTGTAAAACTGTAACTTTATTGTGCTTTGTAAAACCATGAGGTAACTTTGGCTTGACTGCACAACAGTGAAGTCCGTTGTGTGTGTGTGTGTGTGTGTGTGTGTGTGTGTGTGTGTGTATTAATTGGGTTTGGTAGCCATTAAAAAATAAAATCCTAAGGCTCATTGAGAGAGATGCAGAAGAAGCTATGAGTTAACAGAAAGATCTCCCCTGTCCTTTTACTTTCTTATCAACTAATCTGTACTTATCAGATTATCTAGAGATGTTGGATAGCTTTCAACAATTATTGATGATGTTTATGGCTGGATGCTGATAGCACTGGATGATCAGTGATCTTAGATAACTAATCCTATGTGGTACAAGTTGACCTTAGCTAAGAAACAATCCTGAGATGCCTACCCTCCCACCTTTCTCAAGATTGAGACCCTAAAGCTAGAAATAGGTCTTAATTCATATGCTCCTCTCAACAGACTTTTTGGTCTCATGCCAGCTCATGCCACCCCTAAATTCTGCATTCCAACCTCAGTAACTGGCAACTAACCTGGATCAATATGGCTTCTAGCAAAAGTATTTGCACAACAAAGACCAAAGCACAGAATCAACAGGGGACAGTGTGATCCAAGCAACTACATGTGTAAAAGAAATTAAAGTAATACAAAAAGAAAACAACAGCTTACAAAGCAAAATTGATCAACTAAAAAAAGAGGCCCAAACATCAAATGAAGAAAAGAGTGTTCTAAGAAACAGAATTGAAGTACTGAAAAAAGAGGCAAAAAAAATGTCCAGGCATGTTGTAAAGAGTTCCATGAAAAGTAGAATGGACCAAATAGAAAAGGAGAATCAAAAGGTCATGGTAGAAATTCTGTCTTTAAAACTTAATATTGGACAAAAAGAAACTAATGATTTTATGTGACCAAGAAACAATGAAATAAAACCATAATATTTTCTCTAACTTTTAAGCTTTCCCTTTCTTCTTAAAAAGTGTCTTGTATTGGAAGTTCCAAACCTCCAAATCTAAGGCTCTAAATCCTCAGAGTTGACTATCCCAATTTCTTACATTTTTAATCCATTCTCACCAGTGGCTCAAAGAAACGAATGTGTTTCCATCAACTATAGGCAAACATCTCATTTGCTGTCAGACAAAAAACACATGTAAGGGAACTTGGGCTGCTCATAATTAAAAAGTTCACTGTCTTTTACCAGGAGTCACAAAGTAATTTCCCAAATATTTCTTTTCCATTTGGAATAACCAGTTAGATGTCCAGTTTACCAAACACAAATTAACCTTTTAACACTCTGGAATGCATATCTGTTAACCAGAAAAGCTCTAAGTACTCCAGACGAAATTATTAATAGCTTAAACATTTTGAAATCACAGAATTTAAATGAAAAAGAATAGTTAATCCCTACGATAAAAACACATCACATTATTGCTACATTAAAATAAAAACACAACAACAGTATTATATGCAATATAATTTACTTTCACCTTGCCAGAAATTACAAAGAAAAGACTAAAGTATGAAATCATAAATTTAACATATGATACCTGGATCACAACTTTTTTATTCTCTGCACTAAGAAAATCAACAGTTAACATATTTTTAAAAACTAAAGTGATTAATTAATTAATTAAGTTCGAATATCTCTCCCATACTGTTTTCCAATCTTCCCAGCAGTTTCTGACAAATAGTGGGGTTTTGTCCCAAAAGCTGGGCTTTTTGGGTTTATCAAACACTATCTGGCAGAGGTCCTTTAACCCGAGGCTATTCTACTGATCCTCCCTTCTGTCTCTTAGTACTATGTTGTTTTGATGACAATGGCTTTATAGTACAGTTTAAGATCTGGTACTCCTAGGCCCCCATTCTTCACATTTTTTTTTTCATTATTTCCCTTGATATACTTGATCTTTTCTTGTTTCAAATGATCTTTGTTGTAGTTTGTTTTTATTTTCTAATTCAGTAAAAAAGTTTCTTGGTAGTTTGATAGATATGGCACTAAGTAAGTAAATTAATTTGGGTAGGACGGTAATTTTTATTATGTTTGTTCATCCTACCCATGAGCAATTAATGTTTTTCCAATTGATTACATCTAGTTTTAATTGTGTGGAAAGTGTTTTGTAGTTGTGTTCATATGGTTCTTGTGTTTGTCTTGGCAAATAGATTTCTAAATATTTTATATTATCTAGGGTGATTTTAAATGGAATTTCTGTTTCTATCACTTGCTACTGAGATGTGTTGGAAATATATAGAAATGCTAATGATTTATGTGGGATTATTTTGTATCCTACAGCATTGCTTAAGTTATTGATTATTTTCACTAGCTTTTTAGTTGATTCTTTAAGATTTGTTAAATAGACCATGTAGTACAGAGAGGGGGTCATGACAGTTTTTTCAAGCTTTGGCTGAGTTCTGAAATCAGTTAGGAGTTTAGAATCTTGAAGGAAAGTTTGAGTTGGTTTGGGGATCTCATGGAGAGAGAGCCAGACCAGCTAAGCTGCTTCTTTTCCTATCTGAAGAATTGAAATTTAGCTAGCTTTGGAGTATTTATTTAAGAATTGTTAGTTTTAGATAAACCCTTTGTATCTCCATACCCTACCTCAATTCCTACTTTCCTTCCCTTAACTTAAATGTCTGTGAGGAGTGAATAAGGAGAGTGAATCAGAGAGTAGTTCAAATCTGTGAGGATTTAACTATACTTTGGCAGTATTTTATTTAGAGAGGTTAGTTAGTCATCATCTTATTCCCTTTAGATTTCAAGATCACCTTGAGAGCTGAGTTAAGGCAGGACCTTGCTCAAACCCCATCTCTGCCTCCCTTCCCCCACCTGAGGTTTCTTTAAACAACTGTTAGGGCTTCCTTAATCCACTTTTCCTGACAAATAAACCTGAGAAGACAATAAACCCTTTTGTGTTTCAACAGACCTGTTAGTTACTTTGTCAGTTAATTAGTAAGAAAGGGAAGAAGAGGGAAAGAACCAACATACTCTGGGCTTGAAGGGAAGTTGGGGTATCCATCTTGAAAGAAGGTATAACTTCAAAACAAGTCCCTTCCGATGAAATTAACTAAAGCCTTTAGTTAATTTCAATTCAGTCTATTTCCCTCAGTTTGTCATTAGTCTAAGTCCTAAACTATAAGCCCTGCTGTTTTGCCTGTTTAGATTAATTCCTCCTCTCCCTGAAGATCTTTGTTACCTTCTGTGTTATACTCCCTGACTTCAACCTCATATTATATCCTGAATCTCCCTATTTACATCTTACCTGTAACCGAGCAAGTCCCTGACCACCTCCCTTTAAAATCCCCTTTTACCACACACCTTTCCCAAAATTCTTCCCATAACAACCATCATATATCAACTGCAAAGAATTATAGTTTAGTATCCTCATTACCTATTTTATACCTTCAATTTCTTTCTCTTATTTGATTGCTACTGCTAGTTTTTCTAGCACAATGTTAAATAATAGAGTTAATAATGGGTATTCTTGTTTCACTCCTGATCTTGTTCAGAAGACTTCTATTTTATCCGCACTGCAGGTGATGCAGGCTGATGATTTTAAATATATACTCTATTATTTTTATAAAAGGCCATTCTACTCCCTATACTTTCTAGTTTTTTCAATAGTAATGAGTGTTGTATTTTGTTGAAGGCTTCTTCTGCATCTATTGAGATAATCATGTGACTTTTGTTGGTTTGATTGTTGATATGGTCAATTATGTGGATGATTTTCCTAATCTTAAACCATCCTTGGATTCCTGGTGCAAATTCCACCTGAACTCAGTGGAAAAACCCTTGTGATCACTTTCTAGAGTGTTTTTCCTAGTATTCTATTTAATATTTTTGCATATATGTTAATTAAGGAGATTAGTCTGTAGTTTTATTTCTCTGTTTTTAGTCTTCCTGGCTTTGGAATCAGTAAAATATTTGTATCATAAAAGGAATTTGGTAGAACTTCTTTGCTTATTTTCTCAAATAGTTTGTATAATATTTGGGTTAGTTGTTCTTTAAATGTTTGAAAGAATTCACTTGTGAATCTATCTGGCCCTGGGGATTTTTTCTTAGGGAGTTCTTAATGGCTTGTTCAATTTCTTTTTCTTATGGGGATTATTTAGACATTCTATTTCTTCTACTTTTAATCTAGGCAATTTATATTTTTGTAAATAATCATCCATGTGACCTAGATTACCATATTTATTGCCATATAATTGGGGAAAATTGTTCTTAATAATTACCTTAAATTCCTCCTCACTAGAGATGAGGTAGTCCTTTTCATCTTTGATAAAGTTAATTTGTTTTTCTTCTTTCTTTTTTTAATTAGATTAATGAATACTTTATTTTATTCATTTTCTCAAAGTACCAGCTTCTAATCTTATTTATTAAGTCAATAGTTCTTTCACTTTCAATTTTATTAATTTCTTCTTTACTTTTTAGGATTTCTAATTTAGTTTTTATCTGGGGAATTTAAATTTGTTCTCTTTCTAGTTCTTTTTTTAATTTGCATGCTCAATTCATTGACCTCTTCCCTCTCTGATTGGTTAATATATTGACTCAGGAATATAAATTTTCCCCTGAGTACTGCTTTGCCTGCATCCCATATGTTTTTATATGATGTCTCCTCATTGTCATTCTATTCAATAAAATTATTAATTGTTTCTATGATTTGTTCTTTAACCAATTTTGGAGAATGATATTATTTAATTTCCAATTAATTTTGTATTTGCCTCTCCTTGTACTCTTACTGTGGATTTTAAAATGAATACCCAATAACTACGTATTATATTTTATAAAATTTTATTAATAATAAACTAACAAAACCCTAGAGTGAAAAGGTGCTAAAACTAACTTCAACCACGCATGTGAAGAAGCAAGAAAGAGGGAGGAGTTACAGTACTTGCCAAACAATAAAGTGACATTACAAACATGGAAGTGCAGAAGAGATTAAAGGGAATTTGGGGAAATACTAAGAGACTAATGGAGGATATAGTCCAAGTTTCAAAATCTCCATTCATACATAATCCCCCTGTGATTCTTTAGGAGATAAGTCTCCCAAATGGATCATGAAAACCTAATCAATTTAAAAATTGCAATAATTTGTGGATAAAAATAAAATAATGAAATAAATGATTGCTACATTGACAACAGGTCAGTTTGGGGTCAGTCCCCTTTGGCAAAAGAATATATATTCAAAACAAATGCTTTTGATACCGTTCCCCCCATAGTTTAATTTCAATCTAGATTTTTTTTAACCTTTATGTTCCATGGTAGAATTAATACTGTGTATTGATTTTTAAGGCAGAAGAGTAGCATATGAAAATGTGTTCTAAATCCCTCCTGATTAGAGAAATGCAAATTAAAACAACTCTGAGATACCACCTCACACCTAGTAGATTGGCCAACATGACAGCAAGTGATAAATGTTGGAGGGGATGTGGCAAAATTGAGACACTAATACACTGCTGGTTGTTACGATTAAAAATGATAAAGACTGATATAATAATATAAATTAGTATTTTAATTAAAGCCATGCTGATAGGGATAAAATCATTAGGCCATGTGCCTTTAAGAATTCACATTGCCTCTGCCATCTTTACCTTTTGTATCGCGCGCCTGCTAGCTAAGTGGGCGACTTCCTCCTCACCCAGGAGATTTAACCCCTCTCTTACATCATCATACTTTTAATAGCACATTTCAAAACAATAAACAATGATGTTTAAAAATCATATACTTGTTACAACTTTTAAATCTTGGCTAAGAGTTTCTCAACAAACTCTGTTATTGCTTCCATAGCAAAATCTGATATTAAAAAAAAAAAAAACAAAAAACCTTCTGGTCTAAATTATCCTCAGATAAGATTATACAGGAGCTCCTTGGCTTCCTGTTTAAAAAAAAACAATCCAGGGTAGGAAATTTTATGCTTCTACCCATTTAAGGCAATAATTTCTTTTATAATAAAATATGTAAAAGCTTATCCTATAAGACAACAATTCTTTAGGATCTAGAGTAAAAGTTAAAAAACCTCTTGTAAAATTACAAGTTAATTCTCAAGGCATGGAAACTTCCAAGGTTCTATACAATTACCAAGACAGAATAAATTTTAAAAGACATGTGCTCTATAAATCCAGTATACATAAGGCAATTTACAACTTTATAAAATGTGTAGGAAAAATAATGTGAGTATCAGATTAACAAGCTATTCAAAACCTCTTACCAGTTCTAATAGATTTTTCTCATTATTTGGGAGTTACAATAAAATCACAAACAGAATTAATCTAGCTGCCACAAACTTCATTAACTTAAAATGATTCAGTGCAACAGGAAAAGCAACAAAATAAGCAAGATTAATTTACAAAACTAATTAGCAAAATACAGTAAGATACAGTCTCTTTAAAACAGAAATAAAACTCATTCAGTTCCGAGGTTTAAAAGTTCACCCCTGGTTCAATTTAAGGTTCTTCTAATTGAGTTCTGCTGAGTTTAAGGGGTTTTTTAAAGTTCAAAGTTCTGAGCAGGTATGGGGGTGAACAGGCCATGCGGCCTGATTAAGGGTAAACGCTAGTTCAAGGTTCAGATGCTAGGTCCACGTGGGGTCATGTTGTGGGCTCAGGGCTAGAGAAAAACTTAGGTCAGTTTTGTAGAAAATCCCACGTGTAGAGCTTGTGGGGGTGGGGGGGTGCCTAAATTAGGTCTTTAGAGAAACACATGGAGGGCTAGAATGCAGGCCATTACCAAGATAATGGGGGGTTGGGGGGGACAATACCAAATCCTGAGCAGCAGAGGCAGAAGTCTCCGAAGATCTCGGTGAGTCAGAACTGGATGGTAGTGAAAGCAGCAGCACCAGAGGCAGGAACGGAGAAGTGGTCTGCTCAGATGAGTCAGGAAAAGTGGCGGAGATCAGAGTAGGCACTGGGCACTGGCATTTTGGTTTTAAAGCCAAAAGCCAGAATCGGCTGGCCTGAGCTCCCAAGGTGGTTTGGGCTGGACTGGCTGCCTGAGTCCCACCTGAGGCAAAAACGTGCTGTTGCTTTTAGCAAAAGCATGGCGAGGAAAGACACTTTCCTTTTTTAAAAAATTGCCCAAAAAAGCTGAGCAAGAAGGCCAAAAACAGACATGACTCTCTTTAGGCTATCTGGAAAATTGAGAATTTGAATTTCCACCATGTGGTTGCCATTATTGTTACGACTAAAAATGATAAAGACTGATATAAATATAAAAATTAGTATTTTAATTAAAGCCATGCTGATAGAGATAAAATCATTAGACCATGCGCATGTAAGAATTCACATTTGCCTCAGCTATCTTTACCTTTTGTATCGCCCGTGCCTGCTAGCTAAGAGAGAGTTCCAAGTCACTTCCCCCTATTTAAAGCTGTCCCTCACTTTGAATATGTAATCCAAAACAGGAAACCCGTTGGACCATGGGAAATGTAGTTTTAAGGTCCCCACGTGTCCATAGAAAAAATATATATACTTTTAAATGGCATCTCCCAAATTCCAATTAACATTTCCCCCTGAGGTCCAGCAAAAAAAAAAAAAAAAAAAAAAAAAAAAAAAAAAAAAAGTTGGTCTTTTCAAGCATCATCATGGTGTCTTCACCAAACAGGTCTGTCGTCTGTATTCTGGGGAGATGGCAAGATCCTTATCCTGAAATTATTCTCAAAAGAATTTAAACTTTACATTATAGATTATAAAACATACATTTTCTTCTGAGAATTATACATTTCCCCCTGAAATTACTCCTAAAAGAGTTAAATGTACATATATTTTTACATTATCGAATTAAAAAAAAAAAACTTCCACAGGGGGCTCTCAGGGCCTGGGCCGGGGCTGAGATCTCCAGGGAGGGGGTGGGCACGCGGGCGGGGCGCGGGTCTACCACTGGACGCGGCCCAGCCGGAGCTGAGGAGAAGGAGGAGAAAGAGGCGGAGGTAAGAAGGGAGGTGGCCCGGGCCCAAGCCCCTCTAGGGCCCCTCTTGTGCCCCGGGGGGGGCAGCCTCCCTCCCCACATTTCCTGCGCGGGGCGTTTAAAGGACCATGGGCATGGCCCGCCGCAACCTGCGCTGCCCTACCTTGTGAGCTCTTGGGCTGGGATGGAGCCCGTCGCCCCCTGATCCTGTCCACTTCAGGCCCTCTGACCCTCTGCTTGCCCACCCGTGCACCACTGCCCCCCGGCTATCAGTCGGTGTGTGTCCCCAAGCGCCATGGGGGCCGCACAGCCGCTGATGGTCAGGCTGCCCCTGCTCCTGCTGCCACCGCCGCTGCTGCTGCTGAGCGCTTAGTGTGGCTTGAGCTCCGGAGAAGTGTGCCCGAGTATGGACTTCCAGAATAACCTCACACAGCTGAACATGCTGGAGTGCTGCTCTGTCGTTGAGGGCAGTTTACAGATCTTGCTGATGTTTAAAACAAAGCCTGAAGATTTTCGGGACCTTAGTTACTCCAGACTTACTATGATCACTGAGTACTTGCTGCTCTTCCGAGTGTATGGGCTTGAGAGCCTCAAGGAACTTTTTCCCAATTTGACGGTCATTCGTGGGTCTCTTTTTCAACTATGTCCTAGTCATCTTCGAGACAGTCCACCTCAAGGAGATTGGCCTCTATAGCCTGATGAACATCATCCCTGGGGTTGTCCACATTGAGAAGAATAACAAGGTGTGTTACTTGTCAACCATTGACTGGTCTCAGATCTTAGACTCAGAGGAGGACAATTATATTGTGGATAACAAAGATGGCAAAGAAGAATGTGGGGATGTCTGCCCTGGGGCCGTGAAGGGAGTCAACAGCTGCAAGTCCACCGTGATCAATGACCACTTTATTGAACAGTGCTGGACGCACAGCCATTGCCAAAAAGTATGTCCACCATCCTGTAAGTGACAGGGCTGTACAGCAAGTGGACAGTGTTGCCACAGCGAATGTCTGGGGAATTGCATTGAGCCCAACAACCCTGAGAAATGTGTTGCCTGCTGAAATTTCTATCTGGATGGCAAGTGTGTGGAAACATGGTGGAGTTATGAATTGGTCTAACCATTCTGGAGTGCATTTTGGAATTACACGCAAAGCGATTTAAATGAATGGCTACCCTTTTACCTAGCCATACCACTGCTGGGATTGTACCTCAAAGAGATAAAAGGAAAAAGACTTATACAAAAATATTTATAGTTGCACTCTTTGTGGTGGCAAAAGTTTGAAAAATGAAGGGGTGTACGTCAATTGGAAAATGGCTGAATAAATTGTGGTATATCTTGGTGATGGAATATTATTTTGCCAAAAGGAATAAAGAAATGAAGGAATTCCATGTGAACTGGAATGACCTCCAGGAATTGAAGCAGAGAAAAAGGAGCAGAACCAGAAGAACATTGTGCACAAAGACTGATACATTATGGCACAACCGAATGTAATAGACTTTTACTAGTACCAATGCAACGACCCAGGACAATCCAGAGTAACTTGGGAGAAAGAATACTATTCACATCAGAGAAAGAACTGTGGAATCAGAAATGCACTAGAAATAAATGTGATCAATCACATAGTAGGGATTTGATTAGAGATTTGATTTTAAAGCATCACTCTACTGCAAATATGAATAACAGAAATAGGTTTTGAACAATGACACATATATAACTGAGTGGAACTGCTTGTCGGATTTGAGGAGGATAGAGTGGGGGTGAAAATCATTAATCATGTTATCATGGAAAATATTTTTAAAGAAAATTTAAAAAAGGAATGAGAACAGAGGACAAAATTATTTTGAGGTTTTAAAGTCCAGGTATAGAAATAATATATTAAAAAAAATCTCTTCACATGTTACTTTCATTCTAATTGTGCCTAACCTACAAATCTCCCTCTCCCTCCCTCCCTCCTCTCTCTCTCTCTCTCTCTCTCTCTCTCTCTCTCTCTCTTTCTCTCTCTGGTGAAACACATTTTTTCAAATGCATTTTACCATCCTCACCATTTCTACATTTGTCATTTGTAATTGTTGTATCAGGTGATATCTTCTTTAATTTAGAGTCATTTATTGAGTTCTATATAGCATGTTTCTACCTCTTTGTCCTTAAGAGTAACTGTTGATGTTCAAGCTGCAATTACTGCTGTAATATGAAATGATAGCATATTTCAAAAAATGATAATTCTTCTTGCCTTTAGACATAAAGTAAAATCACCTTCACTAGCTTCTTTCTTTGTTCCTCAAGGAGAATTAGTGATAACATTTAGCAAAAATATCCTTTTTTTCTTATTTAATTCATAATGAGAATGTCAATGATTTATTTTCTCTGTTAGGGTGCAATCATTGGATAAATATCAGATTTAGGATACCAATAGTTAAAGTTTTGTAGGTAGTCTAAAATTGTGTATTTTTTGGTATACTCTGCATCACTGCAGAAACATGATTGGGGAGGGAGTGTTAAGATTAAGGACCATTTTGTAGTTTTGTTGTTGTTGTTTAGCAAGTTCCCATTAAACACATTTGTTATAAAGATGAAAAAAAACTTTATCAACTATGTAATACTAAAAAAAACTTTAAAACAAACAAAATCAGTTGAGGCAGAGAAAAGAGACTTCTATGTTAATTTACTTGACAAGTTATTAACTCTCATGGTTCCTCTCCACAGATAGTATCATTTGCTACCAGCTGCTCTGTTTGATTTTGATTCCATCATCTTCATCATGCCCAACTTGGGAAAAAATACAAAGCTTATCATCAAGATACTCATCATCATGGAAATTACTTTAGCTCTGCTTCTTTCACCTCATGATACCCTTAGTTACTTCCGACTCTCTGAACAGATAGTGAAACAGAGTGGCAAAGAAGGGTAAAAAATGCTCTACCAAAGACCCCTTTATAAAGAGATCATAATGAAAGTCATCTGTTTATTTCCCACAAGCTAATCTTCATTTTTCAACATACAATCATCTTTATTATAAATACAATATGGGGTACCCCTCCTTTTATATATTATTTCCCCAGCTAAATGTAAATCCCCTCAGAGTAGAGAATGTCTTTTTTTAAATTTTAATTCCAGTACTCAGCACAATATCTGGCACATATTTCACACTTAATAAATGTTTGTCATGTTATAGCATTTATATATACAATCTTTACTGAGCTTCAGGCTGATATTACTGTCCTTTGGAAGTTTCAAATTGGGTGTTATGTAAATATCTCAATTTTGACAGTTCCAGAACAGATGTTTATCTTTTCCTCCAAACCCTACTTTCTTCTCAAACTTTCTAGCACTAATGAGATCACCACAATACTGAGCTATTTGTACCCTAGAATTCTCATTAGTATTCACCTCCCTTATTCAGTCAAGCCTTTTAATCTCTTCTTAAATGTCCTCATCTCCACTTTGTAAGATGACTGACATATTTCTCCTCATTCAATAAACTTCAGTTTCAAAACTGAAGTTTAAAAAAACTATTTATTACCAAAAGAATAAAATATGAAATTCTCTGTTCAGCATTAACAATTTGATCCCATTCTGCCTTTTCTGTTTTATTTTGCTTTCTCTTTGTCCATATATTTTAGGATTCAGCTGTTCTGGCCATTTTGCTTTTATTGTTGTTCCTCTCAGTACATTCCTTCTCCCAACTTGATTCTTTTTCACTGAATATCTTCCATTCCTAAAAAAAAAGTTATTTCTCTTCTCTGCCTCTTGGCTTCCTTTAAGATTCAATTCTGGGACTTCCATTTAAGATGGCTGAAGAGTAAGGAGCAGTTGCTTGATCTCTCCTAACTAAAGCATATAGGACTCCTCAAGGGGACATAAAAACGAATCCAGATGAATGAAGGGACCCCACAACAGGGCGCAGCATTGTAGGTATGTGGAATCGGGGCATTTCCACACTATAAAGGGGTAAAACAGCTCTCACTAGAGCTCAAGAGTAAGAAGCCCCTCCCCATCCCTACACCATGTACAGTCCAGAGGCCAAAGCACAAGAGTGAAAGTAGGATTGGGGCACCTGGCAGCTACAGGGCTTGATCCTGAGAGCAGCAAGAACTAGGACACCAAGAAGCTAAAAATGCACACAGACTTCCCTGAGCACTGGGGCCAGTGATGACATTGCCCTAGGCACAGACAAGGATCTCCAGCGCAGGTTGGACCCTGTTCAGATGGGAGCGAGGTGGTAGAACCAGCCCCTGAGACAGCTGAAGGAGCCTCAGGCAGAGGGGCAGACCAGGGACAATCAGGAGGCCTGACCCCCGGGAACAAGGAGATCTGAGCTCTCTGGAGCCCACACAGCACAGACAGACCTTGAGTGTGAAGACAAAGCTGAGAAGGGGCAGGGCTAACAATGGCAAGCCGAGAACCCCAGAAGAAGAAAAAGATTATCAAGAAAAACTCTGGAACACTTGACAACTTTTACACAGAGAAAATCCAGACAACAGAAGAGGAAAAACAAGTATCCAAACCTTCCCAAAACAATGAAAACTGGTCACAAGTAATGGAAGAGTTCAAAACTGAGATTTTGAAGAAGATGGAAGAGATCTGGCAAGAAAATAACAGTTTAAAAGGCAGAATTTTGCAATTGGAAAGTGAGGCTCAGAAATCAAATGAACTAATAAGCAAATTAAACACCAGAAATGACCAGATTGAAAAGGAAAACCAGTCCCTAAAGGCTAGAATTGAACAATTAGAAGCCAATGATTTCTCAAGACAACAAGAACAAATAAAACAAAGTCAAAAGATTGATAAAATAGAAGGAAACAAGAATTATCTCAATGAGAAAGTGACAGACCAAGAAAACCAGTCTAGAAGAGACAATTTGAGAATCATTGGTCTTCCAGAAAAGGCAGAAATTAATAGACACTTGGTCTCCATACTTAAAAAGTTATTCAGCAAAATTGCCCTGAAGTTCTACAACAAGAGGGCAATATAGACATTGAAAGGATCCATAGATCACCCTCTAAACTGGACACAGAAAAGTCAACACCAAGGAATATAATAGCCATATTCAAGAGCTTTCAAGTAAAAGAAAAAATCTTACAAGAAGCCAGAAAGAGACAATTCAAATTTCAAGGAGCACCAATCAGGATCACACAGGATCTGGCAGCCTCCATACTAAAAGACCGCAAGGCTTGGAATACGATATTCAGAAAGGCAAGAGAGCTGGGCCTTCAGCCATGGATCAACTACCCATTGAAACTGACTATATACTTCCAGGGGAAAGTATGGGCATTCAACAAAATTGATGATTTCCAAGTTATTGCACAAAAGAGACCAGGACTAAATGGAAAGTTTGATACCCAAACAAAAAAATCAAGAGAAACATGAAAAGGTAACTAAGAAACAGAGAGGAAAGAAAGAAAACTCATAATTTTTTAAATTTGACTCTTTAATGGCTTAAATAAGATCTAATTATCTGTATTCCTATGTGGAGAAATGCTATGTATAATTCTCAGTAGTGAACTCTATTCATTATTATAATATTCACTATTATAGCAATCAGAAGAATAACTCATAGGGAGAGGACAGAATACTAAATGGTCTAAGATGACATGGGGGGTAGGAAAGAGGGGGGTGAATAGTAGGGGACACCAGGAGAAATTTGAGTGAATAAGAAAAATACGATATTCTATTATACACAAAGAGGGCATAGGAAGGGGAGAGGATAAATAGTATTATAAGAAGGAGAGGAAGAGAGCATTAAGAGGTAATATTTAAACCTTACTCTCATTATAATCAACCCGGAGAGGGAAGAGTAGCTTTATTATCCATTGGGATAAAAAACTCTATTTAACCGAGAAAGTCAGAAGGGATAAACCAAAGGGAGCAGGTGGGTGGGGTGGTCAAAAAAGAGAGGGGAGAAGGAGGAGGGAATTCATTAGGCCTTTAAAAATAAAAAGAAGAGAATAACAAGGGAGGGGGTAGAAAGGGAAGTTAATCAAAGTAGGGTAAAAGGGATACCATTTCAAAGCAAACCACTGGTTTAAAAGAAAATAGTGTAAGAAGAAGGGGTGTGACTAGGGGAGGATACCAAAATGTCAGTGAATGCACAACTGATAATTATAACTCTGAATGTGAATGGGATGAACTCGCTCATAAAACAGAAGCAAATAGCAGAGTGGATTAGAAACCAAAATCCTACCATATGTTGTCTACAAGAAACACATATGAGGCGGGTGGACATACACAAGTTTAAGGTTCAGGGTTTGAGCAAAATCCTTTGGGCGTCAAATGAGAAAAAGAAGGCAGGAGTGGCTATTATGATTTCTGACAAAGCCAAAGTAAAAATAGGTATGATTAAAAAAGACAGGGAAGGTCATTACATCCTGATTAAAGGCAGTATAAACAATGAGGAAATAACACTGCTCAATATATATACACCAAGTGGCATAGCATCCAAATTCATAAAGGAGAAACTGGCAGAGCTCAAGAAGGAAATAAATAGTAAAACCAAAATAGTGGGAGATCTAAATATCCCTCTTTCAGATCTACATAAATAAAACCAAAAAATAAATAAGAAAGAGGTAAGAGAGGTGAATGAAGTCCTAGAAAATTTAGATTTAATTGATATATGGAGAAAATAAAAAGGGACAAAAAGGAATACACCTTCATTTCAGCTGCACATGGTACATTCATGAAGATTGACCATGTAACAGGACATAGAATCATTGCAAACAAATGCAAAAGAGCAGATATAATAAATGTAACCTTCTGAGGTCATAATGCAATAAAAATAATAATTAGTAAGGGCACCTGGATAGGGAAATCAAAAAACAATTGGAAATTAAACAATATGATTCTCCAAAACCAATTTGTGAAAGAAGAAATCATAGAAACAATCAACAATTTCTTTGAAGAGAATGACAATGATGAGACATCCTACCAAACTATGTGGGATGCAGCCAAGGCAGTACTCAGGGTGAAATTTATATCCTTGATTGCATATATTAACAAATTAAGGAGGGCAGAGATTAATGACTAGGGCATGCAACTCAAAAAATTAGAAAGTGAGCAAATTAAAAATCCCCAGATGAAAACTAAATTAGAAATACTAAAAACCAAGGGAGAAATTAGTAAAATCTAAAGTAAAAGAACTATTGAATTAATAAATAAGACTAGAAGCTGGTACTTTGAAAAAACAGATAAAATAGACAAAGTACTGGTCAATCTAATAAAAAAAGGAAAGAAGAAAACCAAATTGACAGTATTAAAGATGAAAAGGGAGACCTCACCTCTAATGAAGGGGAAATTAAGGCAATCATTAAGAACTATTTCGCTCAATTATATGGCAACAAATATTACAATTTAGGAGATATGGATGAATATTTACAAAAATATAAACTGCCTAGACTAACAGCAGAAGAAATAGAATACCTAAATAATCCCATATCAGAAATAGAAATTAAACAAGCCATCAAAGAACTCCCTAAGAAAAAACCACCAGGACCTGATGGATTCACAAGTGAATTCTACCAGACATTCAAAGAGCAACTAATTGCAATACTATGCAAATTATTTGATATGATAAGCAAAGAAGGAGTCCTACCAAATTCCTTTTATGACACAAATATGGTACTGATTCCAGAGCCAGGTAGACCAAAAACAGAGAAAGAAAACTACAGACTAATCTCCCTAATGAACATAGATGCAAAATCTTAAATAGAACATTAGCAAAGAGACTCCAGCAAGTAATTAAGAAGGTCATCCACCATGATCAAGTGCGATTTATACCAGGAATGCAAGGATGGTTCAACATTAGGAAAACCATCCACATAATTGACCATATCAACAGTCTAACAAACAAAAATCACATGATTTTCTCAATAGATGCTGAAAAAGCCTTTGACAAAATACAGCATCCATTCCTCTTGAAAACACTGAAACGTATAGGAATAGAAGGACCTTTCCTAAAAATAATAAACAGTATATACCTAAAACCATCAACAAACATCATATGCAATGGGGATGAATTAGAAGCCTTCCCAATAAGATCAGGGGTGAAACAAGGATGCCCATTATCACCTCATTATTCAACATAGTACTAGAAACACTAGTGGTAGCAATTAGAGAAGAAAAAGAAATTGAAGATATCAAAATAGGAAAAGAGGAGACTAAGCTATCAATGTTTGCAGATGATATGATGGTATACTTAAAAAATCCTAGAGAATCAACCAAGAAGCTGGTAGAAATAGTCAACAACTTTAGCAAAGTTGCAGGATACAAAATGAATTCACATAAATCATCAGCATTTCTATATACTTCCAACACATCACAACAGCAAGAGGTAGAAAGAAAAACACCATTTAAAATCACCTTATTATCATTATTATTATTATTATTATTATTATTATTATTTTATTATTCCTATTGACTCCCAGAGGAGCATAAGACAGCAACCATCTCATGCCAATGGACTCTGTTCTGGGCAACTTCCCCCAACTGGGCCCATGTCATTCTGATGGTCTTTGTTTCATTTTCAGCATATCTTTGCCAGGTCTGTTTTGGCCTTCCAACTTTCCTCCTCCCTGATGGGTTCCATATTTTTTTTTTTCATAGCGTCCTGACTGATGGGATACTAAATTGTTCTTTCCCAGAGTCTGGTATTGGAGATCTTTTCAGGTCATCTGATGTTCAAGATGTGATGTAGGCATCTGTTAACATAGACCTGGAGTTTGTTGGCTTTTGCCAGCACCCATCATGGACTCTGTTGGAGAGCAATCTTCCAGACTAGGCGATCTTGGTTTTGTTGGTTTAATGAAGTTGCAGTTTCTGTAGCAAGTGAGATTTTTTATGGGGTGAGGTTGCTAGCCTCACGCCCAACCCTCCTCTTTTTTCAGCCGGGCTTGGGACCATCCTTGGCGGAGTTAAAATCACCCTAAAAAATCACCCTAGACAATATAAAATACTTGGGAATCTATCTACCAAAATAAACACAACAATTATACGAAAACAACTACAAAACACTTTCCAAACAAATAAAACTGGACCTCAACAATTGGAAAGTCATTAACTGTTCATGGGTAGGACAAGCTAACATAATAAAAATGAACATCCTACCCAAATTAATTTACCTATTTAGTGCCATACCTATCAAATTACCAAAAAACTTCTTTACTGAATTAGGAAAAACTATAACAAATTTCATTTGGAATAACAAAAGATCAAGAATATCAAAGGAAATAATGGAAAAAAATGTGAAGAAAGGGGGCCTAGCAGTACCAGATATCAAACTATACTATAAAGCAGCAGTCATTAAATCAATATGGTACTAAGAGATAGAAGGGAGGATCAGTGGAATAGACTCGGGGTTAATGATGTCAGCAAGACAGTGTATGATAAATCCAAAGAGCCCAACTTTTGGGACATGAACACACTATTTGACAAAAACTGCTTGGAAATTTGGAAAACAATATGGGAGAGATTAGGTTTAGATCAACATCTCACACCCTACACCAAGATAAATTCAGAATGGGTGAATGACTTGAATATAAAGAGGGAAACTATAAATAAGTTTAGTGAACACAGAATAGTATATTTGTCAGATCTCTGGGAAAGGAAAGATTTTAAAACCAAGCAAGAGTTAGAGAAAATTACAAAATGTAAATTAAATGGTTTTGATTATATTAAGCTAAAAAGCTTTTGTACAAACAAAAACAATGTAGTCAAAATCAGAAGGGAAACAACAAATTGGGAAAAAAATCTTTATAACAAAAAACTCTGACAGGGTATTACTCAAATATACAAGGAGTTAAATCAATTGTATAAAAATCAAGCCATTCCCCAATTGATAAATGGGCAAGAGTCATGAATAGGCAATTTTCAGATAAAGAAATCAAAAGTATCAATAAGCACAAGAAAAAGTATTCTAAATCTCTAATAATTAGAGAAATGCAAATCAAAACAACTCTGAGGTATCACTTCACACTTAGCAGATTGGCTAAAACGAAAGAAGGGGAGAGTAATGAATGCTGGAGGGGATGTGGCAAAATTGGGACATTGATGCATTGCTGGAGGAGTTGTGAACTGATCCAACCATTCTGGCTGGCAATTTGGAACTATGCTCAAAGGGCTATAAAAGAACGCCTGCCCTTTGATCCAGCCATACCATTGTTGGGTTTGTACCCCAAAGAGATCATAGATAAACAGACTTGTACGAAAATATTTATAGCTGTGCTTTTTGTGGTGGCAAAGAACTGGAAAAGGAGGGTATGTCCTTCAATTAGGGAATGGCAGAACAAACTGTGGTATATGATGGTGATGGAATACTATTGTGCTAAAAGGAATAATAAACTAGAGAAGTTCCAGGTGAACTGGGAAGACCTCCAGGAATTGATGCAGAGTGAAAGGAGCAGAGGCAGAAGAACACTGTACATAGAGACTGATATACTATGGTAAAATCGAATGTAAAGGACTTCTGTACCAGCAGCAATACAATGACCCAGGACAATTCTTTGGGATTTATGGAAAAGAATGCTAACCACATTCAGAGGAAGGACTGCAGGAGAGGAAACACAGAAGCAAAACCACTGCTTGAACGCATGGGTTGAGGTGGACATGGTTGGGGATGTAGATTTGAAACTACCACACCAATGCAACTATCAACAATTTGGAAATAGGTCTTGATCAATGACACATGTTAAAACCAGTGGAA
Organism: Gracilinanus agilis; assembly: GCF_016433145.1. Taxonomy (NCBI): domain Eukaryota; kingdom Metazoa; phylum Chordata; class Mammalia; order Didelphimorphia; family Didelphidae; genus Gracilinanus; species Gracilinanus agilis. The sequence goes on from NC_058132.1 coordinate 434,328,078, forward strand.
ATGTGCATCGGCCTTGGGTGGGGGGACAGTGGTAGGGTGAAGGGGAAAGAAGGGGCAGGAATCATGTAACCATGTTAAAAATGAATATTAATAAATGTTTAAAAAATTTAAAAAAAGATTCAATTCTAATTTTACCTTCTAAAAAAGGTTTTTTTCACCCATTTCCCACCCCCATCATGTAACTTCCCTCTAAGATTATATTTTTATTTGCTCACTTACAGGACTAAACTTAGAATCATGAAGAATTAAATTCAAATCTTGTCTCAGGCATTTAGTAGATATTTGACCCAAGGAAAATCACTTACCCTCTATAATTCAAGTCCTCATCTGAAAAATGGGAATATTAATATGACTATTGGGGCTATTGTGAGGATGACAGATGACATTTCAAAAAAGTATAAGAATTTCTGTTTTCCTGATTCTTTTAAAATCATGCCCCAGTTTTCACAATTAATCATTATTAAGCCACAATAAGTAATTAATCAGGGACAACTAGTGATCAACAGATTCATTATAGGATTAGTAGAAGAGATCTTGTAATCATATTTCATGAGGGAAAAATCTAAACTATGTAGTAAATCCAGCCACTTCCTCCTTTTTCTCATAAACTTATATTTACAATAAGGTATGACTCATTAAATTAGTGGAAAGTTTATCAACCATATAAAGCATGTCCTACTTTGAAAGTGTGCTGGCCCTTTGATATAGGGACATTACTATTATATCAAATTGAAGGCTCTCCCAACCAAGCAAGACTCAATAAAAAGCAGAAAGATCTCTTAAAGAAGACAGCACCCAATCATTGTTTGAAAATGTATCGCTGATGGAGGATCCTAAATGGACCCCCCCATTGTTCTTAAATGTATTTCCTCCTCACTCATCCTAAATGGATCTCCCCACCCATTATTCCTAAATGGACCTTTCCCAGTGAGATGTATGTTTGGAGGTTGGATATTGGGGTGCGATCTTGAATTATGCAATTTTAGTGTACAAAAAAAGGAGAAAACTCTTATTCATGTATTTTGGGCTGGAAAGAAAACCTAATGAGTCAGTTATGCTGAGAAACCAGTATCTCTCAATAAACCTGTTATTGGCTTGGAGCTTTGCCACTTTGTTTTCTTTTATATTGGCTAACATATTTATAAAGTCCTCTTCAAACATTAAAGTATTATATAAATGATAATTATCATCACCACCACCAACATGAATGATATTATCAACATTATCAGTTACATAAATATTGGCATGGTATATCAACCACTTGGATATGAACATACTGAAGACAAGGACTATGTTTATACCTTTCTTTGTAACCTCAGCTTTTTGTCAAAGTTCCTGGAGAAGAGTAGCTTGAGTAACTGCTTAGAAATCCTTTTTGACTCTCAAAGTAGTGTGGGGAAATCTCTGCTTCAAATAAGGCTGATAAAAAAGTCTGATATAAAAATTATTTTTAAATGATCTCAATACTTAAACCCAAGAGTTATCTATCAATCAAAAATGGTCACAGAATATGAAGAAAGAATTTTTAGAACTGTAAACTATTAACAGCTATATGGGGAAAAAAGAAAAATCTACAAAATACTAATGATAATTTTTTTTAATTTGAGTTTTTATCTCATACCCATCAAAATGATAAAGAATATGAAAAGCAACAATGGTAAAACTGGATTGGAAAATCTTTAAGAAAATAGATGCGTAAAACAGTTATTGGAGCTCTGAATTATTCCAAACATTCTGAAATATTATTTGGAATTATGCTTTAAAATATCACTAAGACATTCAACTCCCTTTCACATACTCATCCCCAAGTGCATCAAGGACAGAAAGAAAGGATATAATTTCTCTCTCTCTCTCTCTCTCTCTCTCTCTCTCTCTCTCTCTCTCTCTCTCTCTCTCTCTCTCTCTCTTTATATATATATATATGTATATATATATATATATGAACTGATGCAGAATGAAGTAAAGAAAACCAAGAACATAACATATGATAAGTAGATTAATATAAAAAGGGAAAACATTGAAAAGCATCTCCAATCTGATTAATTATAATGATCAATATTAGACCTTAAGGAAAAATGGTGAAATATATTTCCCTCCTTTTAAATGAGACATGGGGTTGTATGAATAACAGAATATTGTCTTCACTATCAGACAAGATCCTAGTGTTACTGGGTTTTGCTTGGCAATCATTTTGTTGTTGTTAAAAGTAGGGGCTTTATTTGCAGCAGGGAGGAAAAGGCTGGTTTTCAGGAAAGGTAATGACATAAAAATGGGAGACATCAATACTTAAAAAAAATAAAACCAGACAAATAGTGTCAAAAGGTATTTAAGACATTAAATGGACTCGGCCTCTGGAAATTACATTATTCTCCAAATACAGTATTTACTTTTTTGTATACATGTTTGATACAACAAAAAGTAAACTTTTTCATCATAATTATTTTGTTTTTTTGTCTTCATATGAACAGTACCAGACAGATTAATTTATTAATAATACATGTTCATGGTTAAATGGAATTGAAGAATTTCTGATCTCTTCTTTTTTATGTTTCAGGTGATGAAATATCAATCTCCACTAATAGACTTAATATGATATAAAAGTGAAGTCAGCTTTTTAAAGTCTTAGTCAGCGAAGCACAAATTTTAATATCTCCTATCAAAGTATTTGCATACTAGCTTAGCATTACATTATCAGTGGAGTTCAGTTAGGAAAGGCACATTATCAAAAGAATGGACATGAGGGGCTTATGATCTACATGAGCAAGGGGAATACACACTGCTCAAGTTCTGCAGGTTATTGAAGTATTGAAGAATAAAAGGTTTCTTCTCTAGAAGCACAAATTAAGTCTCCACTTTATTTCAATACTTTAGAAATAAGGAAGTTAAAAAAACAAAGAAGCAAACAACAACAAATACCTAAGAATCATATGAAATTGAGAACAAATTGCAGGGAATGGGGGAAATTGTATTACTTTCTTGAAAAATTAACTTCTTTCCTAAATGATATTTTCAATGACTATTGTGTTTCTGTTTTCTCATATTCACTAGAAATGGCATATTATTGAACATAATTTTGAAAGCAATATATCTTAAGTTAAAGAAAGTCAAACATGTTTTTATAATTTATTTTCTCATTTATTATGATCACAATATTTTAATTTTAGTTACATTTATACCTTTATATTTGAATGTCATCTATGCAGACAAGTAGTAATATCTTATATTATTGTAAGTCACTTGTAAAGATTTACTTCAAAGCATCTACTGTGTAATAGATTTGAATAATGTATGCTTTTATGAGAATATTTTCTCTTAGATAACTCAATTAAAAATGAGTGATGATATGCTTAAAGAATGAGAACTGTATGTAATAATGAACAAAGGAAAATATTAGAAGTGCCTCCTCTTTTTCCTCTCAATAAAACCCATCTATTTTAAATGATGACTCTGGACTCACATTGATAACTGGAACAAATTTGGGAATATAGTAAATCATCATGTAATTCTCCCAAACACTTTTAATGCAAATGGGGAGCAAATTGTTGTGTTTGATTATTAAATGCATTTTAAAAAAAAAACCTAACTGCTTTGTTTATATTTTTCAGGTACAAACTTTACAAATGCGTGCCTTTTTTAGATATATTTTACCAGTTTTATGTTAGGCAAAAATAGCTATAACCTTCTCTTGAAAATTCCATGGTAAAATAGATTTGAAAAATGTTAAATAATTCATAATCTTAAATCATAATTCACATTGTATAATAATAAAATGTTAAAGAAAATGAAAATAATTCAAAATATATCCAGCAACTATTTGTTTTCTACAAATTTCAATTATCTCTTGTTCCAGTAACACATCATTACATTTTTGGACTGACTAAAATCCTCCATTTTTTGGTGTGTTAATTAACAATTGCACAGAAGCTTTCTGAACATGTGGTTGGTGCAAAGATTAATAGAGTTATCCAGCTGTTTTCATTTCAACCAACTCTCAAGCTAGATTCCAAAAACAGAAACAGCATTTCATTGAATTTCTCATGAATTGCTTATTAAAGTTCTAATATAACCCTCCTGATATTTTATAGTCCTTAGGAGTTATCAACAATGGTATTTTATTATTATCCTTGGTCTCCATTTTAAGGACTGCTATTGTATAGTTCCAGGGATATCTTTCTAACTGTTCTCAGCTACTTAAATATCACTGGCTTCACATCTTCTCCATCTGCTGTTCTTATTTTCATTCCTTAGCATTCAGTTCTTGACCATTTAGTATTCATAAATTAAATGATTCTTATTTGAAAATGTTCCAATCATTACTTGCTATAATCTACATTTTTATCATTAGTCTGAAGAGGAATTGCTCAACCTAGGAATATTATCTATATTTTTTTTATTTGGAATAGTCATATTTACATTCAAATCAATTAATGTACTTGTTGACTTATGTAGATTTTGAATATAAATACTAAAATAAGATAGTAAAGAACTAAAATTTCTGTGCTTGCAATACTTTTGAAATATAAACATTAATTAATAATATATTAAAAGCTTTATTATGTAATTTAGATTTTAAATGAATTAATTTGTGGCAGATTTCATATATGTATATGCATTTATACATAATGTAAATGCTTTATACATGTAGAAAAATTGTTTTAAGCCTCTGAAATTAGAATGTAAAATTAGATTCAAAAACTATTTAAAGGTCTTAATATTTGAGTCAGCAGTTATTAACCATTGTCAAGTATTGTGTAATTAGAATTTTGTACTCTTGAACTACATTTCCCAGCATTCCTCTTTCATCACCACAATGCATCCTTATGTTCTATAGATAAAATTTTTTGTAACTCATCCCCCTTAGTCTCTTCTCCCACTTTCGTGGTCTGGGTAACTGCTCTTTACTCAGGCTATCATTTTCCTTTACTTCAAGTGATTATTAATAAATTTTATAAAATATAATACTTGGAATATTGGATATTAATTTTTAATCCTACATTTCTGGTTACTGCTTCAGGAAATGAATTCTCAATTTTTTTTTTACTGATAGCCTTTCAGTAAAGATAGTAAGTTTTTTTCCAGTGATGGGGACCCGCCCACCACAATAGCTGGGAGCAGCTTGTCTTCACAAGCTCTGCACTCTCTGCAGCTCTGCTGCTGCTTCCACTCTTCCAGCTGCTACTGCCACTGCCACTGCTACTGCCTCCCAGGTTTGACCAGACCTGCCTGGGGCTCCTTGCTGAAAGGGATGAGCCCAGGTTCCTGCATAGAAGGGAAAGTATAAATTCACTTCCCTCCCCACGTGGGTTTTCAAGCCTGTTCTAACCTTTTTTGCAAGGGAACACATCCATCCCAACCCCAGCCTGGCTAACCCAGGAGAGCTTCCATGATCCTAGCTGTGGGGATGGAGACTGAGGTATTATGGGGTCACTGGTTTTACCCCTGTGTGGGGAGGAAAGGGACAGAACTCTTATCCCAAATATTTGTGAGGTTTTTACTCCTAGCCAGTGATACTCCTAGCCAGGATAACACCACTTATGTACAAGAAGTAGAGATTGCAAGCATGACCGAATTTCCTGCCTATCTCAAACAATTCCTGTTTCCAGGAGAGCCTTACTGAGCTCAAACAGCCCCCAGTTTTAGGATGTCTTTTCTTCCTACTGTTCCTCAGCATGCTGGTCCTTGCGATGATTAGCTTGGGTAATCCTGTGATTCAGAGGGGAGATTCATCTCGCTATACCTCTTTGCCATTTTTGACCTGCCAATTTTCTGCAATATACTCAGATTTGTTTGCACTATGCCCAGTGCATGTATGGGGGACCCCAGAGATGTTACCAAAGGAATTTAAATGGATCATGATACTTGGGAGGGAAAGGGACCTTAATGAGATCAGGAGGTGAATTTTAAGTCTTTTCAGACTCCACTGTTTTACTGATTTTAACCCTTTCAGATTTGTTCCCCTCCTAAAAGTGAACAAGTCTCTATGGGAATTGCAGAAAAGGACTCTTGAAATCGATGCCTGTATCCTATCATGCTTATTGTATTTGCTGAGTGTTTGCTTTAAAATTCAATTTTGTTTTTTAAGTTCACATATTAATCTGATCTATACTTTTCTGTTCTACTGTATCATTTTTAGCTATTAGCTATATATTCTGTTACATTGTCTTTATTTTACCCCCCCCCATGACAGGAGTGGGGAAAATACCATTGTAAAAGTCCATAAATAACTTACAAAAACCCTTTCAGTGGCAAAACTATAGCTCCTTATGGATGCTGGGTTTACCACTAGATCCATCAAGGTCTGATGTTTCCTTAACAGCCTTTTGTCCCTTTTTGCATTTGTTAATTGTCACATAGATGATGATGGATGGACTCCATCAAACTGATTACAACCTGTATATACCTTTTAGAGAAGCTTAATAGCCTAAATTTTTTAAAATTGCTTTTAAGGGGTCTTCAGCAATGATTTTCAGATCTCTAGGAGCATCCCTACATCTGACTGATCATTTGCCTGCCTTTGAGATATTTGTAACAAGAGAAAAGGGTCCATTTGTAGTTGAAGTGAAGTGCAATAGCACTGTTGTATTCCCCATCTCTGCATTTATTAAAAGTGTAATGAATGATTCATCTGATGTAATTTTCACTTGTGATTAGTCCTTGGCTCCACATTGAAATGGGTGGGACATATTGAAGACAGGTTTGTTTGTTTTTTACACCATTACAATCTTATACCAGAGGGAGGGATGTTCCCCAAAAGGGGCTTGGTTTCCCTATGATGGGTTATAATCTCCTCCACGAGGTGGGAAGGATTTTCCTGGGAAGTCTAGTAGCTTCTAAATGGGTTTTTATATTTGTAACTCTTCAGTTTACTCTACTCTTCCACTAGAATGATCTAAATTCTTTTTTTTTAACCCTTAACTTCTGTGTGTTGGCTTCTAGGTGGAAGAGTGGTAAGGGTGGGCAATGGGGGTCAAGTGACTTGCTCAGGGTCACAGAGCTGGGAAGTGTCTGAGACCCGATTTGAACCTAGGACCTCCTGTCTCTAGGCCTGGCTCTCAATCCACTGAGCTACCCAGCTGCCCTGTGATCTAAAAATCTTGTTGACATTTTAGGCCCAAAAAGTTTTCATCAGCAGTACAGAAGGTTGTTTGTTATTTTGTTTTTGTTTTTCTGATTTCCTCTGCCACATTTTGGAATGATGGAAATGATAGACTTTGTTAAAAATATTTCAGCCAAGGTTGAAAGTTTGGCTACATTTGGAGAACTTGTGACAAGTGTCCATGAGTTCTTAGGTTTTTTAAATGCTGCACAGCAAGTGGCTATATACAGACTCATGTGAATCCTAATGATAGTGGGTTTGTTTCTTCTTGTCATTTAAATGGGCTATATTATGATTTTGGGGATTTGGGTATTTCTTTGAATGTGCATTACCTATTTTATAAAGCTGTTACTTGGTGAAAATCAGTTGCATTCATGCTGTGGGTCATGGCCAAGTTAAAAAGGAAATTGATCTCATTTTTGAGTGAGAAACCTTTGTATTCTACCTCTCCTTGGCTGACACAGTATGCTACTGATTTTAAGCTACATATTTTTGATTAAAAAAACTAAACTTTTTTGTATTATTCTTTTCTCTTGTATATGCAATATAGTATTTGAGTATTCTTTTTTCATTCATTCATTTCATTCACTTGAATCACATATTACCAGTATTATTGTTTGTTTTTTGTTAAATCTGCATTAGGGTAAGTTTAAAATATCCATTAGCCCTAATGTCAATACATAACCCAAAGCTTTAGACTATAGAAACCTGCCATTTCTTGTTAAATATTATAGGATGTTGTTTAATGATTGTGTCTGATTCCAGGAAAAGGAATCATGAAAGAGCTTCTGCACAGTGCCAAGAAGCACAAGATCAAAAAGACCATCCAATCCCAGTGAGATTGATGAGATTCTGTGCCAAGACATGAGGACTTGAACTTGTTTGAGGTTCAAAGTTGCAGCTCTTAAACATATGTCAGATGCAGGTCTTCCTTATGCCACATTATACTAAGTACCAAAATTTGGCTACCATCCTGGTTCCCCTGTCCCTATGTAATAGGAAATAGACTTTAAAAGTAGGAAAGCAGGTTTAACAGGCGGGCTAGGGGAAAAACCTTGGCTGGCAGCCATGGACTTTCTGAATGGAATGCAGGCAATGAGGGAGGAGAGAGAAAAAACTGTCATTGCTGTTTGAGAGGGGTTTGGAGTAGAAGTGCAGCCAGCAGTGTCTCCATAGACTTGGGATCTTTTGAGATTGGAGAAACCTGAAGACAACATCTCTCAAGACAAGCCTCAGTCGTGGATTGTGTCTGTTTTTTAGTGGACACTTACAGGCATATTTCTTTACCTGGTAGCTCTTGGATTATTTGTTGTGATAGGAGTTGATTCCTGGTATTCTGAAGCCATCAAGGAAGTGACCTGGACAATTTGTGAGAAACTCCAATAGCCACCTCTCTCCTTCTAGACCTTAGCCAAGGCTGTCAGCCTGACTGAAGTTAGGTTGACAGAGAAACTTTCCCTTAGAACTCCAGTTCTTGCCAGTTAGAGATTTCTAGTTACAGATATACCTCTCCTACTCTCCTGACCATAATAATACAATGAAACTCTTTTATTTTTCCCTTTTCTTCTTGGTTTCTGTTATATTTGGGAAGCTGTAAAGTGCCAGGGGTCTATAGCAATCAAGTCTCACTAAGATTATGGTTTATGGAGAGGACACACCCACATCCACAAACAGGCTTGACTGAAGGGAGGGGAAAAATCTTGCTGAGTGCTCCTTCACTTCCCCCCTCCCACTAGGCAGTTGGAAAATCAGTTACGGAAAGATAATGGTGGACAGACTTGTTAACTACAGGGCCAGGTCAGCAATTAGGAAAGGCTGAACTTATAAAGATGATAACTTTCTTTAAACTATTTCCCCAGAGGATTGAATAGGAGAAACTAGGAGAATCTTGATGTCTTTGAAGCTTACAGGCTCTGAGAATAAGATAGAAACTAGGGTTATCAAATCAGAGGAACTCAGGTTGAGGAAGTTGTGAGTATCTCCCTAAATATAACCAGGCACTGCTCCCAATTGATTGAAGGTTTAATGATACATGGGTAAGGGAAGGAAGGGAGATCAAATAAGGATTGACAAGGTCTGAGAAGCCCTCAAACTGTAAAATCCAAGCAGTTTCTCCCCCCAAAGGGGAAAGGTAACTTATATAGCTAGTCTGCTCTCTAAATCTTCTCATATCTAAATAACTAAATAGAGATAACTGTGATGTAGTTGAATGTGAAATCAAGACCAAGCCGGTTGGCAGCTAGGAAGCAAAATGGTTTTGCTCCGATTCAAGTCTCTAGCTCCCCAAGAGCAAACAGGACCTAGGACATAGCAAACAGAGTGACCTGCTTACTCCAAACCCAGGACCCAACTGTCTTTAACTGCTCCCTCTCTCAGAGTTCTCAGGGGCCCTATGGAATTCTGAGCTGTGGCCTGATCCCCTCTCTTGCAGCTGGAATTCCACTCTGCAATCTGAATCTCACATTTCCTCATAGTGTGTGTATAGTTAACTTTGTGTTTTTTTTCCTGGCTAGGTGGATCTGTGTGGCAGTTAAGATCCAACTGTCACTGCTGTAAGTTGCCCACACCATTCATTTAACTATATTTCCCCAGCTTGTTAGGTCCTAAACTATTCCTGCCTCCTACTCACCCTTCTGAACCCAAATAAAATATATAAGTTAACCCCAGTTTTTTACCATAAGACCTAAGAGAAAAGGTAAAATCCCATTTGTTGGTAAAAGTCCTTTTTCTTTCTTTCATAGTGTGGTAATTTTCTGTAATCCTGGCTGCTGATTGGGTAAGTGCATAATTGTTACTACAGGTTTCTGGGACATACATCACTTTAATCAAGCCCCGATTCAAGGACCTGTTATAGGTTTATTTTTCCTTATTTAGAATTTTTACATGTAATACTTTGATATTTTATATTTCATCCAGAAGTTTATTTTTACTCTTTTATGTGAATTTTTTGATTTTTTTTCTTTTGCCAATTGAGTAATATACCTCATAACTCAATACATATCCCTGAGTCATCCATGTGTTTGTCAACACCCTCTTCAGGGGTGATTGTATTATTGTGAAAGAGAATTCTTGTTCTCTTTGAATTTGCACTTGTGAAAGGGAATTCTTTAATCTCTTTGCCTAGTTGGAGTTAACACTTTGGTTAATGATAATTTTAAATCAACACAAGCTTGAACTAGGTGGAAGAGCTTGCAAACCACTTAGTGAATTCACATCCTACCTAGTGCTAGGTGAGAAGCCAGCAAGATACTTGGAGAGTTCCACCCTTTTTTCTAACTCAACACCTTCGGAAAGCATGAAACATTTTGATGAGTATTCACCCCTCCAGAAGGTGTGAACTAGTTCCCACAAACATTGGCCCCTGGACAGTGCGAGACAATTTAGAAACTGTTATTGGCCCCCGTGAAGAGTGGAGAAGATAAGAAGTCACCATAAAAGCAAGCCCTGAACACAGTCTGGGAAGTTGAGTCTAGTGGAGAGTGAACTCCAAGAAGAGAGTCACTCCAAGAAGGAAGTTGGCTTCAAGAAGAAGTTCGGCTCAAAGAAGAAAGTCAGACTTAGGAGTTACCTTCAGCTCCAGTCATTGTCTTGAACTGCCTCTTGAAGGGAACTTGGGTGAGTAATGCTGGTTTTCCCTTCCTGTCCTCTGGAGATAGTTTAATTCTGATTAAAGGTTAACAAATCGTGGCTGAGCCAAGCACTGGAACAATATTTAGTTAGATAAGTTAAATGTCTTCTATACCCTTTTGTATTTCTCTACTTTTATCTTTCCACTTCTTTTATAAATAAAAGATTTATAACTTTCATATATTTAGCCAAACCATTAATTTTAACACTTACATTTTCCTATAATGCAGAGTTTAAATTCTTTTGAGAGTAATTTTAGGATAAGAAACTTGCTACCTCCCAGAATCCAGAAAGTGAACTGTTTGGAGAAGGCACCATGAAGATGCCTACAGAGGCCACACACTGCACCAAAATATCCAGAGTGAACTTTGGTTATTTGAATTGTGGGGTGTGAACACATTTATTTTGAATGTACAATCTTATACGTTATGTTGGTAATAACAGAATTATTGGGGGCTCAGATAATTAAAGACACTTTCCTCCCACACTGACAGGCTTGAGTGAGTAGGGAAGGGGTTAGATACTCCTTGTCCTCAAAACCCTCCCCCCAAGCAGTTGGGCTTCAGTTGAAGATGGAGTCAGGGTTGAGTTTCTTCAAACCAGATACAGCAGAGGCTAATCCTTAATGATGTTCCCTTTCTTAACTTATATTCCCTACAGGTCAGATAGAGGAATTAGGGGTAGCTAGTTATCCTAATGTTGAGGTCTAAGATGGGACTTGACTTCTTAAGCTGGTAACTGATAAGAATCGAGCTTGATGGCAAAGTGAGCAGTGAGTATCCTCAAATAATTCCCAGGCACAGATATTGAAGATAAAACTTATATTGGTTATGCAAGGGAAAGGGGAAAGGCAAGAGGGGGTAATTAGGTTATGGATAAGTAATGAGAAGCCCTGATCTATCAGGTTGAAGCTGCCTCTCCCCCCCAGGAGGGAGTGGCAGGCACTTAGTTAAACTTGCTCTCTTGGTTAATTGTAATTATTTCAAATGTCTATATAACTAAATAATTGTTATATTGATGCTGATAAGGTCTAATCCTACTAGACAAGCAAACTCCTGAGTAGAAACCACAATGGCTTTTGCCACAATGGCCCCTCAGGTGCCCCCAAGTCAGGAGCAGCAAGCAGAAAGATCTGCTCACCTCAATTCCCAGAAAGCAACTGTTTAACTACCTCTCAACTGCCCCCTCACCCAGGGGGGTCCGCTGGAATTCTGGGTGAGGCTTGACCCTGTATTTTGCATGAATTCCATCCTGCCTTCCTCTACATTACATATGCCAAAAGGGACAGCCGACTTTTTGTCAATGTAGCAATCATTGGTTTTTTTTTCTCTTTTACTTCTTTCCTGTCCCCAAATTATTATGATTTCTCCTTAGAAACTGCAATATTGTATATACCTTTAGTTAAAAAATCTTTAGAGGGTTCCGGGTTAAGATGGCGGCAGAGTAAGAAGCAGCTCTTAACCTCTCCTGACTGAAACACACAAAACTCCTCAAGGGGACATAAAAACAAGTCCAGACGAACGGAGGAACCCCACAACAGGGCACAGCGTGGAAGGTATGTGGAATCGAGGCATTTCCATGCTATAAAGGGGTGAAACAGCTCTCACTAAATCGCAGGCTGAGCAACCACCCCACTCCCACATCCTCCACACACAAAACCTATAGCTCCGAAGCCAGCTAAAAGGACATAGAGCAAGTTTGGGGCACCCATCAAATCATTGGCAGGTCCGGGGCCTGTTCCTCAGAGCAGCAAGATATAGGACCCCAAAAAGCTAACGAATACACACAAAATTTGAGCGTGGGAGCGGGGCGCCGAGAGCGGACGCAGGGCACAGAGTGCAGGCTCAGAGCGCAGACACGGGCAGAGGTGTGGGTGGAGGCAGACACAGCCACGAGCTAAAGCTCTGAAACACTGAGTGGGGAACCAGTGCAGACGGGTATACGACTGTGGAAGCAGCAACCTGAGACTTGTAAAGAAGCCTCCAGCAGAGGATCAAGCAAGGGGGTCCACCAGGGGGCTTGACCATGGACAGACCCTGAGTGCGAGGATAAACCTGAAAAGCTGCTGGGCTAATGATGGCTACCCAGACTCAGGAAGATGAGAAGAGAAAGATTAACAACAAGAAAAAGAAGTCTTTAACACTCGACAATTTTTACACAGAGAAAATCCAGACAACCGAGTAAACAGAGGAGGAGAACAAATAAGCATCCAGACCCTCCTCAAATAAGGAAAACTCCTCACAAGCTATGGAAGAATTCAAAACTGAGATTTTGCGGAAAATGGAAGAGATCTGGCAAGAAAATAACTGTTTAAAAGGTAGAATTTTGCAATTGCAAAGTGAGGCTCAGAAACCAAATGAACTGATAAGCAAATTGGACACCAGACACGACCAGATTGAAAAGGAATAAAAGAAGATTGTGGCCGAAAACCAGAAGATTATAGCCGAAAATCAAAAGATCATAGCCAAAAACCGAAAGATTATAGCCGAAAATCAATCCCTAAAGGCTAGAATTGAGCAAGTAGAAGCTAATGATCTCTCAAGACAATAAGAACAAATAAAACAAAGTCAAAAGTCTGAAAAAATAGAAGGAAACATGAAATATCTCAATGAGAGAGTGACAGACCAAGAAAACCGGGCTAGAAGAGACAATTTGAGAATAATTAGACTTCCAGATAAACCAGAAATTAATAGAAACCTGGACTCCATTATAACAGAAATAATTCAGCAAAATTGCCCTGAAGTCCTACAACAAGAGGGCAATATAGACATTGAAAGGATCCATAGAACACCTGCGACATTCTATCCAGATAAGAAAACGCCTAGGAATATAATTGTCAAATGCAAGAGCTTCCAAGCAAAAGAAAAAATCTTACAAGAAGCCAGAAAGAGACAATTTAAATATCAAGGAGCACGAATCAGGATCACACAGGATCTGGCAGCCTCCACACTAAAAGACCACAAGGCTTGGAATACAATATTCAGAAAGGCAAGAGAGCTGGGCCTGCAACCACGAATCAATTACCCATCAAAATTAACTACATATTTCCAGGGGAAAGTATGGGCATTCAACAAAATTGAAGAATTCCAAGTATTTGCACAGAAAAGACCAGGGTTAAATGGAAAGTTTGATATCCAACCACAAAAATTGAGAGAAACATGAAAAGGTGAATAAGATACAGAGAGAAAAGAAAGAAAACTTATAATTTTTAAATTTGCCTTTTTAAGGGCCGCAGTGAGATCTAATTATCTGTATTCCTATTTAGAGAAATGTTATGTATAATTCTCTCTAGTGAACTCTATTCACTATTTTATTATTCACTATTATAGTAATCAGAAGAATAATTCACAGGGTGAGGATGGAACACTAAATAATCTAAGATGATATGGGGGGTGGGAAAGGGAGTGAATAGCAGGGGACACCAAGAGAAACTTGAGTGAATAAGAAAAATAGGATATTCTATTACACACAAAGAGGGCATGGTAGGGAGAGGGGACAAATACTATTATAAGAAGGAGAGGAGGAGAGCATTAAGAGGTAATAATCAAACCTTACTCTTTGTGTATTCAACCCAGAGAGGGAAGAGTAGCTATACTATCCATTGGGAAATAAAACTCTTATCCAAGCCTTCTGAGAAAGTTAGAAGGGATAAACCAAGGGGAGCAAGGGAGTGGGGAGGTCAAAAAAAGGGAGGGGAGAAGAGGTAGGGAATTCATAAGGCCTTTAAAAACAAAAAGAGGGGGAAAATAAGGGAGGGGGTAGAAAGGGAAGTTAATCAAGGGAGGGTATAAGGGATAGCGGCTCAATAGCAAACCACTGATTTAAAAGGAAAAAGTACAAGGAAAAAGGGGGTAGGAAGAGGGGAGGATTCAAAAATGTCAGCAAATGCACAACTGATGATTATGACTCTGAATGTGAATGGGATGAACTCGCTCATAAAACGGAAGCAAATAGCAGAGTGGATTAGAAACCAAAATCCCACCATATGTTGTCTACAAGAAACACATATGAAGCGGGTGGACATACACAAGTTTAAGGTTCAGGGATTGAGCAAAATCTTTTGGGCGTCAAATGAGAAAAAGAAGGCGGGAGTGGCTATTATGATTTCTGACAAAGCCAAAGTCAAAATAGATATGATTAAAAAAGACAGGGAAGGTCATTACATCCTGATTAAAGGCAGTATAAACAATGAGGAAATAACACTGCTCAATATGTATGCACCAAGTGGCATAGCATCCAAATTCATAAAGGAGAACCTGGCAGAGCTCAAGAAGGAAATAGATAGTAAAACCATACTAGTGTGAGATCAAAATATTCCTCTGTCAGATCTAGATAAATCAAACCGAAAAATAAATAAAAAAGAGGTAAGAGAGGTGAATGAAGTCCTAGAAAAATTAGATTTAATTGATATGTGGAGAAAAATAAATAGGGACAAAAAGGAATACACCTTCTTCTCAGCTGCACATGGCACATTCACAAAGATTGACCATGTTATAGGGCATAGAATCATTGCAAACAAATGCAAAAGAGCAGAAATAATAAATGTAACCTTCTCAGATCATAATGCAATAAAAATAATAATAAGTAAGGGCACCTGGACAGGAAAATCGAGAACTAATTGGCAATTAAATAATATGATTCTCCAAAACCAATTTGTAAAAGAAGGAATCATAGAAACAATCAACAATTTCATTGAAGAAGATGACAATGATGAGACATCCTACCAGACTCTGTGAGATGCGGCCAAGGCAGTACTTAGGGGGAAATTTATATCCTTGAGGGCATATACTAACAAATTAAGGAGGGCAGAGATCAATGAATTGGGCATGCAACTCAAAAAATTAGAAAGTGA
>NC_058132.1:434343716-434349741 GCF_016433145.1 Gracilinanus agilis
TAACACTGCTCAATATGTATGCACCAAGTGGCACAGCACCCAAATTCATAAAGGAGAAACTGGCAGAGCTCAAGAAGGAAATAGATAGTAAAACCATACTAGTGGGAGATCTAAATATTCCTCTTTCAGATCTAGATAAATCAAACCGAAAAATAAATAAGAAAGAGGTAAGAGAGGTGAATGAAGTCCTAGAAAAATTAGATCTAATTGATATGTGGAGGAAAATAAATAGGGACAAAAAGGAATACACCTTCTTCTCAGCTGCACATGGCACATTCACAAAGATCGACCATGTTATAGGGCATAGAATCATTGCAAACAAATGCAAAAGAGCATAAATAATAAATGTAACCTTCTCAGATCATAATGCAATAAAAATAATAATGAGTGAGGGCATTTGGACAGGAAAATCAAAAACTAATTGGAAATTAAATAATATGATTCTTCAAAACCAATTTGTCAAAGAAGGAATCATAGAAACAATCAACAATTTCATTGAAGAAAATGACAATGATGAGACATCCTACCAAAATCTGTGGGATGCGGCCAAGGCAGTACTAGGGGGAAATTTATATCCTTGAGTGCATATACTAACAAATTAAGGAGGGCAGAGATCAATGAATTGGGCATGCAACTCAAAAAATTAGAAAGTGAGCAAATTAAAAATCCCCAGATGAAAACTAAATTAGAAATACTAAAAACCAAGGGAGAAATTAATAAAATCAAAAGTAAAAGAACTATTGAATTAATAATTAAGACTAGAAGCTGGTACTTTGAAAAAACAGAGAAAATAGACAAAGTGCTGGTCAATCTAATAAAAAAAAGGAGAGAAGAAAACCAAATTGACAGTATCAAAGATGAAAAGGGAGACCTCACCTCTAATGAAGGGGAAATTAAGGCAATCATTAAAAACTATTTTGCCCAATTATATGGCAATAAATATAACAATTTATGAGATATGTACGAATATTTACAAAAATATAAACTGCCTAGACTAACATCAGAAGAAATAGAATACCTAAACAACCCCATATCAGAAAAAGAAATTGAACAAGCCATCAAAGAACTCCCTAAGAAAAAATAGCCAGGGCCTGATGGATTCACAAGTGAATTCTATCAGACATTCAAAGAGCAACTTATCCCAATACTATACAAATTATTTGATATAAGCAAAGGAGTCCTACCAAATTCCTTTTATGACACAAACATGGTACTGATTCCAAAGCCAGGTAGATCAAAAACAGAGAAAGAAAACTGCAGACCAATCTCCCTAATGAACATAGATGCAAAAATCTTAAATAGAATACTAGCAAAGAGACTCCAGCAAGTAATTAAGAAAATCATTCACCACGATCAAGTGGGATTTATACCAGGAATGCAAGGTTGGTTCAACATTAGGAAAACCATCCACATAATTGACCATATCAACAGTCTAACAAACAAAAATCACATGATTATCTCAATAGATGCTGAAAAAGCCTTTGACAAAATACAGCATCCATTCCTATTGAAAACACTGAAAAGTATAGGAATAGAAGGACCTTTCCTAAAAATAATAAACAGTATATACCTAAAACCATCAACAAACATTATATGCAATAGGGATAAATTAGAAGCCTTCCCAATAAGATCAGGAGTAAAACAAGGATGCCCATTGTCACCTCTATTATTTAACATTGTACTAGAAACACTAGCAGTTGCAATTAGAGAAGAAAAAGAAATTGAAGGTATCAAAGTGGGCAAAGAGGAGACTAAGCTATCACTCTTTGCAGATGATATGATGGTCTACTTAAAAAATCCTAGAGAATCAACTAAGAAGCTTGTAGAAATAATCAACAACTTTAGCAAAGTTGCAGTATACAAAATAAATGCACATAAATCATCAGCATTTCTATACATTTCCAACACACTAGAGCAGCAAGAAGTAGAAAGAGAAACACCATTCAAAATCACCCTAGACAATATAAAATACTTAGGAATCTACTTACCAAAACAAACACAGCAATTATATGAAAACAACTACAAAACACTTTCCAAACAAATAAAACTGGATCTCAACAATTGGAAAGCCATTGATTGCTCATGGGTAGGATGAGCTAACATAATAAAAATGACCATTCTACCCAAATTAATTTACCTCTTTAGTGCCATACCTATCAAGCTACCCAAAAACTTCTTTATTGAATTAGGAAAAACTATAACAAATTTCATTTGGAATAACAAAAGATCAATAATATCAAGGGAAATAATGAAAAAAAAAATTTGAAGGAAGGGGGCCTAGCAGTACCAGATATTAAACTATACTATAAAGCAGCAGTCATCAAAACAATATGATACTGGCTAAGAGATAGAGAGGAGTATCAATGGAATAGACTTGGGGTTAATGAAATCAGCAAGACAGTGTATGATAAACCCAAAGAGCCCAACTTTTGGGACATGAATCTACTATTTGACAAAAACTGCTGGGAAATTTGGAAAACAATATGGGAGAGATTAGGTCTAGATCAACATCTCACACCCTACACCAAGATAAATTCAGAATGGGTGAATGACTTGAATATAAAGAGGGAAAATATAAACAAGTTAAGTGAACACAGAATAGTTTACTTGTCAGATCTGTGGGAAAGGAAAGACTTTAAAACCAAGCAAGAGTTAGAGAAAATTACAAAATGTAAATTAAATGGTTTTGATTATATTAAACTAAAAAGTTTTTGTACAAACAAAAACAATGTAGTCAAACTCAGAAGGGAAACAACACATTGGGAAAAAATCTTTATAACGAAAAACTCTGACAGGGGTCTAATTACTCAAATATACAAGGAGTTAAATCAATTGTATAAAAAATCAAGCCATTCCCCAATTGATAAATGGGCAAGAGACATGAATAGGCAATTTTCAGGTAAAGAAATCAAAAGTGTCAATAAGTACATGAGAAAGTGTTCCAAATCTCTAATAATTAGAGAAATGCAAATCAAATCAACTCTGAGGTATCACCTCACACCTAGCAGATTGGCTAAAATGAAAGAAGGGGAGAGTAATGAATTCAGGAGGGGATGTGGCAAAATTGGGACATTAATGCATTGCTGGTGAAGCTGTGATCTGATCTAGCCATTGGGGCTGGATATTTGGAATCATGCTCAAAGGGCTATAAAAAAATGACTGCCCTTTGATCCAACCATACCATTGCTGGGTTTGTACCCCAAAGAGATCATAGATAAACAGACTTGTATGAAAATATTTATAGCTGTGCTTTTTGTGGTGGCAACAAATTGGAAAAGGAGGGTATGTCCATCAATTGGGGAATGGCTGAATAAACTGTGGTATATGCGGGTGATGGAATACTATTGTGCTAAAAGGAATAATAAACTGGAGGAGTTCCAGGCAAACTGGAGAGACCTCCGGGAACTGATGGAGAGTGAAAGGAGCAGAGCCAGAAGAACATTGTACACAGAGACTGATATACTATGGTAAAATCAAATGTAATGGGCTCCTGTACCAGCAGCACTGCAATGACACAAGACAGCTCTGAGGGATTTATGGTAAAGATGCTACCCACATTCAGAGGAAGGACTGCAGGAGAGGAAACATATAAGAAAAACAACTGCTTGAACGCATGGGTCGGGGTGGACATGATTGAGTGTGTGGACTTGAAACTACCACACCAATGCAACTACCAACAATTTGGAAATTGGTCTTGATCAAGGACACATGACAAAACTAGTGGAAATGTGCATCGGCCATGGGTGGGGGGGGAAGGGGAAAGTAGGAGCATGAATCATGTAACCATGTTAAAAATGAATATTAATAAATGTTTGAAAAAAAATCTTTAGCGATATGAGTTGTTTGTGTTTAAATGATCATAGGGGAGACTAGTCTCCCTAAGGATCACAGGGGGAATTGTGTAATTAGAATTTTATAATCTTGAACTACATTTCACAGCATTCCTCTTTTGTCCCCTGGTTGCATCCTTACATTTTGTTGATAAAAGTTTCTGTAACTCCATCCTCTCCCTCTCTTCTCCCACTTTCATGGTCTGAGTAACTGCTCTTTACTCAGACTATCATTTTCCTCTACTTCAAGTAATTATTAATAAATTTTATCAAATATAATACTTTGAATATTGGACATTAATTTTTAATCTTACATTTCATATGCATGTATATTTTACTAGAAACCTGAACAGCCTTAATCAATATCCAATCTTTTTCACTTTAAATTACTATTTGTAAAGGAATAGATTGTGTGTTCTTTTAAATGTACATACTTTTTTAAAAAAATTAATTTTAAAAATCCATGTATTTATTACCAATTACATACTCTAACAAATTTCCATACAAGTTTTTATAAGTTATGTGATTGAACTTATCTCCCTTCCTCCCAACCTCCCCTTAACCCTCCTGGTGCTGGCAGGAAATTCAATATGGATTACTCATGCATTATCATTTAAACATATTTCCATATTGTTCATTTTTGGAAGTGAGTAATCTTATAAAAGCAAAATCCCCAAAGAAAAGCCCAAATAAACGATTGAAAAATAATATGCCTTCATCTACATTCTGACTCCAACAGTTCTTTTCTGAATATGGAGAGCATTCTTTATCATAAGTACCTAAGAATTGTCCTGGTTGATTGTGTTTTTAAAACCAAAATATTAGTCTTTGGGGCTTATTTTTAGCATAGAGAAGCCTGTAGAAAAAAACTGAATTTGTATGCTGGTGTGCCCACATAAACACACATCCATACATGTGAGTATACACAAATGAAATTCCTTCCTGGGAATCCACTGAGAAAAATTTAGTCTCATTTGGGGATTATAGAAAGCTGAATTCATGAAAATACCATTTCTCTAAAGGAGAAGTATGTCTGAAATTGTTTTCCATTGAAAATGTTTTTTTCTAAGTAGTATGTTTCTGTGCCATGCTAATTTTTTTAAATCCACTTAAAAGAAAACTTTAAAAACTTCATATTTGAGTCAACCAATCCAAAGACCAACTTTCTCATAAATCTTTGTATGTTACAGGTCTTAGGTTATTTGTTGAGTATACAAATACAAAAGTAATACAACCCTTATATTCTACTACTGGTACACAATATATTTGAATATGAAAAATTAAAATATTTATGCATGTATACATATATAGAGTGGTGACAGAGAACTAACAATTTAACAATTCCTGTAATCAGTAAATGACCCTTAACTGAGCTGAGGCTTTGAAGAATAATCCTTAACCTCTACTGTGCATTTACCTCATGTCTGAAAGCATCTTACCCTTATTTGATTCATATGGTCACGGAGGAAGCTGGAAGGAACCTTAGAGATGATTTATATTTCATTTTATATTTAAGGAATAATCAAAATTGGTTTGTTTAAGCTTATATTATTTTTTATATCTCTGAATATCATTTAATCAGTCAACTGATAAATGACTATTATCTAAAGATAGATAACTATTCTACTATTTATCATATGGCATTATAAGCCTTGGGGACACATATTTTTAAAATCTCTTTTCAAAGAACTTACACAACATTAGGACTGAAAACTATATAATTAACAATTAATTATATAATTAATATTAAAACAAAAGATATAAAATTAAATACATGATATTGGAATGGTGAGGAGAAGGCTTAGTAGACATAAAGAAAGGCCTGAAGTAGGAGGTGATTCTTGGGAGCTGAGCTTTGAAGAATAATAGAGATCCTAATTGATGAATGTATAAATGTAGTGATTCTAGGCATGGAGGGGAGGGGCACAAGTTGAACAAAGACATAGAGGTGGAAATGGTTTTGAGAAGGCTAGTTAGCTGGACCATAAAATAACTTTAGAGAAATAATGTGTAAAAGGTCCAGAAATATAGGTTAGTTACAAATTGTAAAAGTCATTAGATCTATTAGAAGCAATAGGGAGGCACTAGAATTTTTTTTAACATTTATTAATATTCATTTTTAACATGGTTACATGATTCATGCTCCACCTTTCCCCTTCAACCCCCCCCCCCCGCACCCCCCCCCACCCTTGGCC
>NC_058132.1:434367727-434388082 GCF_016433145.1 Gracilinanus agilis
TATATATATATATACATATATATATATGTACTTATATATACATATATATGTATATGTGTATATATATGTAAATAAGCATTTATTTGGGTATATGATCTGGGGTTTTGGTCTTATAAGATTATTCTCTTATAAAATGAATAATATGGATACAGGTTTTGAATATATACATGTATAGCCAATGTAATTGCTTGAACTTCAGGAGGGGGAGAGAAGAGGGGAAAGAAACAACCTGAATCATGGAATCTTGGAAAACTTATGTATAAATTTGTCACTGGAATAAAATAAAGGGGAGAAAAAGAACTCTGACATTTATTGTCACACTTATTGACTAATATGACCCAAAGGAAAAATGACAAAACTTTGGACTACAATATATCAGAAACCAAATATCAATAATTGCTTCAACATGTAGTCTAATTTTTAAATTATATAATAATTAATTATAGGATCAAATAAGGCAGAAGACCTATGAGCTGACCTTTTACATTTTGATGATCTTGGAAAATAGTAAAAGAATGTAAGAATGCAACTTGTAGTGAAATAGGTATGTGATACATGGCAGGAGGAAAAATGAAGGTTAGGGAAAATCATCTCACATGGTCAGGATTTACAAACAGACATCAATACAAACAAGAAGGAAAGTACAATGTGGTCTACTGATTATTAAACCTCAGTTTCATCTGGACTACTCAAAGAAAAATATTCATATATACTTACACACATTAAAAAACACACACAGATTTGGAAGAGAAAGAGTTTCAATCAACAGAAAATAGGAGGGAAAGGAGAGAAGAGAAAAGAGGAAAATATGGAGAAGGCAATTAATTTTGTCATATTAGTTCTAAGCAAAATAATCTCTAAGGAAGTATGAAAATATTTATAGCTCTTTTTGAAGTTGGAATCAAATGGAAACTGGGGAAGCAAAATGGGAACAAGCTAAATAGTATATAAATGTGATAGAATATTATAGTACTATAAGAAATAATGAAGGTAATGGTTTCAGAGAAGCCTGTAAAAACGTCCATGATTTCATTCAGAGAGAAATGAGAAGAACCAGCAGAATATTAAATAAAATTGTATACAATTACAAAAATATTATGAAGACAAACAGCTTTGAAAGACTTGGGTATATTACACAATTCCCATGCAAATACTTTTTTCAACTCCTAAGAGGAAGGTTGAAAAACTCAGAGTGCATAAGCCTTTCAATTGGAAGGGATATGACCAATGCAAAATTTATTTTATTACTATTTGTCTTCACATATTTGTAATAGAGGCTTCGTTTTTCTTTCTCTATAGCAAGGGAGTAGGGGAAGAGAAGATAGATTCTTACAGATTTTTAAAATTATAAAATTCAATTTAAAAATAAAAAATACAAGAACTGTTATATTGACATTATATCACATACCACCTACTCTCAACTCTTCAGTTTACTCAACCACTGTGATTCAGCTTCACCTCAAGTATATACCTCAGTGCCACCCTTAATCCTCCTACAACCCACAAATATTTTATTTCTGTGAACAAGAACTCTGAAGTGTAAGTGTGGAATTGGAGGTAAATCAAGGATCACTAAGCACACATCTGGGAAATAGACTGAAGCTGGCCCATTGAATCCTGAGGGGGTTCCATTTGGGAAGGGGGAGTAAAGGAGGGGATTTTCTGGTGAAGATTCTGAGGAGAAGCCAACTGCCAAAAACATTCAAGCTCTGGAGTGGTGGGGGTAGGGGATGCAGGGTGGCTTGGGGTTGGTGGTTGTGAGTGGCCAGGAGGATCTGGACAAGAATTTAGCTCTTCTGATGAAGTGGGGCACTTCATCCAGGTTTAAACGTTTTAGGTACCTTGAATATCCAGCTGACTGGGGTGTCCTCCTCACATGAGAGAGAATCGCATCCCCCATAAGTAAGTACAGAATATATATATATATATATATATATATATATATATATACATATATATATATAAATATACATATATATATGTGTATATATATATATTCCCACCAAGTTATTTTCATATATATACTATATATGAAAATAACTTGGCGGGAATTTTCCTTGGCCCGCATTTTGTAGGATATGATTGGTGTGTTCAAACAGGTTTCATATACATTTCATATACATTTCTTATATGTTAAGCAAGCAAGCAATTTCTCAAAAGCAGAAGTGGTGCTGTTACCATTACAGCATGATCAGGGTGGGTCAGGCAAGGTGACAGAAGGGAGGTGAGATAAGAGTTTGGGTGAAAACCCAGCTAGGCTGTGGGCCCCCAGAGGGACCCTTGAGGAGTTCTGTTACCTTTGAGTCCTCTCTGTTCCATTACAGTGAACCCAAAATTCAGGGGAAATCTGGAGATTTCAACAGCCAGACCTTTCTACTGACTTCATTGCCAACTAAGAAGAAATGGAAAGAGTTGTGCTCCATAATTGCCCATAGTGCCCAGACTCTGGTGGGAGTGGGCACCTTGGGGGACCCTTCCTTGATCCATCTTATACTCCTTCTTTGCAGTTATTCCCCTCTTTGTTATTTAGAGTTAAGGATAGGATTTTGTGAGGCCAGGGAGAGTCAGATTCTGAGTCCAAGCTATAGAAGAAACCAGAACTGCTCTCTTGTTGGGGGGTTCATAGTTGATAGAGAAGTTATTCCAATTCCCTCCTTCCTCTAAATCCACAAATAACCAGTAACCTGTTACCCTGAATTCCCTTATCCTGATAATAAATGTTTGGTACTTTGATGAAAAGAAGACTGATCTTGTGGCTGAGGGGAAGACTAATACCAAATGCTATTTTGAAGGGTAAAGCTACTTAAACTTAGGAGTGGGGAGGCTTGTCTCAGTATTATTGGCACTGAGGGTTGGATCCAACCCACTAGGGTCACAGTTGAACCCCAACACCTTCCTTCAACATCCCATCTATAGCTTTGCCAGTTTGAGAACCTCTTTGAGTTTATTCCCCCATAGGTCTTCTCAGGGGAGGGGGTGAGTGGTTAGCTGCTCTGGCCCACTGATAACTATCAGGTGGGGGGCCTGATAAACACCTCCCACATCATCAATACTCACCCCCATACAGAAGTTCTTTTTTCTGAAAAAAAAATCTCTTTTAATTCCATAGTTATATATGCTTTATTCCTAGAACAAATCTTCCTGCTCACAATAATCTTCAATTCTTCTGCCCTTTAGTACTGCTTAAGGCCAAAAGACCCTAGTATTCACAAACACTTTTCTACATTTTTTTGTTTTTATTAATTCTTCACCAGCCTGGGCTGGTTTTGAATGAAAATCTTCCTATCTTTCTTGGCAGTACCTTATCTGTCAGCTTTTTGGACAAATGACAGAAAAAAAAACATAATTCAAGATATTATTAAAACAAAAGTTACTGTGACATTGTTATGGATTTTTGTGTTGCTTCTTTTGATGAACTCAGTACCTTAATTGCATCTCTTCTTATATTCAAGAACTTGGGCTAACTCGGTTTTGTTTTACTTATTGTAATTAATTTTGAATAAATGCATATATATTAATATTTTGTTCTATTATTATTGAAGTAAAATTTAATCATAAATAATTTGTTCCATTTTGTAAGATAATATAACAATTCTATATTAAGTGCCTTCATTTTAGTAATGTAAAGTGAGGGAGTAGACTAAGCTTCTATTTTGCTACTATTAGCAGTCTGGCAACTTCTCAATGTTCTTTTTTTTTTTTTGAGGTAACTGAAATCAATTCTCTATATTCTTTACAACTGAGAGGAAAATCAAATTCAAAGTACTACAGTAAGATTTCTTTTTCTTTTCCATGTAATTACATGTCAGTGGGAAGCATAAATTCCATGCAGCATAGAATTTAAAGGGACTATGACTGTTCATGGTGTTGAATTCTCCATGTAGGACCACTGACATCATTTGCTATGCAGTCCTGGTTGCTGCAACTGTAAATCTGAGCATCCAATATTGAGGACAGGATAGAGCTGTCTTATGTGATGCATACAAAGCCTTAACTGCCACAGATAATGTCAACCCAAATTATTATTTCCATTTTGACATAGATTATAGGACAAGAGAACATAAATGGAGATTAAAAAATAAAGTCAGCACATATATCAGAAAGCACCTTTTCATGTGGAGAATAATAAATACTTAGAATAGCCTGAAGGCAAAGTTGTTGAGGCAAAAAGCAATAGTGTGTTTCAAGAAACAATTAGATGCCATCCTTGGGGAAATGGAGTACTATAAAGGATATGCCTTAATGGACCAAATGACCTTTATTCATTCTCCAAAAATCTCTCCTGTTCTTATAATTCTAATTGAAGAATATTTCAACATTTTGACCTCCAGCAATGTCAATTCTTACTTGAATTATTCTCACTATTTCACTGTTGAGAAGGAAGTGCTTTGACAGCTCTCAGCAGAGGTGATAGGTGACCAAATGGAGTACAGAACACCAAAGCAACTGGGTATTTTATTTTCAGAAGAGAATAATATGGAAGCCAAAAGTTTCAGAATTATCACTAGATCAAATCTTGCACAAAATAGATTAGGAGTAAGGTATTCAATTTTTTTGGTTACATTTATTTTAGAAAAATTAGCAAGTTTTTTCTTTGTTTCATAAAAGTATTTATATCTATTTGCCTCCAAATTATTGCTGAAAATAGTAGTTTTACCTCTAAGTATTGACTTTGTTTCAATAAAATGATGATGATGATGGTGAATACTAAAATGAAGTCTTCCAAAAAGGGGACTTTTTTGACATGACTATTGAAAACTATACAGTCTCTGGCAGAGTATTCACAAAAGGAAAAAAGGTGAGGAGAGTATGTGAATTTAAATGGAAGACATATAAAAGAAGAAAAGGCACCTTGTACATTTGAGAGCAAGGGGAAGTCTGCAGCTACAAATAGAGGTAACTATGTGAATGCTTCTGACTTTAGACATGCTTCGCTGACACGTAGAATTCATGAGGACTTGGGGAAAGTCTGAGAATTACATTTTCACCTATTATATTCTTAAAGTGATATTCAGTAGAAGAAAAAGTACATGTTGCTATCTGTCTTCTAAATGGAACTCCTATAGTTCTCTCTGTGTATTATAAATTGGAACTCAGTGGTGAATGACTTGTTGAGAACATATTTTCAAAAGCTAACAGAAGGTCACATAAATTGGGTTGTTCAAAGCAAAATAAACCAGAAGATGGAAAATGTTAGGCATATTTAAGATTTTTTTATGAGCTTAATATTTCACAAAATTCCGTCTATTACGAAAAGCATGTGAAAGTTATCAAAGTGTTTTTTATTATGATAGGAACACTTCTAGAATACAAACTGACAACACTAGTATGAATAGAAATAACTTTAATAAAATTAGATGTAATTTTGTCAGATCAGGTTATCAAATTACAAAATATCAAAGTTAATTCAGTAACAGGGTTAAAATACCATAACTCTGATGTTGACCACATTAAATGTTTCTAAAATTTGTACCTGACTGTGTCTAATAACAGTGGGACAAATAACTGAAATGAGAAGGAAACATAGTGCCAGTGAAAATTTAATAAATACAGCATTTGAAGCAATTATTTTAGGTAACACTGATGAAGATGGTTAAAAAATAAACTAGAAAAAGATCAGGTTGTAAATTACTAAAATGAGAATGATATTTTGCCCAACTCTTTAGTGGTATATTGACTGAAAACTAGAAATAATTTGCAAATTTTTCAAATAGCTAAGTACTAGACTACTGCTATTTACCATGTCATATTTTTTTCAATTTAATGCAATGGGTTTTTTTTTTGTAACATAAGCATTCCTAAGGGTAACAGTTTAACAGAATTTTCTAGCTCGAAACTAAATTGTGTAATTTGATAGTAAAATTGTCGAATTTACTTATTTTATAAGTTTAAACCATGATATAATTTTCCCATCAACTTTGTCCATACTTCTCTAGGAAGTTGAAATTTTCTTTATATCTAGCTTCATAATTCACTAAATCAAAATATTGACAGGTTTGATACATTAAGATAAGCTGCATGATTAGGTAAAGAGACTTTTCACCAATAATACAAATTTATAAATCCAAATTTTAATAATGTTGCCATTGTTTCAATAGGCTTAAAATAAGCAATTTGGAATAGATTTCAGAGCTAGCATTGAAAAAAGATAAGGTAGCAAATAACAAAACCAATAAGGGGGGAAACTTTTGTATTTGGATCTTGTCAACTTGAAATCTAGAAAGCCCCCAAGTTTGGTTACCTTGAAATCTGAGTACCCCAAGTTTACCCCTGCCCTTTGAGAAACCCCAATACCTTGCACACTTGTTTGGGGCTGAATTATAGATCTTAAAGTGTTTGGGGGACCCTAGTTTGGGTGAGATTAGTGGATATAGCCAAATGCTGAGTGCCTTTATTTGGTTTTGAAGCTTTTCCAATTGTATTAAAATTATTTCTCAGGAAGCCCACCTCTTAGTTTTATCCTTTCCTTTGCATTTGATATAGCTGACCTCTCTCTGATACTCCAGCTGTGGGTTGCAACCTCTTTGCAGCCTGCTTGAAGTTTGTCTATCATGCTTACTGTACCAAGTTCTCCAGAGGGTATAAAAGACATCCATGTTCTATCACTTCAGAGAAAGTGTCAGCATATGTTAGGCCTGGGAAGCCAACTGAGTATAAGAGCTGATAAAAATAGCAGCACCTACTGAATGGCAGGAAAACCCCCAACTGGTAACATATGTTAAATGGCAGGAAGACCCTCAACCAGCAACATCTGCTAAATGATGGGAAGACCCCTGACCAGTAACANCATCTGCTAAATGACAGGAAGACCCCAACCAGTAACATCTACTGAATGAATGAGAGGAAGACCCTCAAACAATAGCATCTGCTGAATAAAGAAACAACAAACATCCAGCCCCCAAGTTCCTACTCAAACCATATAAGACTGGCTGGGGCCCTCATTCAAACATTCCATTTTGCCTTGAAGGCTGTGGGACCCAAGTTTGAGCTTGCAATAAAACAGTACCTCTTGCTTTTACATTATCTGGTGTGCCTCCTAATTTGGGAAATCAGAACTGGGCCAACATTTGGGGACTTATTCCGGGATTTCCTG
The DNA here is from genome assembly GCF_016433145.1 of Gracilinanus agilis. NCBI lineage: Eukaryota > Metazoa > Chordata > Mammalia > Didelphimorphia > Didelphidae > Gracilinanus > Gracilinanus agilis. The sequence goes on from NC_058132.1 coordinate 434,374,821, forward strand.
ACTGGACCACACACAGAGAGAGGTAGTGGTTCGGAGGGCGAAAGGGTCAGAGAACTGTGTGTGATGTGTGATTGATGTGTGATGTGTGGCTGATGGGGAACTGATCATGGGATTAGGGCATACAACTAAGTGGCCCAGTTAACCCCACTGACTTCAGGACTTATACAAAGGGGGGCTAGTGTCAAGTCCAGTCCCAATAACTGATTCAGTTCTGCCTGTTTCTGACTGTGGACCAGCCTAATATACCTTTCTCAGAGTTTGTGAAAAGCTGAGCAGGAACAGTCAGGAAATATTTGAGAAAAAGGGAAAGTGGATTGACCCTTTCAACCATCCTAGCAGAAAAGACTCATTTTGAAGGGCTAGAGGCCCTTCACCCAGAGTCCTGGGGACCTGGGACAGAGACTGGGTCTCTGCAGCAGAGGTTAGTGTTTTCTGAGATTTAAGAGAAACTTGCAGGGGTTGAAGGCCATTGACTGGGGCTGGAGTCCCCGGTTCAGTGGGTTAGAGGTCCCCAGTAAGTTGAGATAGCACCAGTGGACACACTGGAAGAGAAGGGAGAAGTCCAGGCAGGGATCTGGCCATGTCACTCTATTTCAGTGGCCTTTTTGGGTTCCAAGGTGTATGAATGTGTAAGAGAGCATGTCCTGTAGGTTTATGTTGAGTCTGTGTTGTTTTTGTGTGGCTAGCTGTAAGATTAAACAAAGGAAGGGGCAAAAAGTGTTTAAGATGCAGCTTCACAAAGGGGAATTTCTTTCATAGTGGCTGTTCTCTACTCCCTCAACCTACATTTCAAACCTCCCAGACTTTAGCACTGGAGAGACTGTGCCTGCTCTGGCAGCAGACTTAAAATCTGAGTAGGAAGAGGGGAGGGGATTTAAAATTTCAAAGTTCTCTCCTTAAGAAACACAGTCAGCCTTATGAACAGCTCACTTCCAATCCCCACTGAAAACAGATAGCAGTTTTGTCTAGGTGTGACAAGAACATTTTGTTAGAAATCACAGCCAGAAAGAGAGACAGGTTAGATCTTTCAGAGTGTAAGGCATAGGGAAAGTTAAAGGACAAGGAAGTCAGATCACAGTACCTGAGCTCAGCACAGCTTCCTCAGTTAAAGAGGCAGTTTGCTGAAACAGTTTTGAGTTTTCTCACTGCAAATATTTCTTTTTAAATATGGATCCTAAAACACTGATTTTTTTTCCTTTTAAAACATGCTTGTCACAAAGTTGTACGTTTCTGTTTATCCTTGTCTTTATCACAGTCTCATCTCTATGTATTCTCAAATTGGACACTTAAAAAAAAAGGTGGGGAAGTTGGAAGATTGAACTTCCCACTGTCAAAAATCCTCAGCAGAGGACAAAAGCAAATATCTGTTCTATGATTTTTCCTCCTTCATTTAGATGGGCCCCCAAAGGAGGGAAAAAAAGAAAAAAAAAGAGAAAAATTCAGAGGAGAAAAGGGAGATTTTACTCCATGATTAGAAGCTTTTTCACTTAAGATTTGATTTTAAGGGTTGAGGATTGCTAATGATTTTTGATAAGATATAATGTAATTTTATTTATTGTGGTAACTGTCAGTTAAATGTGAAATATTAACCAGATTTTATTGAGCACAAAAACTCATGGTTAGAAGTTTGTTATGCCTTGGTTTCAGTGAATTTGAGAATTATCTAAATGTGGTTAATAGACAATCTGACACAGAGAGGGAATGTTTATTCTCTAAGGACAGTAATTGTACTGGCATACTTTGTAGATGTGAAAGTCATTCAGAAAAAGTTGTAATGTTATTATTGAGAATTTATTCTAGAATTTAAACTTGGAATTTTTCAAATGAGATGTTCTTTTAATGTATGTTCTGTCAGAACTAGTAACAAGTAATCATATGACACACAAGGTTTTTTTTTAGTGGTTAATCTGTGCATGGGTTTTAATAATACAGGTACTAAGAATTTGGTATTTTGAAAAAGATGGAATTTCTAAATAGTGTTGTATTTGACTAGGGTTGTATGAACTATTTTTAAAATGTGTACAATGTGTAAGAAGGAACTTGTGATCTAGAGATTAACATTTATTTAGACTCAAATTGCTAGAAAGTAATGATGAATGAATACAAAATATGTATGCATTTAGGCTATAAAGAGAATTAAGTTTTCCACCTGAATAGGTGAAGAATATATGATGTGCAAACTGTATGAAATTAACAAGGAAAATTCTATCAGCCCAGCAATATAATATGGGGATTACATGCAATTAAATATAGTACCTTTCCTCTTTTTGCAGTAATGGTAAAGAAGGAGAAGCCAGAGGAAATAAGAGTAATGGATGAAGAAATAATAGGTGTGAATTCTAGTACAAAATAGATACAAGTGGTAAATCAGCATAAAATTGATGGAATTTAATCAGTTATGTAGCAATATTTTGAGGTAAAAGGAAACTAAATTGGAGGTTCCATTCTGTTTTAAACAGAGGTTTGAAAGGAATAAGAATAAATGCTTTGAAATTCAGTTGTTTACATACTGAAAGAAAGTTATTTGGAAGTTGTCGAGTTCAAAGTAAAATTTGTAGAGAATAATTTATTATGCAGATTTTGATACATGCAAATTTTTAAATTGTGGTGATCTCACTTTTTAAAGAGGCATAAGTGGCAAGGTTTTTAGGTAATAAAAACCTGAACCAAGCCAAGCAGCCTTAGGTAAATTGCTCACAAGCGAATAATCTCTTCCTTGCACATAAGAAGGAGAAAGAAGTACTTATAATTGTTCCACATTGATACTTAGGGACTAATATAGCAACACAGTATATAAGTAAGATCTTAAAGAGTTTAAAGATGAGTATATTTTAATTGGATACTTCAGAGGTTTTAAGGAGATGTTCAAGCAAGGAAAAGTTGATAGAAAAGTCATGGATATCTTGTAAAACAGTTTTTTAACAGTATAGTCTGAAGAAGACTGTTTTCCATCCTTATCTATCTTTCCATCATAAGAGGTTTAAGAAATAGGTTTAAGTGTTTGAATTGATTGAGGAGAAGAGGTGGGGGGAGATGCTTAGGAGTGACAGGGTCCTGTAGGCAATGGGTTCCTGGGTACAGTCTAATATCTAAACCTCTAACAGATTTAAGCAGGAAAATAGTCTCAGAGCCTCTAAAACTCACAAGAGAATATGTTCATGCAATAGGAAAACTAAAAACTTCAATACTTACATTGCCTGCTCTCAGAATTCCAGATTACTCTAAATAATTTCATCTTTTTGTCCATGAGGACAAAGGAGTAGCTTCTAGAGTACTGGTACAAATCCTAGGACAACAATTCAGACCCATGGCTTATTAAAGCTCTCAGATGTGGTGGCCAGAGAAATGTCTCAGGGTCTCTGAGCAATAGCCGCAGTTGCCCTCATGATAAAAAGTCATCTGAATTGATTCTTGGTTGCAAGCTAATAGTTTATTCCCCACATCAAATAGAAAATATGTTAAAAAAAACAGCAATTTACAAGCCTTTATATCTCAACGGCTATCCCAATATGAAATTGTGTTATTAGGCAACGAGAACATAACCTTGAAATTTTGCAAAGAGTTTAACCCAGCCATCCTGATCCCAGATCTGCCAGTGAAAGGAGAACCAGTTTACAGCTGCAAAGACACATTAGAACTAATGCAAAAGACTAGGGAGGATTTGGCAGACACAAGCTGGCCAGAGAATTTCCCTGCCAAAAAGAAGAATGCAGTTTTCATGATAAAATCCCTACTGAAAGAAATCATTCCTAGATTTGGCATACCCAATATTATCGGCTCAGACAAAGGGAGTCATTTTACTTATGCAATACTCCAAGAAGTCTATAAGAATCCAGGAATAAAAGGGAATTATCACACCATTTATCACCCAAAAGCACTGGGCAGGTGGAAAGATTCAACAGAGAAATAAAGACACTTATTGGCAAAGTCTATACAGAAACTCATCTAAAATGGACAAATGCTTTACCAATAGTGTTATTGTAGCTGAGAAGCAAACCTAGCAGGGACTTACATATTTCCCCATTTGAAATATTATATGGCTGATCTGTTTGGCAAGGAAGAGCTCACAAAACCCCATATGTCTCAAAGCTGGGTGCAGATTGTGAACTGCATAAATATATCCAGGCCTTGCAACAAAGACTCACAGAACTCCATGAACTAGGTATGATTCAACAGAGAATTCCCCTTGATTACAACGTGCATTATTTAAAACCAGGAGACAAAGTGTACATTAGAAACTTCATAAGGAAATTTCACCCCAAATGGTTAGAACCTATGAAATTTTGCTCACTACCCCTGCAAGTATAAAAGTAGAAGGAAAAGATTCATGGTTCTATGTGACCCATGTGAAACCTCAAAAAAAACATACAAATGCAGAACACTCAGAAAAAAGTTCAAAATAGACAAATTACAGAAAGTGCTGAGGACTGAGAATTGAAATTCAAAATCATTGCAAAAGGTAAAATTATTGTAAAATATCTGAAATTGCATATTACATACACACACAAACAATTGATTTTCATCACTGACAAAGCATCACAATCCACACTGTTCCTGTATCCAGACCAGAGAGCCAGTCTGACAACATGTATGATGACAGACAACATGTGACAGAGAAACAGAGAAGAGGAAAAGCATTAAGAGAAGAAAAGAAAATTGGGAAAATCAGCAAGAAGAAAGATGCAAGAAAAGAGTATTTAAAAAAGACATTGTGAAAAAACTTTTGAACTTTGCAAAAATGGACAATTGCACAAAGAAGAGGACAGAAGAAAATGATTTATGTAAGACTGCTGCAGTGATACCACAAAAACACAAATTAACCTCACACTTCAGGGAAAATGCAGCCACAGTACATAGCATCAAGATACAAAAGAAATCTACAGACAACTTGAAGAAAATTGACAACTTTGAAAACAAGAGTATTTTGCATGCACAGTACATAAAGAGAACACAAAACACAATGCAAAACTAATACCTAGTTGAGACCTCATGTAAATAAATGAGTGTCTGAAGATTGTGAAAATACAAAATGTATATATGTCTATAATGTAAATAATTTCAAGTTCCATAAGATTTTAACCACATAAGAAGATCAAGTAATTTTCTTGTCTTGTTAACATCGATATGCAGAACTAATATTTATAAAATTGTATAATAGTGTAAATAATGTAAATTTTATATATACCTGTAACATAGGTTGGAAAAGTAGAGTAGAATTGTAAATAATAGTCTCTAACCATGTAGATACTATAGCATACTAATAATTTAGCAGATAATTAGAACATTAGACATAGAGAAAGTGCAGAAAGGGCTAGGGAAGTTAAAAAAATTTTTTAGTCAGCTAACACAGGGAAAGCATAAAAATAAAATGTATGTGTTGTTGGATAGATAACTTGGAATACTACATTCCAAAATAGATTCTCTATATAAAAACTAACATTGCATTTGAAACATAGGTAATTTAAACAAAATTTGATAACAGCATAATAAGATAATTGTATTGCATTACTTGACAGACATATATTAAAAGTAGAAACAAGTTAAAATTCTATTAAAATCATAGATGGGTTAAATAATAACTTAGAAGAGTTTAAGAATAAGAAAATTGTTACACTGTAAACTTAGACATTGTGTTCAATGGAAAAACTTTTCTTGTTACAAACCCTGTAAATATTGTTATACAAATTGCAACCCTCATCCCCTTTCCAACCTTTCCAAAACCCATCTTACAATAGGAATAGATAGATAATTAGCATAGTGATAAGACAAGATATTGATTTATTATTTTGTAGGGACAGGAAATAGTAATGCATGAAATGTCCCACCACACAAAACCAGGATACTGTAAGGATGGGATTTTTGCAAGGTGAATGGGACAAAAGGAGCCAGAGAAGAAGTGGCTGACAGTTGGTGACAGTTGAGACCAGAGAAGATTCTGGGTAATTGTCTGAGGAAGGATGGGAAGAAAGGGCTTCTGGTGGAGGACTGAGAGAAAAAAGAGGAGAAGGACATCTCAGCTTGAATCCAGTCCTGAGGACTTCCTGAGGATCTTTCTTTGGACATTGAAAACCTGATTCCATGGTCAAAGATTCCATCACACTTCACCCAGCAAGACTTAAATCATCAAGTCAGCTAAGTGGTTGGACTCCTTTTTGGGAGCAATCCCTTAGTCTTCTTCCCCCATTACACAACCTTGCTGAGAGATCCTTTCCAGTCCAACTTACAATTATAGAAAGGATAGAAATAGAAACAGAAGGAGAAGAGGTGAGGGAAGAAGCTTGGAAGTGAGAACCCCAAAGGTTCCCATCCGAGTGATGGACCCCATAGAAATAAAGAAGAGAGCACCTCAAAATCCCTCTGCCCTTCACCCCTTTCCCCAACCCCTAAATTGTGAATAATAAAAGCCATTCATTAGTCATATAATGTTCCAGAGTGCCTAAGAGACAACAAGGGAGAAGGGAATCATAGCTTGGTTTGGCTGCCTCCATCTTGAAGCCAGACCACCTGCTGTAAAGTTGACTGACCTTGGGGGAGGCTTGTGTGAACCTGCCCTCATTCAGAATCAGATTGGAGTACCACATACCTCATCTTATAGGGAAGCCTTGCCCCCATCTCCTGTGGGGTGGCACAACCATCCAGGTCACTCAGTTTTGGGGTGACACCCCCTTAAATTCTCACAGTATATATTCAGAGGGATGGGATATCTAGACGAGAGTCTCACCTCATAGACCCTCTCTCTTTTCCCCTTGGTCAAACATTGGTTGCTGGCTCTAATTATTATTACTATGTATAAAAATATACAATCTCTTCTGAGGTGGGTATTGACCAACACTTATAACACTTTGTAACACTTATTTTTTGGTTATCATTTAATTAGTTTAACTTTTCTCTATAGTCCTAGAAAAGTATTGTAAAAATAACCATTTCTTAACAAAATTCATTCCAGCACACACATTTAAAACAAAATACAAATTATATAATATAATACAAATTATATACTTACCCATTGGCTATTAACTCATTCTATTTCAAAATTAAAACAGTTATTGATACTGGTATCAGGTGCTTCAAGTACAATAAAATCAAATATATACTATTGAAAAAATATAAATTCAGGAGTTCAGTGTCAGTGAAAATAGTGTCCAGTTGTCTCTCTAGTTTTATCTTCTATGCATGTGACATGATATAGTAAATCAGTTTTGATGGAAGGTACTTGTTTAACATGTGAACAACACATTTAAGAGGGCTTTTATCCATTTTATAGCTGTTGGGGCGATTAATAATACTTGAAATGGGCCTTCTAAGGCAGCCTGAGTTGCCACTGTGCACTGGAAATTCTTTATATATACTTTATCTCCTGGGTTAAGATCATGAAGGGAAAAGTCTATAGGTCCAGCTTGTACAATAGTTCCTTATTCCTGAAGTTCTTGTATTTTTATTTGCAAATCTCATATATAGGAGTGAATAGAAGCATCCCCCCTCTCCCACAGCAATGATGTACATGTAGGAGAAAACGGTTCAGCCAAAAAGCATCTCAAATGGTGAGATGTGTAGATCTCCCCTGGGGTTGCTTTGAAGGTAAAAAAGAGCTAGAGGGAGAGTCTCAGGCCATTTTAAAATGAGTGTCAGTGCACCATTTTCCTACAATGGTCTTAAGTTCCCTGTTCATTCTTTCAACTTGGCCTGAGCTCTGGGGATGATAATGGTACATGGAAGAATAAATTTGAGATAAATCAATAAAATGAGTTCCCCGTCTGAATCAGTTTATGCTGGCAGGGCAAAACAAGCTATAATTTCTTTTAAGAGTAGCCACTGTAGCAGGAAATGCTTCTGGCCATCTGGTCTACTATGACTAAGCAAAATTTATAATGTCTAGACTTTGGCATTGTTATAAATTTGATTTGTAGATGTTCAAAAAGTGTGAAAGTCAGAGAATGTCCACCAAAGTTTTTCCACAAAAGGGCTGCAACAGGTGGGGCAGGCTGCAAACACTTTAGAGGCCATGGTAGTTATACCAGAGGCTATTCATACTTTTTTAACAGAGTCTACAATGCCTTGGGTTCGAAACTGACTATTTTTGTGAATTGATTGACATATTTGATGATAAAATATTTTGAGAGAATAAGGGTTTTCCTTCAGATGACACCCATACTCCATTAATCTATTTTGCTTTGAATTTTTGTTTCCATTTTTGCACTTCCTTTATATTATAAGAAAGGGATAAATCTGATTCATTAATAGTTGCCAAAGGTAAAATTAGTTCAGGTCCTTCTAAAGTAGTGAGTTTTGCAACAGTATCTACCTAGTGATTTCCTCTCAAGACAGGGTCAGTTCCACATGTATAGGCAGAGCAATGAACAACAGCTAGGGCTTCAGGTAGTTATCATTAATGATTTTTGCATTTGCAATGCTTTTCCCAGCTGAAGTGAAAAATCCCCTTCAAAGCCAAAGCATGCCCACTGCATGGCATATTCCAAATGCATATCTAGAGTCGATATAAATTGTTGGTTTCTTTATACAGGTGTGTTTTAAAGGTATGAGCTCTGAACCTTGAGCATTTATATTTGAGGGCAGTGAGTCTGACCACAGAGTGGAAAATTCTGTGACTACAGCAATTCCAGTGTAATGTATGCCATCCCTCTTGAAAAAAGAACCATATATGAATAAGGTAAGATGTGTATTGTCTAAAGGAGTGTTCAGGAGATCATCTCAAGGTTTTTTGGCCATGGACATTAAAGATTCACAACTATGTAATGGTTCTCCTGTACTTGGTAAATCTGGAAGTAGCAGGGTTGAGTGTTGTGCAGAATTTTAAGGTGGTTTTTCATTGTCTAACAAGTTTACTTTATATCTTGCAAGTCTTTGGTCAGAAAATGCCTGTGTTCTATGACTTAGAAACAATATTTTGACTTCATAAGGACACATTATTGTTAATAGGCATACCAATACTAAATCACCAGATTTAGTTACTAGAAAAGCTGTGGCAGTTACACATCTAAGACATGGTGGTGTTCCTGAAGCTATCGGGTCCAGCTGGGTGGAATAGTGAGCAATAAGACCTTGAATAGCTCTTAAGTTTGAGTTAACACACATGAAGCTACCACTCTCCATTCTTGTATGTGTAAAATAAGTGGTTTGTTGTAATCTGGGATGCCTAGAGCAGGGACAGACAGGATTTTATTTTAGAAAGAGCTGATAGGTGTTCTGCATCTAACCTAAGTGGTTCAGTAACTAAATGTTTTGTCAATGCTATGAGGGGTTTAGTGATTTCCCCATAGCAAGGGATCCACAGCCTAAAAAGTCTTATTGTTCCTAAAATGGCCCTCAATTATTTCTTAGTGGAAGGAGTGCTCAGTTTCTGAATATCCAAAACACACTTAGGGGAAATGAAACAGGCACCTTCAGTTAAAATAAACCCTAAATACTCCACTTTGGGGAGACACCACTGAATCTTTGCCTTTTGAGATCTTCTCTCTTATATAATGCCAAAAGGAAATGTTTGCTATCTTCTTGACATGCTTTGGCATTTGGTGAGGCAAAGAGCAAATCATCTACAAAATGTATCAAACGGTTCTCCTTTAACTTAATATTTGCTAAATCTTGTGTTAAAATCTGTGAGAATAACATGGGACTTTCCACATACTCCTGGGACAAATGACATCACATCCCTTGGGAACCTTTCTAGGTAAAGACAAATATATTTCTGGAATCTTCATGAATGGATATTGATAAAAATGCATAGAGGAAATAATTAGATATGGACTTGGAACCAGAGTGTCTTTTGATGACTTGATTATTTACAACCCTTAAATCTTGCAAAAGTTGATAGGCAGGTTTTCCATTTCCATCTAAGTTTAGTTTTTTAACAGGCAAGATAGGTTTATTGTATTCTGATTTGCATGGAATTATTATTTTCTGTTCAATTAATTTATCACTGCAAATTCCCTCGATTTCCTCTTTTGATAGGGGATACTGAGGAATGGAAGGTGTTGGGCTTACTTTTCTCTTAATTTGAACAGGAATAGCTGATTTAAGTAGGCCTACATCAGAAAAAGATGTGGCCCAGAGAGATTCAAAGGTGGGAGGTTTGTGCACCTCCTGACCATCCAAGAGAATACTAGGAGCAAATTTTTTTTTCTCCTTTCATGAAATATTATTTATTCAAATTCAAGAGAAAAAAACATATCCATCTAATGATTATATCAGAATAATATTCATATTATTATATTAGAAAGGCAACACTCATTGACAAATTATCTTTTGTATGTTGAATGAAAAACATTCTGTGTCAAATAGCAATCTCCAGTTCTGAATGTCACCCAAATATATTTTAATTGAAATAAAAGCATAAATAGTTAATATTCCCCAAGTATTATATCATTATATTTCCTTCACCCATGTAATTAAGATATACTTCTTTTATTTGAGTTTTCTTTATTTTTATAACAATTTTCAATGTGTTTCCTAAGTTCTCTTTTTTATCTTTGTTTTGTGGAGTTGATATAGGTTTCTCCTACTTTTATGTTTCAAAAGAATGAAAAATTACTTTGTTACTAAAGGATTATTGTTTCTATTTAAAATATAATTTGCACACACTATTGTTGTTTTGTTTGGGCTTTTGATTTCATTTATGTGATGAACTCCAAGTGTGAAAACTCAGTGACCTTTACAAAGATCTAGAAATCCACTACTAATCTTAGAGAGGTGTCAGATTAAGTGACTTGCCAAAGGCTAAATAATGAGTTAGATTTGATACTTGATTTTCCTGACTATATGCAGGACCTAGATATATAATACTGTACTGCCCATCTGAATTCAGAAATATATGATATGATACATTTTAAAATCACTTTCAGGTAAGAAAAAAAACAACCACCACAATAGGAAAACTATAAAAGAGAAAAGAGAAATTGAGGGATTCATATATAGAAAGTTGTTTAGAAAACAACTCTATTTTGGACTTTTTGTGCTCTTCTTTCATAAATGGAGCTGAAATATTTCACACAATGCATATTTATTTCATTGTGTGGGAGAAATCTGTAAATTCTTAAACACTTTCAAATACTTGAGAATTTTATAAACAAAATGTCAGTAACTTTCAATTTCTTTAAACTGAATTCCATGCAAATTATAGTCATCTGCATAATAAGTACTTAAGCATACAATATCTCAGAAGCCTGTCAAGTTAATCTTTAAAAGCTTTGTTACCCTTTTTAGACCCTGCCATTACTGCCCATCACCTAACCTTTTTTGTCTTCCATTGACTTACCTTGTATTGAAAAACTATCCCTATTTTAGGTGAAAGTGTGTAGTTTAAATTCTAAATAATTAAGACACATGTTTCCAAGTCATCAGCAACAGTACATTAATGTGTCATGGCCCTGCAGGATAAATCAATTGTTTCCTTTAAAAATAACAGCTCTTACATGATGGAAATAAGGTATTACTTACTATTAAAAGCAAACCAAAGACAAAGAAATTGTTACTGATGTGGAAAAAAGGCACACTTAGGTGACACAGCAAATTTCATTAAAGCAATCTAAACAAAGAACTTGGAAAATGAAACATCTATCCTAATAGGTGACCATTTTAAGATTCTACAGTTTTTTAATTCCTATCATTCTGCCATCCAAAATGTATTAGTAATCTTAGCTTTGATGCTGGTGATGAAACATGGATTTAGAATGGCTTTTTTTCTTGTTGTTCTTTTTGTTTGTTTCCATCTAAGGGTAGAATATGGAGGTCACATAAGTGAGTTAAAAACTGGATTTATATGAGAGATATAGTAACTAAAATTCAAATCCCTGTCTTATTATTTATAGGTATAACTAAAACTAGGCAGTAGAATTTGCCAGAATTAATAAAATTATTTTTGGAGGTGATTTCTCAAGATATTTTATGATTGATTGAATGATAGATTGATTGATTTACTTATTATTATTATTTTAAAAACCCTTACCTTTTATCTTGGAGTCAATACTGTGTATTGACTCCAAGGCAGAAGAGTGGTCAGGGCTAGGTGATGGGGGTAAAGTGATTTGCCCAGGGTCACACAGCTAGGAAGTGTGTGAAGCTAGTTTTGAACCTAGGACCTACTGTCTATAGGCCTCGCTCTCAAATTACTGAGCCACCCAGCTGCCCCCTTTTTTATTATTTAAATGAAATAAATGTAAAATTCAATGGCATATGACCTCAAAAACTCAAATAATTTATATCTCAATATAAATTATTTTAGATAAATGAAATTGTTTAAGTATTTTGGGGATAGTTATGTAAGGCTGAATTTGTTTTTACAAATTTAGAAACCCATTTCCCAAATACAAGTTTGTTTTCTTAATGAGAATCATGGCTTTGGGTAAACCTATTAATGAAAAATAATAATAAATATTAGATTATCTCAGCCTTTTTATTTAGAAGAAGTAATTTCCAGATAAAGAATTTAATGAAACAAGTATAATAATGAATAAAATATATCAAAGTCAAAGAAGAAGTAACCATGTCTTTTAAATAATAGGAGTAGTTCTGATGAGTTAAAATTGAAATTTGAATTATATCTTCTATGGTCATATTATCTTGCTCCTATAAATTAGGAACGCAGTAAACAATTAACCAATTTGCCAATCTATTCCTTTTCCTAGATAAATACATGTAAAGTAGTATAGACAATGGTTAAATCTTAATTTAATTGGAATTGGCACAAAGTTGAAATAACATCCACATTTAGGTATAGAAATTTATTTTACTCAATAGGAAACTAAGAAGGGGAGGCTAAACAAAAAAAAGGGTAAGACAAAAGGAAGGCAAAGTTGGAAAGTTGGGTAAAAAGTCACAAAAACATTCAGTTAGTAATTGTAACCTTGAAATTGAATGGGATAAACTCACCCATAAAAATGGAAAGAGATAGCAGAGTGGATTAAAAGCCAAAATTCCACAAAATCTTGTCTACTGAAAAACTAATTTAAATAATGTGTCACATACAGAGTAAAAGTAAAGGACTAGAGCAAAATCTACTATGGTTTACCTAAAGTAAAAAAAAATGTATCTATTATCTCAAAGTAAAAGTTAAAATTGATGTAATTAGAGAGATTAAGAAGGAGATTCAATATTGGTAACAGGAAATATAAACAATGAAGCTATATTAATAGTAAGCACATATTGTACCAAATGGCAGAGAATCCAAATTTCTAATAAGAAAAACCTGAATTACAAGAGGAAATTGACAACAAAGCTGTATCAGTAGAATGTATTTAACTTCTCCTATT
>NC_058132.1:434390224-434409767 GCF_016433145.1 Gracilinanus agilis
ATCTAGACCTAATCTCTCCCATATTGTTTTCCAAATTTCCCAGCAGTTTTTGTCAAATAGTGGATTCATGTCCCAAAAGTTGGGCTCTTTGGGTTTATCATACACTGTCTTGCTGATGTCATTTATCCCCAGTCTATTCCATTGATCCTCCTCTCTATCTCTTAGCCAGTACCATATTGTTTTGATGACTGCTGCTTTATAGTATAGTTTAATATCTGGTACTTCTAGGCCCCCTTCCTTCAAATTTTTTTTCATTATTTCCCTTGATATTATTGATCTTTTGTTATTCCAAATGAAATTTGTTATAGTTTTTCCTAATTCAGTAAAGAAGTTTTTTGGTAGCTTGATAGGTATGGCACTAAATAGGTAAATTAATTTGGGTAGAATGGTCATTTTTATTATGTTAGCTCGTCCTACCCATGAGCAATCAATGGCTTTCCAATTGTTTAGATCCAGTTTTATTTGTTTGGAAAGTGTTTTGTAGTTGTTTTCATATAATTGCTGTGTTTGTTTTGGTAGGTATATTCCTAAATATTTTATATTGTCTAGGGTGATTTTAAATGGTGTTTCTCTTTCTACTTCTTGCTGCTCTAATGTGTTGGAAATGTATAGAAATGTTGATGATTTATGTGCATTTATTTTGTATCCTGCAACTTTACTAAAGTTGTTGATTATTTCTACAAGCTTCTTAGTTGATTCTCTAGGATTTTTTAAGTAGACCATCATCATCTGCAAAGAGTGATAGCTTAGTCTCCTCCTTGCCCACTTTGATACCTTCAATTTCTTTTTCTTCTCTAATTGCAACTGCTAGTGTTTCTAGTACAATGTTAAATAATAGAGGTGACAATGGGCATCCTTGTTTTACTCCTGATCTTATTGGGAAGGCTTCTAATTTATCCCCATTGCATATGATGTTTGTTGATGGTTTTAGGTATATACTGTTTATTATTTTTAGGAAAGGTCCTTCTATTCCTATACTTTTCAGTGTTTTCAATAGGAATGGATGCTGTATTTTGTCAAAAGCTTTTTCAGTATATATTGAGATAATCATGTGATTTTTGTTTCTTAGACTGTTGATATGGTCAATTATGTGGATGGTTTTCCTAATGTTGAACCAACCTTGCATTCCTAGTATAAATCCCACCTGATGGTGGTGAATGATTTTCTTAATTACTTGCTGGAGTCTCTTTGCTAGTATTCTATTTAGGATTTTTGCCTCTATGTTCATTAGGGAGATTGGTCTGTAGTTTTCTTTCTCTTTTTGGTCTTCCTGGCTTTGGAATCAGTACCATATTTGTGTCATAAAAGGAATTTGGTAGGACTCCTTCTTTGCTTATCATATCAAATAATTTGTATAGTATTGGGATTAGTTGCTCTTTGAATGTCTGATAGAATTCACTTGTGAATCCATCAGGCCCTGGCGATTTTTTCTTAGGGAGTTCTTTGATGGCTTGTTCAATTTCTTTTTCTGATATGGGATTATTTAGGTATTCTATTTCTTCTGCTGTTAATCTAGGCAGTTTATATTTTTGTAAATATTGTCCATATCTCCTAAATTGTTATATTTATTGCCATATAATTGGGCAAAATAGTTTTTAATGATTGCCTTAATTTCCCCTTCATTAGAGGTGAGGTCTCCCTTTTCATCTTTGATACTATCAATTTGGTTTTCTTCTTTCTTTTTTTTATTAGATTGACCAGTACTTTGTCTATTTTATCTGTTTTTTCAAAGTACCAGCTTCTAGTCTCATTTATTAATTCAATAGTTCTTTTAAATTCGATTTTATTGATTTCTCCCTTGATTTTTAGTATTTCTAATTTAGTTTCCATCTGGGGATTTTTAATTTGCTCACTTTCTACTTTTTTGAGTTGCATACCCAATTCATTGATCCCTGCCCTCCTTAATTTGTTAATACATGCACTCAAGGATATAAATTTCCCCCTTAGTACTGCCTTGGCCGCATCCCAAAGAATTTGGTAGGATGTCTCATCATTGTCATTTTCTTCAATGAAATTGTTGATTGTTTCTATGATTCCTTCTTTTACAAATTGGTTTTGGAGAATCATATTATTTAATTTCCAATTAGTTTTTGATTTTCCTGTCCAGGTGCCCTTACTAATTATTATTTTTATTGCATTATGATCTGAAAAGGTTAAATTTATTATTTCTGCTCTTTTGCATTTGTATCCGGAACCAGCCAGATTCAACTATGGGGTGTTCCGGAAACAGCCACCTGAGAGACCATAGGGGGAGGGAGGGGAACCATGCACGCAAGAAGACAAGGAAGTCTAATGGAACATGGCCCGTTTATTGCTGGTAAAGAACAAGAATATATATGTTCAGGGTGAGGGGGTTGGCGGTCGGGATGAAGAGAGAAAGGAACAAGTAGTTACGAAGCAGGAACATGGAAAAGGAACACGCAGTTATGTGGAAAGTCTGGAGGACGTTTTGCAACTATGCCTCCGCCCAAGTGGGGCTCATAATCCATATCGTTCTTGAAGGGTTACTATTTTTATTTTATAGTCTTGGCTCCTAACAATTCCCCCTTTCTTTATTTTTAAATGAAGGGCATAATAATTAAGTGCGCTCCTTTTGACCATTGTTTCCTCCAAGTCTATACCATTTCTCAAAGCACTTTATGTTTCCCAATTGATCCATAGATGATATTCGTAGCGACGGCCCCTGTCTTAGGCTACACAGGGGGAGTTACTCGACCATCAAGGGTCGAGGACCTGTGCTATTCCCGTCATTGGGTTACCGCCCTGTTAAAATGTAGACGAGTATCGTGAGGTTGTTCCGCGTCCGTTATCTGACTACGATGGCATTGAACCGTAGGAAACTTATCAAGGGCTGAGTCGACGTTTGATTTTATGAATTTGGTTAGACGTTGGAGAACCCAGGGGCCAAAAGTAAGAACTAATATAAGAATGAGAAGTGGTGTAATAATAGTAGGGATCAGAGTAGATAGCCAAGTGGAGTTTTTAAGGAGTGTATTAAACCATCCTTCTCGTGCCTTGGCCTCCCTCTTCTTCTGAGCTAATCGCTCTCGTAATTTTGCCATGGATTCTCGGGCAATACCAGTATGGTCTGCATAAAAGCAGCAATCTTCTTTTAGTGCAACACATAACCCGCCCTCTTTTAGGAATAAAAGGTCAAGTCCCCGTCTATTCTAAGACAACCTCCGAAAGGGAGGTGAGAGATTTTTCTAGGGCTGTAACTGATTTTTCAATATCCTCAAGGTCTGCAATAAGTGCTGTATGGAGAGATTGGAGATAACGTGTTTCCACAAGAGCTGCGGTTCCGGTACTAATGCCGGCGGCTATTCCTCCGAGGCCTAGGAGGGTGATAATAGAGAGAGAAAGAACTTCTCGTTTATACCGTAAGGCAGAGGAGTTAATTGTTGTTAAAGCATAGGGGCCATAATGATAAGTAATACGGGGCCAAAGGGATATAAGGATACAGAATTCAGAGGAAAAATTGAAACGGGTCCCTATAATGCATTTAGTGAGGCCGGTGTTACATGCCCAAAAGGTGTTATTGGGTGCAATCAGGTAGAAACTACCTAGATGCCTCTGCAGAGTGGAATTACATAAAGACTCATAAGGGGAGGGTGGTTTCCCCAGGCAGAGACCAGACCCTGAGAGATCAGAAATAATAAGCTTGGGGGGTTCATAAAAACAATGTTTAGGGGGCTGGATATAGTAATCAGGATCAAGGTTTAAAGCAAAAGCTTCATAGTAAGGAGGGGCAGCAGGGAGGCATAACCAACAGTCTCTAGTCTTATCGGGTTGAGAGAAATTTAGGGCCGTATATGTATCGAAGATAAGGTTAAGGAGACGCTGAGAAGTAGAAGCAGGAGGGAGGTAAGGGATTGGGTTTGGGGTCAGGTGAGGTCTAGACTTGGCAGAGATTGAATGGGGTTTGGAGTTATCAAGGGGAGTGTGGGTAACAGAGGGGAACCGTACTGGCAGAAGGGGGGGGAGTGCGGGTTGTCGCTCAGTGAAAATAGTATTAGGGCCAACCGAAACTGTGATGGTTTTGATTCGGAGGCGGATAGTCATAAGAACAACATCATCTGGACCTATCTTATAAAGGCGCAATCCCCAGGTGAGGCCAGCGGTCCATCGGGAATCCAATTTCCCGGTGTTGGTAAAAGAAATGTTAAGGGGATTACAATTAGGGATCTTGGGGGGATTATTCAAAATACAAGAAGGCGGTCGAAGTCCGCTCGTAATTTGGATGAGATCCCGGTTTTTTGGGACCCATTGTACAGTACCGATAGTCTCACACCCCCAGATGGCACAGAATCCTTCAGAAAGACCACCGCAAAATTCAGGTTGGGAGAATCCTGGACAACCGTAGATGGGGAATGTAGGTATCATTTTCGTCCGGGGCGGAGGTGGAGTGGCAGGTGAACAGTAGTGAAGCGAGGAGGAAGAAGGGTTTCCTAGCTGACAAAAGTCAATAAAAAGCTCGGGGAACCAAGTGAGAGGAGACATGTTCTGTGAAGTGACTCGCGAAAGAATTCTTTGGTTGATCGGGTTAATGATTTCCCAGGTTTGTCTGGCAGGGAAGTGAGGGCTCCGACCGTGGCAGGCAAGGAATAACTGGAAGATGTAGAGGAGGCAATTCCAAGGAGAGGTCATCCTCCTGCGGAAAGAAGAGAAGGCTTCTCAGGGGTAAGCCCTGGGCCATCAAAATTAGTGTCGGGGGTAAAG
The DNA here is from genome assembly GCF_016433145.1 of Gracilinanus agilis. Lineage (NCBI taxonomy): Eukaryota > Metazoa > Chordata > Mammalia > Didelphimorphia > Didelphidae > Gracilinanus > Gracilinanus agilis. Next base: position 434,394,944 of record NC_058132.1, read on the forward strand.
GTTTTGATCAGTCTAGACGGGACCCAGCGGGCATTATTCGCTGTTTTATCAAAAATGCAGGCGGAACCTTTTCCCCAAGTAAGGACAGGGTCAGGGCCGCACCAGAGGCCAGTGAGTGGGTCACGCCAAAGGACTGTGGCCAAATTTGATGAAGTATCAATGGAAACATGAACATACTTGAGTTTAGCAAAAGAAGGGACGTGGGTGACGTCCATTTGCCATAAATGGCTGGGAAGAAGGCCACGGGGGTTAATCCCCAAATGGGGTTCAGGCAAGAGAGTAACACAATTCTTACAATTTTTCACAATTGACCTGGCCTGTTCCCTGGAAATTTTGTAGGCTAGGCGAAGGGATTGAGAGTTAAGGTGGTAAAGCCTGCGTGCCTCTATAGCAAGGGAAACAGGATCAGGCGAGAGGGCAGGAGGGGTGGACGTAGATGCTGAGGCAATTAAGCGAGTGTGTTGATCTGCAAGATCGTTCCCAAAAGATAAGGGGCCTGGGAGGCCAGAGTGGGCACGTATATGGCCCACAAAAAAAGGGACAGGACCGTGATCGAATGGCCTGCTGGAGTTGGAAAAAAAGAGAAAAGGTAGCGGTCGTTGGCTGAACCGCAGGAACGATTTCGAGTCGGAGTAGGGATTGGACAACATATCTGCTATCCGAGTAAAGATTGAATGGAGTATTAGGCAGAGAATAAAAAACTGTTAAAGCAGCATAAAGTTCCACCAGCTGCGCAGACTCATAAGGAGTTCGGATAGAACGAGGATGATTATTCATAACTATGGCAGCAAGGCCAGTTTTGGAACCATCCACAAAAATTGTGGGTGCCCCTGAAATGGGGGAGAATCAGGTATGGCGTGTAAGTATGAAGGGAGTAAAATTGAAAAACTGTAGCAATTTGTTACTGGGCATGTGATTGTCTAATATGCCCTGAAACGTGGAAATGAGTATAACCCAATTATCATTCTGAAATTTAAGCCAGTCGAGCTGTTCTCTGCTGTAAGGGGATACTATGTGGTCAGGGGGACGGCCGAAATGGCGTGTTGAAAGGCGAATGCCTATCATAGCTATATGAACAATCAAATTGGGGTAAGAGGCAAGAATCTTCCGATTGTGCATGGGGAGATGTATCCAAATGAGGGGAGAAGGATCTTGCCATAAAAGTCCAGTGGGAGAAAACTCAGTGGGAAAAATAAGGAGGTATAAGGACAATTCTGGGGAGAAGTATCCAATATTCTGGGTGGCTATAGCCTGTTCTACCTTTTTGAGAGAAACTTCACCTGCCGGGGTCAAAAAACGAGGGGAGGAAGGGTCAGCATCCCCTCGCAGGATATCCTCCAGAGAACGGAGGTCTACCTAGAAAGTTGCAGGCACGTAGCCAATTAATATCCCCTACAAGCTTCTGAAAGTCATTAAGAGTCTTAAGAGAAGAGCGTTTAAGCTCGACTTTATTAGAAAACAGCCGGTCGGGTTCAAGTCAAAATCCTAAAAAAGTGAAGGGGTATTGAGTTTGAATTTTGTCTGGGGCAATGCTAAAGCCACGGGCTTGGAGTGCGCTAACAATAGCCTGGGCTATAGTCTGAGCCAATGAGGGGGAAGGGGCAGCAATGAGGAGATCATCCATGTAATGAATGAGATAGGCTAAGGGATAATGAGTCCTTATGGGGTCAATAGATTGAGCAACAATTTTTGACATAGTGTAGGATATTAACCATTCCCTATGGAAGTACACACTACTGAAATCAAGGGTTAGGCCCTATGTGATTGACTATGGGAATGGAGAATGCAAAACAAGGGCTGTCGGAGGGATCAAGAGGAATTGAGAAAAAGCAATCCTTAATATCAATGACAATTTTGCTGAACCCTTTTGTCTTACGGCTTAGTTTTAAGTTGTCACAATATATGTTATTTGCTTTTTATAAATTTCCAAACCATATTTCCTTTGTATTAACTGTCTTTTATTCTCTATAATATATGCAGTTTCCATTTTTATTTTAAATTTATGCTCCAATTGTGGTGAATTAGGGAAACCTGAATTTTTGCACTATCATTATTGATGTTATAAAGTTGCTATTAGCTTCCTGTTCATTTTTTCACTTTACAGAGCTAAACTGGCAAGTCACGCTTGATTGGTCACTGTACCTCTCTGAGTCTGTTCACATGAAGCTATTCTACCTGTTTGTTCTTACCCATAATAATATTTTTTCTTTAAACAAATTGCATGTTATTCCTTAGGTCGTGAATTTCTTCTCATACATTGCACATGCTTTTAAAATAATTTTATATCCTAATAAATTACAATGCTGTCCAAATTTTTTATATTCATAATATACTAGATTCCTAATGCAAAAATATTATTTTTGCATTACCAAATTTTGAAACCCTAATGTTAATTATATTTTTACCTATTACTTAATATGATGGTACAGATCTTAGAGTAACAATTTTACATGTTCATATGTTTTCCCTAAATTCAGTTCAATAAGCATTTTTGGTAAATCTGATCATTCCTACACTGCAAATCCTAATAGATAGCTTTTCAATATAAGTTTTGTGCATTCTTAAATTTAACAGAAATTCCATTTTTAACTAGTAGTCAATGAATTTACACAATACCATCAGTACCTATTCAGTTCCTTAGCAAATATATACTCTAATGGGTAGAGAAAGGTCCATGAGTTTGGGGGAGAATGGGCGACGATTTTTAGCTTCTCATAGCTACTTCCTGCTGAACTGGGGCAGCGTGGATGATTCGCTCTCAACAAATAATTTTCTCATGGACCAGTCTCTATCTAAAGGGATCTAATTTTGAAATGTAAGCCAATTGCATTGTTCTAATAATCTTTAAGTTAAATTTTTCACTAACATCAGTTTAATTAATGTTAGGTTGAATTCATGGTTGTTTAAAGAAGCTTTTTCACTCTTGGTTAAGCACTGAGCAAGACTGATAGTTTTTATTTATTATTTTGCTAGCTAAGAAAGTTAAGCTGCACTTCTGTACTTCTGTACACAACTAAGAATCATTGCTTTCTCTCTGAATAAGTTTTTCTTAGATTGCATTTTTAGAATCTTTTGTAATTTTCATTAGATATATGTCTCAGTACTTAACCTGTTGATAGAATTTGGTGATGGGATCAAATTTGTCCCTTTTTCTGTCTTTTGATTTCTATGTTCCCTTTCTCATGGCCAGTGAGAAATGGAAGGGGAAATGCTTGACAGATTAGTTTGTTTAACTCTTGCCTTAATAAGAGCAGAGAATAAGATTTCTTTTAACCAATTAAATTATCTTAGAGTTTGAGACATTCAGAAATTACAATGTTATTTTCTGAATTTCCCTAACACTTCTGTCTGTCTTCTCCATTCCTCCAGAATGAATGAAGAAGAGAGAGATTTATTTTTTCCAACCTGTAACCCTCCCATTGTGATCACAGACAAACAACATATAACACACAGACTGATCGAGGACACATTTCCCGGGCATATCACACACACTCTGACAAATATAAAACATAAATTATATAAGCTAGATTTTTTCTTTTCATCCTAGCAAAAGATCAATTGTTACAATTCATATCTCCATGACTAAAAATTCTGCGAAAAAGAATGAGTCAAAAAAGGGTTAATTCTTAACAAGGAGCTAGCTGACATATAATGAATTTTGTTTCTTAATTACCTTTCTTCATGCTTCAATAAGTATTCTAAAATAAATACACTTTTACTTTTTCATTTTTCTATGAAGTGGGATTCTGATACCTGCCTGAATAATTCCAGGTATGCCACATTACTGGAAAGACTGGTTTAGCTAAGTGAAAATTGTTAAAACTTTTTACATTGTCTGTGGCCATTACCAATTGGACTCCTTCCAAGGGAGAAAGAAAAAAAAAACTATGACAAAACTGGTTTTTCTAGCTGAAGCAAAGTAGCCAGCTGCTTCTAAAAAGGGGGGCAAAGAGGAAAATTTCTGGTCACTTTTAAATTTGCCGTTTAGTCCTAGAGAAAAATATGCTTTTCCTGGTGTTCTTCTAAGAAGGGCCCAGTGCCCTAATGCTTAATTTTGCTCGAGGGGGCCATTGTTATGGTAACGGGCTGCCTCCTCCTCCAATTCTTTTTGGTAGGCAGGATTAAGTGTGCTTCCTTAAGGAGGGTCTGTATATAGAACTGGATAAAGGTGTGGCTTTATTTTTGTGGGGACTAGGGGTTCCTCGAGAGAGGGGTTTTTGATAAGTTCGTCTAAAAGAGACGAGGGGCACTCATTCTTTTTAAAGGGCGAACTCTGTTCCTCAATTGAGCTCATTTCTTCAGTTTTAATTTTAGATTCCAAGATAGAGTCCTCAGCCAGCTGAGAAGGTACGAGACTAGTTTCTATAAAGCAAAAGAACCGGAATAGATTTTTTTTCCCCCTTAATTCTATTACCTCTCTCCCTGAAACTACTTTTTAACTCCTTAACAAATAACGCTTCCTTCGAGAGTGTATTCCCATCATTCACACACTTGCACTTCCCCACGTTCTTGCCGTTGCTTGTGCTTAGGTGGATGGTATAATCCCCCGTCAGGACCTTGCCTTCAGGCAAGCACCCTACTACACAGTATGCAAATCGCAGACTATCTCCACACAGAATCTCTTTCCTCACACATACACACACACACACATTACCCAGATCCGACACCTCTCTGTTTAATGCCTATGGTGATGGGACAACTTACCCTGCCTCAAGGAGGTCCGGTCAACCTCTACCCGTTACTTTAGTTCACGGCCGCGAAGTGTGTTCCTCAGTTTTCCGGTAAGCTGTTTTCTCCAAGCCCCACACGTTGGGCGAAATTATCCGGAACCAGCCGGATTCAACTATGGGGTGTTCCGGAAACAGCCACCTGAGAGACCATAGGGGGAGGGAGGGGAACCATGCACGCAAGAAGACAAGGAAGTCTAATGGAACATGGCCCGTTTATTGCTGGTAAAGAACAAGAATATATATGTTCAGGGTGAGGGGGTTGGCGGTCGGGATGAAGAGAGAAAGGAACAAGTAGTTACGAAGCAGGAACATGGAAAAGGAACACGCAGTTATGTGGAAAGTCTGGAGGACGTTTTGCAACTATGCCTCCGCCCAAGCGGGGCTCATAATCCATATCGTTCTTGAAGGGTTACTATTTTTATTTTATAGTCTTGGCTCCTAACACATTTGTTTGCAATGATTCTATGCCCTATAACATGGTCAATCTTTGTGCATGTGCCATGTGCAGCTGAAAAGAAGGTGTATTCCTTTTTGTCCCTATATATTTTTCTCCACATATCAATTAAATCTAATTTTTCTAGGACTTCATTCACCTCTCTTACCTCTTTCTTATTTATTTTTTGGTTTGATTTATCTAGATCTGACAGAGGAATATTTAGGTCTCCCACTAGTATGGTTTTACTATCTATTTCCTTCTTGAGCTCTGCCAGTTTCTCCTTTATGAATTTAGGTGCTATGCCACTTGGTGCATACATATGGAGCAGTGTTATTTCCTCATTGTTTATACTGCCTTTAATCAGGATGTAATGACCTTCCCTGTCTTTTTTAATCATATCTATTTTTACTTTGGCTTTGTCAGAAATCATAATAGCCACTCCTGCCTTCTTTTTCTCATTTGACATCCAAAATATTTTGCTCAAACCCTGAACCTTAAACTTGTGTATGTCCACCCGCCTCATATGTGTTTCTTGTAGACAACATATGGTAGGAATGTGGTTTCTAATCCACTCTGCTATTTCCTTCTGTTTCATGTGCGAGTTCATCCCATTCACATTCAGAGTTATAATCATCAGTTGTGCATTTGCTGACATTTTCATATCTTCCCCTATTCCTACCCCCTTTTTCTAATACTTTTTCCTTTTAAACCAGTGGTTTGCTATTGAGCCGCTATCCCTTATCCCCTCCCTTGATTAACTTCTTTTTCTACCCCCTCCCTTATTTTCCCCCTCTTTTTGTTTTTAAAGGCCTTATGAATTCTCTCCCTCTTCTTCTCCCCTCCCTTTTTTTGACCTCCCCACTCCCCTGCTCCCCTTGGTTTATCTCTTCTGACTTTCTCAGAAGGGTTAGATAAGAATTTTATGTCCCAATTGATAGTATAGCTACTCTTCCCTCTCTGGGTTGATTACACTCAGAGTAAGGTTTGATTATTACCTCTTAATGCTCTCTTCCTCTCCTTCTTATAATAGTATTTGTCCCCTCTCCTTCCCATGCCCTCTTTGTGTGTAATAGAATATCCTATTTTTCTTATTCACTCAAGTTTCTCTTGTTGTCCTCTACTCTTCACCCCCTCTTTCCCATCCCCCATGTCATCTTAGATTATTTAGTGTTCCATCCTCACCCTGTGAATTATTCTTCTGATTACTCTAATATTGAATACTATAATAGTGAATAGAGTTCACTAGAGAGAATTATACATAACATTTCTCTACATAGGAATACAGATAATTAGACCTCACTGAGGCCCTTAAAAAGGTAAATTTAAAAATTATAAGTTTTCTTTCTTTTCCCTCTGTATCTTATGTACCTTTTCATGTTTCTCTCGATTTTTGTGGTTGGATATCAAACTTTCCATTTAGCCCTGGTCTTTTCTGTGCAAATACCTGGAATTCTTCAATTTTGTTGAATGCCCATACTTTCCCCTGGAAATATATAGTCAATTTTGATGGGTAGTTGATCCGTAGTTGTAGGCCCAGCTCTCTTGCCTTTCTGAATATTGTATTCCAAGCCTTGCGGTCTTTTAGCGTGGAGGCTGCCAGATCCTGTGTGATCCTGATTGGTGCTCCTTGATATTTGAATTGTCTCTTTCTGGCTTCTTGTAAGATTTTTTCTTTTGCTTGAAAGCTTTTGAATTTGGCAATAATATTTCTAACCGATTTCTTCTCTGGGTCTAATGTAGTGGGTGTTCTATGAATCCTTTCAATGTCTATATTGCCCTCTTGTTGTAGGACTTCAGGGCAATTTTGCTGAATAATTTCTTTTAGTACGGAGTCCAGGTTTCTATTAATTTCTGGTTTTTCTGGAAGACCAATTATTCTCAAATTGTCTCTTCTAGACCGGTTTTCTTGGTCTGTCACTCTCTCATTGAGATATTTCATGTTTCCTTCTATTTTTTCAGTCTTTTGACTTTGTTTTATTTGTTCTTGTTGTCTTGAGAGATCATTATCTTCCAATTGCTCAATTCTAGCCTTTAGGGATTGATTTTCGGCTATAATCTTTCAGTTTTCGGCCATAATCTTCTGGTTTTCGGCCATAATCTTCTGGTATTCCTTTTCAATCTGGTCATTTCTGGTGTTCAATTTGCTTATCAGTTCATTTGGTTTCTGAGCCTCCCTTTCCAATTGCAAGATTCTACCTTTTAAACTGTTATTTTCTTGCCAGATTTCTTCCATTTTCCTCAAAATCTCAGTTTTGAACTCTTCCATAGCTTGTGAGGAGTTTTCCTTATTTGAGGAGGGTCCGGATGCTTGTTTGTTCTCCTCCTCTGTTTGCTCAGTTGTCTGGATTTTCTCTGTGTAAAAGTTGTCGAGTGTTAAAGGCTTCTTTTTCTTGTTGTTATTCTTTCTCTTCTGAGTTTCCTGAGTCTGGGTAGCCATCATTAGCCCAGCAGCTTCTCAGGTTTATCCTTATGCTCAGTGTCTGTCCGCAGTCTATTGGCTCCTGCGGTCTGAGTTCTGGTTTTTTCCAAGGTCAAGCCCCCTGGTGGATCCCCTTACTTGATCCTCTGCAGGAGGTTCCTTTCCAAGTCTCAGGGCGCTGCTTCCACAGTCGTATACCCATCTGCACTGGTTCCCCACTCAGGTTTTCAGAGCTTTAGTTCCTGGCTGTGTCTGCCTCCACCCACGCCTCCGCCCGTGCCTGTGCTCTCAGCCTGCGCTCTGCGCCCAGTGTTCACTCTCTGCTCTGGCGCTCAGATTTCGCTTGCGTTCTTTGCCTTACTGGGGTCCTAAGTCTTGCTGCTCTCAGGAACAGGCCCCGGAGCTGCCAATGACTAGATGGGTGCCCCAAACTTGCTCTATTTCTTTTTAGCTGGCTTCAGAGTCTTAGATCTTGTGTGTGGAGGGGGTGGGGGCGGGGCGGTTGCTCAGCCCGCAATTAAGTGAGAGCCCTTTATAGCCTGGAAATGTCTCGATTCCATGTACCTTCCACGCTTGTGCCCCGTTGTGGGGTTCCTCTGTTCGTCTGGACTTGTTTTTATGTCCCCTTGAGGAGTTTTGTGTGTTTCAGTCAGGAGAGGTTAAGAGCTGCTTCTTACTCTGCAGCCATCTTAACCCGGAACTGGCTTTTGCTTTTTGAGCTTTGGCTTAACCTGTTGGCTTTGGCTTTTCAGCTTGGCTTTGGCCTGTGCTTATTTTGTCTTGAGGAAATTTAGACATATCTGATTTCTCTGGACCTCTCCATGATCTCTCTTCATTTACATCCCTCCCTTTCCCCTGAATTTCCCTTTGGGCCCTGGGAGGAAGGGAGGGCTTGGTGACTGAACATTGTGAATTTAGTTTCTGTAGACAAGTAGGGCATCCTCAAATAAATCACCCCTAGTTTAGTGATTTGATAAATACTTTACTTGAAAGGCAGTCAAACCTTCCTGACAGGGAGAGCAGATTCTCTCAGTCTAACCCTCTCTTGCAACCCGTCCCCCACCATTCAGCCTTCTCCCTAGCAGTGGTTAGAAAACCTAAACCCTCTTTCCCTCTGATTATTCCTGACTAATAAATCTCCTTTTTTACCTATTCAAACCCTCTGGTGAATCATTGAATTGAAAATTAAGGCAAGGGCTGAAAAGGGAAGGAATTATTTTCTTTTATTTCTTGAGGGAACTGGGGGCATCCATCTTGGCAGGAAGTCCTTACCCGAGACTTCTTGCAGCCATCAGTTTGACTGGCAGGGGATGAACCCTTTTGACTTCTCCCTCAAGGGACTTTAGAAACTAACAAGAGAAAAACCCCAGCCTTGATCTAAATATTTCTTACTAGCCTAATTTCTCCCTGGATCCTGTCTCAAGCCTCAGTGAATAAACCTGTTTGAGCTACCCTCCTACATACTCCATTTCTCTTATCTCCTATATACCTTCCCTTACCTTCATTCCTACTCCAATCACCTTATAATCACCTATTTCCCTTTTATTCCTCCTCACTACCCAAATTGCCCTGAGACCTGCATAGTTTACCTATTTCTTGATAACACCACATACCTTAAAAGTATGACTGGAACCTAAAATAGCTACCTGTGGAGTATCACATACACGTAAGGGTGATATAAACTAGGTGATACTCTTTTTTCTCCTCAGAGGTAATAAAGAAGAAACTGGAGTTTCTTGAACATAAGAGTGATATGCTCACAAAAGAAATATGCTTCTTTTATGATTATCTATGAATTAATAAGGAAAAAGATGAAATTTGCATTTCTAAGAACTCATGAACTGAGAAGAGAGTTACATACAGGATCCATACTCATCAGGCTTTTTACCCTAATTATGCAAATTTAAACCAAGGAAAGTAGGGAAATCAAGCTGAATTAAGGTATCCACAATCACATTGTCAGTGAAGTTTGAGGTATCAGATTCCAAGATTCAGGACAAGAAAGAATAGAACACTATACAGAACATGACAAGAGATGTCAGCAGAGAGAAGTCATGTAAATCATATCAACTTTAATGAGGGAGGTTGTTCATGATTAGGAAGTCAATCCAGGATTGATAGAATAGGTCAGATCTGCTAGGCTGATGAAAGGAGGCACCAAAATTCAGAGGTGACTATTTGAAAAAAAAATAGAATTCTTATCTAAGACAAGTAGCATTACCAGGAGTAGCAGGGTGTCTTAAAAAGGTGTGAGTGGAAGGACAACTAGTTGATATTTAAACCTCTAACTGTTGGTGGAAAAGCAGTATAGGAAAGTTTGACCCTTACCACAACCCTTGCTTTGGCTTGGTGACTCAAGGTTTAAGCTTCCTCAGTATTTGTTTAGTAGAATGTAGAATCCACTTAGGTCCTTTTTCATCGATACAAAATAAGGTGAGACATTCTCCTCACCCCATGCCATCACAAGGGGACATCATCTAAAACACCCAAAAGGGTTTGTTTGTTTCTAGAGGGGAAAATGACTACATTGAAGAAAAATAAAATTAAAGTCCAGTATTTCAAATAATTCTATTGAACCTATGACTCAGCAAATATATGTTTACATATAACTAATTGTTATACCATAAAAACCTAAAACTATTGTTATCAGAAAATATTTTTGCCTTGAGCTCAAAGGGAAGATTTTCCAGAAAGACAATATGTCAGTGTCAACCTTAAAGGTCAGAGAACTTCATTATTTTTTTCACTTGACTATAAATATAAGAATAATGTACCTCTTGAAGGTTGAGTTGACACATGTCCTTCTAAACACTCTCTCCTGACTGGACTTTCCTGTAATATTTCACATACCTCTATTACACACATACAGCTCAGCTGAAAAAATGAAGTGACTAAATATCTATGTAAACTTAACCCTTGCCAGATAACAGCATTTCTTTAAGAGTTTGAACATTTTAATGAATCTACCACCTATTACCACATCTGTGAGTAGAAAATTCTTCTCATTATCCTTCCTATCCCTATATTATCTATTTATTGACTATCTGGAAGAAAACTACATCCATTTCCCACTCCATACTCTCATCTGTATCCTTTTCTTCTCTATTCCACCCTTATCTAAAGCTAAACATGCTAACTCTTGCTGTGTTCTCTGGAATTCTTGCTCCATAATGAATAAATACACCCTGTGCTTTATCACCACACTTCCCTTCCTTAATCTTAGCTCTGGATGGTTTTCGTCTTTTTCCTATTCAGCAACTATTCACATGAAGAAAACCAGAAGTCATATAACTAAGCTGAGAACTAATCCTATATAATTTATTTAAGTTTGTCTGAACAATTACTAAGGCAAGGCATTACTTTTATAGCTTTACAAATGATTCCTTTCAGTTATCACCAAAAATATTCCAAACCTTTGCTTACTCTTCTCAAGTTTTCCACATCTCCACTTCCCTCACTTTCTATACTAAGGAAGACACTTGACCTTTTTTCTTTCCAGATAAAATTCAAAGTATTCACCATTAATTAAATTCTCCTCCCTTTTCTTCACTTCAGAGGCTCCTGATTTTATCCCAAACTCTCTTTTCCTAGAATAATGTGGCTTTCATCATTGGAAAGGTAAACTCTTTTATATTTAATCCTATCCCTTTCATTCTTCTCTAACAGATTGTACCTTAAAATAACACCCTTTTCCGGAATCTTCATCCTCTTTCCCTCTACTGGCTCCAAAGTTTCCCTATCTATGTTCTTTCATTTCTTTAGCCAAGAAAAGAAAAGAAAGGAAAAGAAGAGAAAAACCTGACAACAAAAATAAGATAAATCAAGGGAATAAATTAGTAGGAATGTGTGCAGCTAGGCCTTCCCACTCCACAGAGTCAACTGCAAATATCAAATGATTCAGATATTATTGGTGTGCTCAATCCATGGAGACCAGCATAGATTTAGTACAATTCTGAAAAAAAAGAGCTTCATCAGAAGTCCCTGGGAAGAAAAGAGACTCAATGTTGTTGAAAAAAGAATCAGTTGATTCAGCTTAAGAAGAAAGAAGCAAGATAACTCAACTCAATTCCATTCAATAACTTCCACTGGAGTGGGGAAGTAAAGACAAAGCCTCTTTTCTTTTTTTAAATTTATTTAGAATATTTTTCCATGGTTACATGACTCATGATTTTTCCTACCCCTCTTCCCTCCCCTCTCCTGAAGCCAAAAGGGAATTCCACTGGGTCATACATGTATCATTCTTCAAAACCTATTTTTATATTATTTATATTTGCAGTGGAGTAGTCTTTTAATGTCAAAACCCTAATCATATCCCAATCAAACCAAGTGATTGATCATATGTGTTCTTCTGCGTTTCTACTCCCACAGTTCTTTCTCTGTATGTGGATAGCATTTTTTCTCATAAGTTCCTCTATATCAGTGATTCCCAAAGTGGGCTCTACCACCCCCTGGTGGGTGCTGCAGCAATCCAGGGAGCAGTGATGGCCACAAGTGCATTTATCTTTCCTATTAATTGCTATTAAAATTTAAAAAAAATTAATTTCCAGGGGAGTAAGTAATGTTTTTTAGGGAAAGGTAAGCCAAAAAGTTTGGGAACCACTGCTCTATATTGTCCTGGATAATTGTATTGTTGCTAGTATAAAAGTCTATTATATTCGATTGTGACAAAATGTATCAGTTTCTGTGTACAATGATCTCCTGGTTCCGCTCATTTAACTCTGCATCAGTTCCTGGAATTCTTTCCAGTTCACATAGAAATCCTCTAGTTCATGATACCTTTCAGCAGAACAGTAGTCCATCACCATCAGATACCACAATTTGTTCAGTCATTCTCCAACCAATGGACATTCCCTCATTTTTCAATTTTTTGCCACCACAAAAAGGGCACCTATAAATATTTTTCTACAAGTCTCTCTTTGGGGCACAAAGCCAGTAGTGATATGGCTGGATCAAAAGGCATTCTTTTAAAGCCCTTTGCACATAATTCCAAATTGCCCTCCACAATGGTTGGACCAATTCACAACTACAACAGCAGTGTATTAGTCTCCCAATTTTGCCACATTCCCTTGAACACTTATAACTTTGCTTTGCTATCATATTGGCCAGTCTGCTAGGTTTAAGGTGGTACCTCAGAGTTCTTTTAATTAGCGTTTCTCTAATCAAGAGAGATTTAGAGGACTTTTTCATGTGCTTATTGATAATGTTGATTTTTTCCTGTAAAATTATTCATACCCCTTGGTCATTTGTCAGTTGGAGAATGGCTTAATTGTTTTTTGTAAGTTTGACTTAGCTCCTTATATACTTGGGAAATTAAACTTTTGTCAGAGAGTTTTGTTATAAACATTTTCCCACTTTGCTGCTTTCCTTCAAATTTTGATTACATTGGCTTTGTCTGTACAAAACTTTAAATTTGATATAATCAGTCATTCATTTTACATTTTCTAATGTACTCTATCTCTTGCTTGTGTGAAAGGTTAAATTTTGGAGTGCAAGAGTTTTATCAGAAGCCAGTGAGCAGTTTATTAAATGCAAAACAGTTTATTATTAGGAAATACAGATAGGAAATAGGAGGGAGGAAAGTGAAAGTAATTTTACAATAGCTTCTAACTATATTGCAGATCCCAATTCTAACTAAATTTTTCTAATAACCATAAATCTATCTGCCTCAGAGGGCAGTATCTTCTGCTAGGCCAAAACCATCTCCTACTCTCCTATTCTCACTATCTAAACATATAACCACTATCTATCTACCATATCTACCCCAGTTACTAATAATCAATAAGGCTATTATGGCCTTCATTCAGTTCTCTGTCTCCAACAGTCCCAGAAAGAGATCAAGTTAAACATTTTCCCCAAGAGACTGAGAGACAAAAACCCTTTCAAATGTCTGCAGCTTACAAACCACACAGCCTCATCCTTCTGTCACCAACTGCCAAGGGGCACAGCAGGGGGTCTCTAACTGAAAAATATTATTGCTTCTCTTTGTCTTAAATATAAAAAAGGAGAAATTAATAAAAACTCTCTTTACACTTGATCTTAAATTCCTTCATTTTTAATGCAAGGTGGCTAACAGAAACTTTTTGCTTCTGTAATTTCTAAAGGTCACAAAAAGTCAGTTAGAAGTCTCAGAAACTTCAGAAAGTCAGTTAGAACTTAAAGCTGTTTAATAGAGGTGAAGTCCCAACTGAAGGGGCTTTTGCCTTCTGACTTTCGTTGTGGCCAGAGGGTTTTCTTTGGCTTAGCCTGTTAGCTGCGGCCTTTTGGCTTGGCTTTGACCTAATTGCTTTGGCCTTGGCCTGTGCTTATTTATCTTGGGGAAATTTAAACCTATCTCATTTCTCTGGACTTCTCCCTGATCTCTCCATCTACATTCTCTTCCCTTCCCCTGAATTTCCTTTGGGCCCTGGGTGGAAGGGAGGGCTTGGTGATTGAACATTGTGGGTTTTAGTTTCTATAGACAAGTAGAGTATCCTCAAATAAGTTATCCCTAGTTTTAGTGATTTAATAAGGACTTTACTTAAAAGGCAGTAAAATCTCCCGACTGGGAGAGCAAGCTCTCTCATTCTAGACCTCTCTGTGACCCATCCCCCACTATCACCCCTCTCCCTAGCAGCATTTAGAATTCCTGAACCTCTTTCCCTCTGACTAACCTGAAATTAATAAATCCTCTTGTTATCTACTCAAAGCCTCTGGCGAATCATTGTATCAAAAACTGAGACAAGGGCTAAAGAGGGAAGGAATTATTATTTTTTTTTTTTGAGAGAACTGGGGACATCCATCTTGGCAGGAAGTACCTACCCAAGACTTCCTCCAGCCATCAGTGTGACTGGCAGGGAGGAGCCCTTTCAACTTCTCCCTCAAGGAACTTTAGAAACTAACAAGAGAAAAACCCCAGCCTTGATCTAAATATTTCTTACTAGCCTAATTCCTCCCTGGATCTTCTGTCTCAAGCCTCAGTGAACAAACCTGTTTGAGCTGCCCTCCTACATACTACATACGTTTAAGGACAATGTGTTAGGCTTTGTGAGTTACAATCACTATGGAAACTACAACACTTTTCTAATTTTAAATAGCACAATGTAATATGCCCATGAGTTTAAAAAAACCAACAACAACATTCTGTTAGTGATTTTGAAGTTTATTTTACATTTATTAATATTTATTTTTTGGAAAAGTTAATGTGGTTACATAATTCATGCTTTTACTTTCCCCTTCACCCACCCCCAGTTCTCCACCCCA
>NC_058132.1:434410159-434450793 GCF_016433145.1 Gracilinanus agilis
CACCCCCACCCCGGCTGATGCGTATTTTCTCTATAGTGATTTTAAATGTAGTTTCTCTTTCTAACTCCTGCTGCTGAAGATTTTTTGGAAATATGTAGAAATACTGATGATTAATGTGGTTTATCTTGTAATCTGCAACTTTGCTCAAGTTGTTAAAATCATTTCTACTGGACTTTCAGTTGATTTTCTAGGATTCTTTCATTATAACATATTTGCAAAGAGTGATAGTTTAGTTTCCTCATGCCTACTTTAATCTCTTCAATTCCTTTTTTTCTCTAATTTATACTGCTAGTGTTTCTGGTAAAATATTACCCTAATAGAGGTAGTAATAGGCATCCTTATGTAAAAAAATTAATATATAAAATGATAACTTTAAAAGAGAGAGCTGGGATCAGCAGGGCTTTTGAACTACCTAAGCTAACATGGCACATGGCTTTATTTTCTAGTCGCTACTAATACATCTTTTAAAAAACATAATATTTTTAAAGTTATCATTTTATATATTCATTTTATTTTTTACATTGATGGTTATCACCCGGTGAAAGAATTCTTAATTTTTCAGATAGCTTATGTATGATAAATTTTGCAAAGCCATGTTTCTTCTGCCATGGATTTTCACCCTCCCCTTACCCCAAGATCTCTGAAAGAACTCCAAACTCTCTCTGAAGCTGCTGGCCTGCTTCTGCTGTTTTTGTCTTTTTGTTTTTTCTCTTTTTCCCATTTTTCCTGGCCACAGAGCTGCTTTCCTTTGAGTAGCTTTTCCAGGAGTTCTTGGCCAAAAGAGAAAAGCCACTTCTCTTGCCGATCCTTGCTGCTGCTGATACAGACTGCTGCTGATAACTCCAAACTACCTGCTGTTTTTGATCTTCTTGGCTGCTGATTGCCAGAGCCTGCCTGCCCCTCCCAGGTAACAGAGCTCCAGTTGTTGCTGCTGATGCCCCCTATCCCAGACAGTGCTTGGAGATCCTAGTCATTCCTGGAGCTGCTGCTGTTGCTACTGATTAGAGTCAATCTCCTGTGGCTTGGGATGTATAACCCCCTAATTTTTCATTGTGCACAGTTGAGAGTTTCCTCACTGCCTACCTTGGAAGCCTGGGTGTTTTTCCTCTTAGACAATAATAATTAATTGATTTTTGTGTTTGGATATTGAACTTTCCATTTAGTCCTGGTCTTTTCTGTGCAAATACTTGGAAATCTTGTATTTTGTTGAATGCCCAGGGGAAAGTTTGTTTTGATGGGTAGATGATCCTTGGTTGTAGACCCAGTTCTCTTACCTATCTGAATATCATATTCCAAGCCTTGCAGTCTTTTATTGTGGAGGCTGCCAGATCCTATGTGATCCTGATAGATGTTCCTTGATATCAGAATTGTCTCTTACAGTTATATAGAGATGGATGCATGGAATCCCTGCAAAGATACAGGGATGGCCTCACCCAGAATTCTGGCTTCTTGTAAATTTTTTTTTCTTTTACTTGTAAGTTCTTGAATTTGGCTATTATATTCATGCGGGTTGTCTTTTCTGGGTCTAGTGTAGAGGGTGATCTATGGATCCTTTCAGTGTCTATATTGCCCTCTTGTTGTAGAACTTCAGGGCAATTTTGCTGAATAATTTCTCTTCAAATTTCTATTAATCTCTGCTTTTTCAGGAAGACCAATGATTCTAGATTGTCTTTTCTAGACCTGTTTTCTTGGTCTGTCACTTTCTCATTGAGATATTTCATGTTTCCTTCTATTTTATCAGTCTTTTAACTTTGTTTTAGTTGTTCTTGCTGTCTTGAGAGATCTTTAGCTTCTAATTGCTCAATTCTAGCCTTTAGGGACTGGTTTTCAGCTATAATCTTTTGTTTTTTGGCTATAATCTTTTGGTTTTCCTTTTCAATCTGTTCATTTCTGGTCTTCAATTGACTTGCCTCATTTTTAATTGTGAAATTCTGCCTTTTAAACTGTTATTCTTTTTTGCCAGATTTAGGTCTCCAATTTGCTTACCATTTCATTTGATTTTGGGGCATCTTTCTTTAATTGGGAGTTTCTGTCTTCTAACCTGTTAATTTCCTTTTGGGCTATTTCCCACTTCTCTTGCCAAATCTCTTCCATCTTCTCATCATCTCAGATTTGAACTCCTCAATAGTTTGTGGCCAGTTTTCATTATTTTGGGAAGGTTTGTATATGATTACTTGTTTGTTCTCCTCTGCTGTTTGCTCTGTTGTTTGGATTTTGTCTGTGTAAAAGTTGTCAAGTGTGTTATATTGAATCTCTGGGAGCCAGGAGTCCACACTGTTGATTGACAGGTGGATCCTTTGGATATCAGAATGTTCCCAGAGGGCCGTGAGGACAGGGGAGAAAGCAGTTGGCCCAGGGTGGTATAAATTCCCTGGCAGCCCTGGCTGAGGATTCCTTTCCTTCCCTGAAACCTGAGATCTGTGGATCCTGGTCTTTTGGGGATTGAGACTTGCTGGGCTCAACCTTGAAAGATCTTCCTGTTTTGTTCCTGATAAGATCATCAACCTGTACCCAGACCATCATCTTCTAATTCTACTGCCCCTAGATATTAGGAAATCAATCATCTTAGCTATCTAGGTTTCCCAGGGCCCAGGAGGGATCCAGGAAGTGGGCAAGAGAAGAAGAAGCGGGTGGAAAGGGTAGATATCCTAAAGACTGGTTAGGCATATCATCTAGCAAAGAAGAAGCTGAAAAATCAATCAAGTTTGCCTACTCTGGTTTAGCTGTGGCCAGGTTGTACTAGAGGAGTTAACCATCCTGACTCATTACTTGCCTACAGTCCTAAGGGTTTATCATTACCAAATTTAGTTAGGGTTTCCCAATACCTCTATCCAATCCCAATACCCCATCTTTGTTAAATACAGTCAAAGCCTTTTAAAGTACCTTCCTGAAGTGGTTATTCATAGCTTCTTTGGGAAGGGAGATACGCAGTCAGAGACAAATCGTTACCAAGCTAATAGAGCTCATTTACACTATCAATCAACCCCAACTGGGATCTGAAGGGATATCATCCATAGACCTGACGGATCCTGCCTGGGCACTGTTATAAAGGAGGGAGGTGTCATATCATCTAGCTAGGGCAAGGCTCAGTTGATCTTGCCCTAGCCACCTATCTGGGTTATCGCTGTTGTCACACATTTACCAGTGGTAGTATCCAGTTTAGGTCCATCTCCCTCTCTAACAACTACATCTACATCTAGTTTTATTTTTATAACAAGTGTTATAGATTTCTTCTTGATGATCTTTCTCTTTTTGGGGTTCCTGTCTCTGGCTTGCCATTGTTAGCTCTGTGCCTTCTCAGGTTGATCCTCACACTTAGGATCTGTCTTTACTCTTTAGGCTCCTGAGGTCTCAGGTCTAGTTGTTCTCATGGTCAAGCCTCCTGGTGGTCCCCTTGCTTGTTCTTCTCCCCAAGGCTCCTTTAACAGTCTCAGGGTGCTGCTTCCACAGATGTGCACCACCTGCGCTGGGTTCCCACTCAAGGTCCATGCCTGCGCTCAGAATCAGTGTCTGTACTTGCATTAGTGCTCTCACTCTCCGCACGTTCTTTAGTCTCTTGGGGTCTTAAGTCTTGCTGCTCTCAATAGCAGGCCCTGGTGACCCCAGGTAGCTGCCAAGGACTTAATGCATGTCCCAAACTTGTTCTAAGTCTTTTGCACTGACTTAAGCTCTGTAGGTGGTGTGGGGTGGGGGAGGGGGTTGCTCAGCTCACATTTTAGTGAGAGCTGTTTCACCCCTTTAGCATGGAAATGCCCTGATTCCACATACCTCCAATGCTGCACCCTGTTGTGGGGTCCCTTTGTTCCTCTGGACTTGTTTTTATGTCTTCTTGAGGAGTCCTATATGTTTCGGTTAGGAGAGGTTAAGTAGCTGCTTTTTATTCTGCCGCCATCTTAACCAGGAAATCTACCTACTATATTATTGCTTTTATAAATCTGTTATTTTGCAAAAGCCATTTGC
The DNA here is from genome assembly GCF_016433145.1 of Gracilinanus agilis. NCBI lineage: Eukaryota > Metazoa > Chordata > Mammalia > Didelphimorphia > Didelphidae > Gracilinanus > Gracilinanus agilis. The sequence goes on from NC_058132.1 coordinate 434,414,120, forward strand.
ATGCATGGTAGTTCATGGATGAGTTTAAAAAGGAAATGGATCTCATTTTTGGGGTGAGAAACCCTTTGCTGATTCTAAACTATATATTTTTAAAACATTCTTTTACTATTCTTTTCCCTTGTATGTGCAATACAGTTTTGAGTTTCTTTTTTCTCTCATTTTTGTACTTGAACACATCAATATCCATCCATTTTTTATTTTACAATAATCTGTTTAATATAAATATATATATTTTATAATATTAATGCACACCCAAAAGCTTTAGTCTATGGAAACCTGCCATTTATTGATAAATATTATGGGACTATGAATAATGATTGAGTCTGATTCCAGTAGAAGGGAACAAAAGAGCAACTATACAAAGAAGCAAAGTGCAAAGAAGCAGAAGATCAAGGAGACCAACTAATCCCAATGGGATTGATGAGAATCTGCAGTGTCCAGAAGCACAAAGTCAAAAAAGACCAAACCAATACAAATAGGATTGATGAATTTCTAAGCCAATACTGAAGGACTTGAGCCTAGTGTTTGGGGTTTGAGATCACAGCTTTTCTTACATATGTTAGAGGCCAGCTTTCCCTGAGCCATATCCTAGTCAAGTACTAAAGGTTGACTATCCTCCTGGCTCCCCCATCCCTGAGAGTGAAGGCAAATTAGACCAGGGAATGACACTTCCCTCACACACAAAAATCTAATCCTTGTCCTGGCTACAGATTGTGTAAGTGCACAATTGCTTAAATCACTTAAATTGGGCCATGATTGAAGGACTTGTTATAAGTTTATTTTTCCTTTATTTACATTTTTGCACATAAGACTTTGACATTTTATATTTCATCCACAAGTTATTTTTTATTTTTAATTTTTTGATGTTTTTGGATTTCTTTTGATAATTGATTTATACACGCCCATAATGCAACCATTTATCCTTAGCTGATCTTGGTGTTGGTCAATACCCTCTTCAGGGAAATTGTATTTTTATAAAAATCCAAGATTTAAATTTTTGTTCAAGAAAATTTCAGGGAAAGAAGCTAACTCCTTAAATCCAGAGAATAAACTGTTTGTAGAAAGATGTCTGAAGAATCTACAATGCCTCAAGAAGATCCAGAATGAACTTTGGAGTATAATTGATTGAAATGAAGGGGGTTGAACAATTATTTTGAATGTACATTTTATGCCAAAAGGGGACTGCCCCCAATGGGTTTTTTGTTGATATGCCTAGCAAAAAATTGGTTTTGCTTTTTCTCTCTTCCATTTCCCTCTTATTTCTAACTATTATAGTTAGAAGACCTTTAGAAGTACAGGATGCTTATGTAAAATGACCAGTTGGGGAGACTAGTCTCCCAATGATCATGAGGCAGAATTGTGAAAATGGAATTAGCTCCCCCCTATTTATTCTTTAGACTTTAGCCACCAGGAATATGTACACTCCACCCTATTTAGAATTAAGTGGAGAGGGGGGAGGTCTATGACCCACATGTGCTGGTGAGTAACCAATCAAAAACAACTAACTGCCCTCTGGGCATTCTGAAGCAAAGTTAAGCTATCATTTGTCCACAGAGAACCGAAGCTTGGATACAGGAAGTGATGCAAAGAACTATCTTTTAAATATGATGGTAACTTCCTATGAGGAGGATTTTGCCTTGGAACTTGGCCTTGGAGGAGGTCAGGTTTGAGACCTCAGACTGCTTCCTTTTGGATTGTCATGTGGGTGAATGAAAAGCTGATTCCCTTTACTTAGCTTTCTGGAGGCACTAGTTTCTGAAGAGGCCTCTCATCTTGGAAGAGAACTTGTGGCTAGAAGCCTTGTTTAATTAATGTTTGTGCCCCCCTTTGCTGGGGCCTCTGAAGCCCTGCCTGGCTTGGGCTTTCAGACAAGGTTGGAGTAATACTCTCTCTCTCTCTCTCTCTCTCTCTCTCTCTCTCTCTCTCTCTCTCTCTCTCTCTCTCTCACACACACACACACACACACACACACACACACACACACACACACACACACACTTTCCCTACTTTCACTCTTCCTATTTGTAAATAAAATAAAAGTCATCTTGACTTGGGTCTTTAATTATGGAATTGTGTAATTGATTCCTGGTGAATAAAAACTCTTAAATATTCAGTCCAACAATAACTTTTATTTTGTCTTGCTTCACTCGTGATCTTACTGGAAAGGCTTCTAACTTGTCCGCATTGCAGGTGATGCTTGCTGATGATTTTAAATATATAATATTTATTATTTTGAGGAATAGCCCTTCTTTTCTTATACTTTTGAATTTTTCCAATAGGGTGTTGTATTTTGTCAAAGGCTTTTTCTGTATCTATTGAGATAATCAGGTGGTTTCTGTTGGTTTGGTTGTTGATATGGTGAATTATATGGATGGTTTTTCTAATATTAAACCATTTTTCCATTCCTTGTATAAATCCCACCTGATCATAGTGAATAATCCTCATGATAACTTGCTGGAGTCTTCTTGCTAGTATTCTATTTAATATTTTTGCTTCTATGTTCATTAAGGAGATTGGACTATAATTTTCCTACTCTATTTTTGGTCTGCCTGGCTTTTGAAAATGCCATATTTGTCATAAAAAGAATTTGGTAAAAATCCTTCTTTTCTTAATTTGTCAAATAATTTCTATAGTATCAGGATTACCTGTTCTTTAAATGTTTGATAGAATTCACTTGTGAATCCATCGAGCCCTGGTGATTTTTTTTCTTAGAAAGTTCTTTGATGATTTGTTCAATGTATTTTTCTGAGATGGGATTATTTAAGATTTCTATTTCCTCTAATCTAGGCAACTTCTACTTTTGTAAATATTCATTCATTTCACTTAGATTGTCTTACTTATTACCATGTAATTGAACAAAGTAATTAATAATTATCTTAATTTCCTCTACATTAGAGATGAAATCAACTTTTTCATCTTTGATAATGTTAATTTTTTAATATTTTTCTTTTTTATTAGATTAGCCAGTACTTTATCTATTTTACTTGTTTTCTCAAAGAACCAGCTACTGATCTTATTCATTAGTACTTTTACTTTCAATTTGATTAATTTCTCCTTTAATTTTTCAGATTTAAAATTTAGTTTTTATTTAGGGATATTTAATTTGTTCTTTTTCCAATATTTTTAGTGGCAAGCCCAATTAATTGATCTCCTTCTTCTATATTTTGATGGTATAAACACTCAGATATAAATTTTCCTCTGAGTAATGCTTTGGCTGGCCATAGGTTTTGATATGATGTCTCCTCACTGTCATCTTCTTTAACAAAGTCCACAATTGTTTATATTCTATTTTTTTAGACACACCAGTTTTGAAGAATTAGATTATTTTGTTTCTGATTAATTTTAAATTTTCCATGGACCCTTGTTAAGTATAATTTTTATCTGATTATGATCTCAAACAGCTGTATTTATTATTTCTAGTTTTCTAAATCTGTTTGCAATATATATATGCTCTAGTACATGGTCGATCTTTGAATATGTTCCATGTACTGCTGAGAAGAAGGTATGTTCCTTTTTATCCCGGTTAAATTTTCTCCAGATATCAATTACCTCTAATTTTTCTAGCATTTCATTCACCTACTTTCTTTCTTATTAATTTTCAGTTCAATTTATCTAGTTCTGAAAGGGGAAGATTGAGATCCCCCACTGGTGTTGCCTTACTGTCTATTTCCTCCTTGAGCTCCTTAAATTTTTCCTTTAGAAACCTAGATTCTATGCCATTTACTGCATTAATGTTTAGTAATGATATTACTTCATTGTTTATAGTACCCTTTAGCAAAATATAATTTCCTTCCTTAGCTCTTTTCATCAGATCAATTTCTACTTTAGCTTAGTCTGGTATCGTTATTACTACTCCCTCTTTTTTTTTTTTTTTACTTTAGATGATGCATAATAAATTCTGCTCCAACCTTTTACTTTTAATTTGTCTGTGTCACCCTTTCTCAAATGTGTTTCTTAATCCACTCTGCTAACCATTTGTTTAAGGGGTGAGTTAATCCCATTCATATTCAGCATAATAATTAGTAACTGCATATTGCTCTCTATCATATTATTCCATTTAGATACTGCTCTATTCCTTTTCACTCTATTCCTCCTCATAAGTATTGTGCTTTTTGTAACCCATCTGGTTCTTCCCCCCCTTCAATTATCCCTCCCTTCCCTTGTCTTGTTCCCCTTCTTCTTCTTTGTAGGTTAAGATAGAATTCTATACCCCACTGAGTATACTTGTATTTCCATCTCTGAGCCAGTTATGAGAGTAAAGTTTAAGTATTGCCTGTCACCACCTTTCTCTGTAATGGTTTTTCATGCCTCTTTATGTTATATAATTTAACTCATTCTATCTCTCCCTTCCCTTTTCTTTTAATGCAATCCTCTCTTTCAGTCCTTGATTTTTTAATATATCATTAATATGCATACATATCATATATATATATTGTTTCATATCATCACATTTACATACATATATTATATCATCATATATATATCATAATCAGTTTACTTCTCTACCCTCTTTCTGGGTAAATTCCTTCTATCTTCTCTACTATTAAGGGTAATGTTTGAGAATTATAGGTATCCTCTATCCATGTAGACCTACAAACATTTTGACCTTAATGAGTCCCTTAAATTTTTTCTTTCTCATTTATGTTTTTTGGCTTCTCTTGTGTCTTATGTTTGGACTTCAGATTTTTTGTTTAGGTCTAGCTTATTCAGGTATGGTTTGAAATCTTCTATCATAACGAATGTCCATTTTTCCCCCTGAAATAATATACTCAGTTTTGACAGATAGGTAACACTGAGCTGTAAACCCAAATCTTTTGCTTTCCTTTATATCATAATCCAAGCCTTCCAAAAATTTAATGTAGAAGCTTCCAGGCCCTGTGTGATCCTGATTTTAGCTCCATAGTATTTGAATGGTTTCTGTCAGGCTGCTTGATGAATTTTCTCCTTGATTTGGTCGTTCTTGAATTTAGCTATCTCTGGAAGTTGTCATTTGAGGATTTATTCCTGGAAGTGATCTGTGAATACTTTCAATTTCAATTTTATTCTATGGTTCAAGGATCTCCGGGCAGATTCCTTTGATAATTTCTTGTAGCGTGATGTTGTATACTAGGAAAATCTTGAACCTCTAAAGACTGAATTGCCCAGAGTTCCTTTCTGTATTACCTAGAATGCTTTTACTTTTGTTTACATTTGTGAGGTCATGTTTGTATAAGTTCTAAGGCTCTGCCTTGTTCTTTCTCTTTTGCTCTGGCATGCAGGCTGAATAGCTAGATCTCTTACTTTAGTTTGTTTGCTATTTTCAATAACTGGACTATTGTGAATTTTTGGAATTTGGTACTTTATTTGAATGTGTATTATATACTCTACTACTGTTTTGTTTTTATATACCTGTTATTTTGTAAAAATCATCTGCATTCACAATAGATCATGGCCAAGTTTAAAAAGGAAATGGATCTCATTTTTTGTTGAGGAATTTTTGTATTCTACCTCCTCTAAGCTGACACAGTATGTCACTGATTCTAAGTTATATATTTTTGATTTTTAAAACATTTTTCTTATTGTTTTTCCCTTGTTTTTGCAATATATTTGAGTACTTTGAAGTACATATAAACAATGTTAATCCTTTTTTTTTATTTCACAGTAATATAAGTTTAAAATACATTTGTTCTAATATTAATACATACCCCAAAAAGCTTAAAACTGTAGAATGTCATTGATTATTGAAATATTATGGGAATTTGCTTAATGATTATGCCTGATTCCAGAAGAAGAAAATATAAAAAGAGCCACTTCACAGTGCTAAAGAAGTACAAAGCCAACCTGCCTAGTGGAAATTGAGCACAAGGTCAAAGAAACCAACCAATCCCAGTGGGATTGATGTAATTTTGAGCCAAGACAAGAGGACTTGAACTTGTTTGGGGTTTGAGGTTGCAATGCTTAACATATGGTAAGATGCAGGACTTTCTCTGAACCACATTCTACCCAAGCACGTCATCCTGGCTCCCATTTTGTCTCCTATAATCTAGTCCCTTTTTCTGTCTTTTTAAGTGTGGCAAACTTTCTGTGGTCCTGGCTACTGATTGAGTAAGTGCATAATTGCTTAAATCACTTTAATGGGGCCCTGATTCAAGAACCTGTTATAGTTTTATTTTTCCTTTACTTAAATTTTTTATACATAAGACTTTGACATTTTTTATTTCATTAACAAGTTATTTTTTTATTTTTTATGTGTATTTAAATTTTTTAAATTTCTTTTGCAATTGATTCATATACCTTATAACTCCCTCATATATTCCTGAGTTATACCTGTTTGTTATTATTTTCCTCAAGGGGGCCTTTGTTATTATTGTGAACTTTGATTTGAATTTAGGAAATTTTAGAATAAGAAATTTGCTACCTCCCAGAATCCAGACCATCAACCTGTTTGGAGAAGATGCTATGAAGATTCCTGCAGAGACCACACACTGCATCAAGAAGATCCATAGTGAACTTTAGGATGTGAAATTGAACTATTAGGGGTTGAAAGAATTTGTTTTGAATGTATACTCTTCTGCCAGAGGGGACTGCCCCAAAATTGGTTTGTTTGTTGTTGTTTTTTTGTCGATGTAGCAATCATTGATTTTGTTCTTTTTTCCCTTTGATTTACAAAGTATTGAAATGTTTAAGTTGATTTCATTTTCATAATCCTTTTGGGGAGACTGGTCTCCCAAATAGGATCACAGTGGGGAATGTATAGTAGGAAAATCTTGAACCTCTAAAGACCGCATTGCCCAGATTTCCTTTCTGTATTACCTAGAATGCTTTTCCTTTTGTTGACGATTGCATGGTCATGTTTGTAAAAGTTCTGAGGCTCTGCCTTGTTCTTTCTCTGTTGCTCTAGTGAGTGGGTTGAAGAGCTAGATCTCTTACTTTAGTTATTATTAATAAAACTTTATTAAATATAATATTTAGTTATTTGACATTAATTTAAAAACACATAATGTCCAAGATTTTTTTCTTGATCATGTCTTTCAGGTAGTTCAGTAATTCTCATATTGTCTCTCCTAGATCTTTTTTCTAATTTTCTAGTTCAGTTGTTTTTTTTCAATAAAATTTTTCATATTTTTCTCTGTTTTGTTTTGTTTTCCCATTCCTTTGATTATGGTTTATTGTTTCTTGGTTTCTCGTGAAATCATTAGTTTCTAGATGGTCAATTCTAATTTTCAAGGCCTTATTTTCCTCTTTCTGATTTTGATTCTCCTTTTTCAATTGGCCCATTTCTTCTTGCATCACTTTCATTTCCCCATTCCACTTTTTCTTTGTCTCTCTTAATTGGATTCTAATTTGTTTTTCCTATCTAATCATAAGTAGGCTTGGGGGATGTTGTAATTATATGAAGGCTGAGAATTCACAGAGCCCCATCCCCCTCCTGAATCAATTGACCTTTTATATGCTGATAGCTTAAAGACTTTCCTTAGGCTTAAGTGTAAGCTTTTTTGTGTTTGTTTGTTTTGTTTTGTTTTAAACCCTTAACTTCTGTGTTTTGGCTCCTTGGTGGAAGAGTGGTAAGGGTGGGCAATGGGGGTCAAATGACTTGCCCAGGGTCACAGAGTTGGGAAGTGTCTGAGGCCGGATTTGAACTTAGGACCTCCCATCTCTAGGCCTGACTTTCAATCCACTGAGCTACCCAGCTGCCCCTTAAGTTTAAGTTTTTGATCTCACTCTGATATTGATCAGTTCAGGGGTAGATAAAATTCTGTCCAGTGGTTGGCTCAAGTTTTTTGTCTCACTGTGTACTTGATCCATCAGGAACAACCTTGATTATCCTGTCTTCGAATTCTTCCCTGAGCGTTAGGCAAAAAGATCAATTGTTAGTACTTAGTACTATCAGCCACCCCAAAATCTGAACTATGTTCCTACTCCAAGTCCAGACTAGAATTTCCTCGGCTGAGGCTCTGGACTTCTCCATCAATTTGAAATTTCAAAAGGCATGTGTTGGATTATACCACTATTTGCCCAGGCAGGATCTCAGGGTCTGGGTTTTGGCTTGGACTTAGGTTATGAAACTTGGACAGTAGATGTGTGGTGGGGGGTATGGCTTGCACTTGGATTCCTCTTCCCTCCTTGCTACAGCTTCTTACTGGCTCTGCTCTCGTATCACCTCAGAATCCCAGATGATCCCTGCCTACTTTTTGGTTCCTTCTTTTCTTGAAAGTTTTTTTTTTCACTGTATCCTTGTTGATTCTTTCACTCCTGTATCCTTTTTGTGGCAATATTTTTATCTTGTTCAGATAGGATTTTCGTGGTGGCATAGAGCTCCTCTGAATTACTCTACCATCTTGACTTCACCCTCAGAGGTCTACTAACACCTCTTTTTATAATTTTTTTTGGTTATTATTGTTCAATTTACAAATTTCCCAGTGATTTAGTAAAATGACTAGTTCTATAGTCTATAGCAGTGATGGACAAACTTTTTAAAGAGGGGGCCAAAGGAAAGGAAAGGCTCATATATCAGTCTCTTTCTAAGGCAACTCTTTGAAAATTTCATTGTATTGTATCCTACTCATTGTATTCATGAGATTAGGAATACTGTCCCATGGCCAGATAGAACATTTCAGGGGGCTGCATCTGGCCCACAGGTCGTGGTTTGCCTATCACTGGTCTATAGCAATACTGATTAGTCCTACACATTTGGAGAAATCTACTGAAGGATTTCCATCAGAAATTTTCTACATAGAATATTAGCATTGCAAAGACCCATGAAAGGATTTTTATCCCTTTAGCTTTTGGCTATAATGGGTCATCAAGTTTTCTGTATGTTTTTCTTTAAAAGTCAGATAGTTAGAGATAACTTATGCATGGCAGAACATCGAACTGCCTATTTTATCTGTTTTGCATTGTAACTGTTATTAATGTAGAAGCTAATATTCATAGTAAGAATTTTACAGGCCTATAACACTGATATCAGTTAATTCATCTAAAGCACACTATGGAAATTTATCCATGACTGTTTTGTTCTTGCTATTTGCTTTGTCTATTTGTTTTTGTTTTTGTTTGTATTTTTGAAGACCTAGAGCACTTCCCTTATTGTGGCATAAAGATGAACAGCACAGCTGAAATCCTTATGGACTTCAAGTGTATATGATAAGTTTTTCATTTGTCTTAAATAACCTAAGTAACTTAGTAGTCCACATGCTCACCCCATTTCATGCTGTGTGAGTCTCACACCTTTTTTGAGATTTTTCTGAGTTTTTCTTTTAATCCCAAATACTTATTTCAATTCAGGGACTATTTGAACTTCTATTTGAATGGCCCTTTGTGTTGTAGATATTTTTTGGATATTTGGATGTCCAATATATTCTAGATACCCAATGAAAATGTTTTGTTTTTTTGTCAGAAATTATAATTAGATCAGGTATTTATGTAGAAATTCCAAGTACCCAATTGGTTACAAATATCAGAAGAATTTTCACGTAAGAAATTTGGTTTTTCATCAAAAGGTAAGAGAAGAATTTTAGTTAATAAAGTGATTAATCTCTATGGGAAGAACCCCACATGCATTAGAAACTTTGTAAGGCCTAGGCTTTCACTGGTTGGAGGGTGCAGGGTTTTATTTTTTTTTTCTTTTATGGTATTTCAATTGGAAAGTGACTTTTTTTTAAATTTAGAATATTTTTCCATGGTTACATGATTCATGATTTCCCCACCTCTTCCCTTTTTCTTCCAGAGTGTACAAACAATTCCACTGGGTTATACATGTATTATTGTTCAAAACCTATTTCCATATTATTCATATTTGTAGTAGCGTGATCTCTTAACATCAAAACCCTAAAAATATCCCTATCGAAGTACATGATTAATCTTTTTTTGTTGTTTTTCTTCTGCATTTCTCTTCCCACAATTCTTTCTCTGGATATGGATACTGCTCTTCCTCATAAGTTCCTCTGAGTCATTGTATTGCTGCTAATAGAAAAGTCTATTACATTCATTGCACATGTCAAACAAGTGGTAATTTCTAAGAGTTTGCAAAATGATTTCTGCTTTGTTAAAATTGCATAACCGTGAACCTGAAAATGAAGATATAGAAGGCTTTTATTTGTGTGGAGGAAAGTTAACTTCTGGACTCTTTGTGAATTGTTCTACCTGGAATTCATTAAAACAAAAATAAGCAGCTACCAAAAAACTTCTTTACTGAATTAGAAAAAACTATAACAAATTTCATTTGGAATAACAAAAGATCAAGAATATCAAGGGAAATAATGAAAAAAATGTGAAGGAAGGGGGCCTAGCAGTACCAGATATTAAACTATACTATAAAGCAGCAGTCATCAAAACAATATGGTACTGGCTAAGAGACAGAGAGGAGGATCAATGGAATAGACTTGGGATAAATGACTTCAGCAAGACAGCAAGTCCCAAAGTGAATCTTTGGGATTCATGTCCCAAAGAGCCCAACTTTTGGGACATGAATCCACTATTTGACAAAAACTGCTGGGAAATTTGGAAAACAATATGGGAGAGATTAGGTTTAGAACAACATCTCACACCCTACACCAAGATAAATTCAGAATGGGTGAATGACTTGAATATAAAGAGGGAAACTATAAATAAGTTAAGTGAACACAGAATAGTATACTTGTCAGATCTCTGGGAAAGGAAAGACTTTAAAACCAAGCAAGAGTTAGAGAAAATTACAAAATGTAAATTAAATGGCTTTGATTATATTAAACTAAAAAGCTTTTGTACAAACAAAAACAATGTAGTCAAAATCAGGAGGGAAACAACAAATTGGGAAAAAAATCTTTAGAATGAAAAACTCAGACAGGGGTCTAATTACTCAAATATACAAGGAGTTAAAGCAATTGTATAAAAAATCAAGCCATTCCCCAATTGATAAATGGGCAAGAGACATGAATAGGCAATTTTCAGGTAAAGAAATCCAAAGTATCAATAAGTACATAAGAAAGTGTTCCAAATCTCTAATAATTTGAGAAATGCAAATCAAAACAACTCTGAGGTATCACCTCACACCCAGCAGATTGGCTAAAATGAAAGAAGGGTAGAGTAATGAATGTTGGAGGGGATGTGGCAAAATTGGGACATTAATGCATTGCTGGTGGAGTTGTGAACTGATCCAACCATTCTGGCTGACAATTTGGAATCATGCTCAAGGGGCTATAAAAGAATGCCTGCCCTTTGACCCAGCCATACCATTGCTGGGTTTGTACCCCAAAGAGATCATAGATAAACAGACTTGTACGAAAATATTCATAACTGCGCTTTTTGTGTTGGCAACAAATTGGAAAAGGAGGGTATGTCCTTCAATTGGGGAATGGCTGAACAAACTGTGGTATATGCGGGTGATGGAATACTATTGTGCTAAAAGGAATAATAAACTGGAGAAGTTCAAGGCGAACTGGAGAGACCTCCGGGAACTGATGCAGAGCGAAAGGAGCAGAGCCAGAAGAACATTGTACACAGAGACTGATATACTGTGGTAAAAGAGAATGTAATGGACTTCTGTACCAGCAACAATGCAATGACCCAGTACAGCTCTGAGGGATTTATGGTAAAGAAAACTACCCACATTCAGAAGAAGGACTGCAGGAGAGGAAACACATAAGAAAAGCAACTGCTTGAACGTATGGGTCGGTGTGGACATGATTGAGGGTGTGGACTCGAAACTACTACACCAATGCAACTACCAACAATTTGGAAATTGGTCTTGATCAAGGACACATGACAAAACCAGTGGAAATGTGCATTGGCCATGGGTGGGGGGAGTGCAGGGGGTGAAGGGGAAAGTAGGAGCATGAATCAGGTAACCATGTTAAAAATGATTATTAATAAATGTTTAAAAATAATGTAAAAAAAAATAAGCAAACCCCCCTTCCCATACAACCAAATAAGTTGCTTAGACAGAAAATCTTTTACCTGGAAAGAATATAAGGAAAAAGAAATATGGTTCTCATTCATACTAGAAATCATTGAGCATAGTAATTGAAAAAAATTAGGGGATAACTGAGTTAATGAGGTATTAATTGTAAATATTAATTGATTGCTTTACAAAGCATGATATAATACTACTTTTGATTCGCAATGCAAGAAAGTAAACTAAAGTAATAGAAAAGAGATATAATAGTGTAAACCCTTCTCTATCTTCCCAGAGTTTTCCTATAATTCATATTTTGTAGTTCCAAGGGAGGGATAGAACTAGATTCCAAGGATAAAATCTAAAGATGAGAGTTCGAGAGAGAGAGGAAAAAATAAAACAAAACAAAACAACAACAACAAAAACAGAGACAGTGACAGAGAGGGAATTTAAAATAGGAGTATACAATTTTACAATAATGTCAAAAATCAAAACATGGGTATTAAAGGCACAAAGTACAATTCAGTATTTTAACTACTCTTATCACTACCACTACCACTATCAGTATAATTACTATTGCTGCTTCTGTTTCATCTTCTTCTGCTGCTGCTACTAATACTACTACAATTAAAAATAACTTCCAGACTTACTGGTTAAGATGGCTGCAGAGTAGAAGCAGCATGCTTAATCTGTCCTAACCCACATACACATGACTCCTCAAAAGAACACAAAAACAAAATGCATATGAAAGAAGGGACCCCACAATAGGGCACAGCATTGAAAAAAAATCCAGACAACAGAGCAGACAGCAGAGGAGAACAAACAAGAAATCACATCCAAACTTTCCCCCAAAACTGAAAATTGGTCACAAGCTCTTGAAGAGTTCAAATCTGATATAATGAGAAAGATGAAAGAGACTTAGCAAAAAAAGTGGGAAATAGGTCAAAAGGAAATTAACAGCTTAAAAAAACAGAAACTCCCAATTAGAGAAAGAAGCCCCAGAATAAAAAGAATTGATGAATAAATTGGAGACCAAAATTCAACAACTAGAAAACAGGATAAACCAAACCAAAAAGGAAAATCAAAAGATTACAGGACAAAACTAGTCTCTAAAGACCAGAATTGGGCAAGTACAAGCTAAAGATGTCACAAGACAGTAAGAACTAATAAAGCAAAGTCAAAAGAATGACAAAATAGAAGGAAACATAAAATATCTCACTGAGAGGAAGACAGATCAAGAAAACAGGTCTAGAAGAAAATTTGAGAATCATTGGTTTTCATGAAAAATCAGAAATTAATAGAAATTGGGACAGCATATTACAAGAAATTATCCCAAACTGCCTTGATGTTCTTCAACAAGAGAGCAAAATAGACATTGAAAAGATCCATAGATCACCCTTTGCACTAAACCCTCAAAAGACAACCCCCAGGAATATAATTGCCAAATTCAAGAGTTTCCAATTAAAAGAAAAAATTTACAAGAAACCAGAAAGAGACAACTCAGATATCATGGAGCATCAATCAGGATTACACAGGATCTGGCAGCCTCCACAATAAAAGAACACAAGGCTTGGAATATGATATTCAGAAAGGCAAGATAACTGGATCTACAACCAAAGATCATTTACCCATCAAAACTGACTATATACTTCCAGGGGAAAGTATGAGCATTCAACAATATAGAAAATTTCCAAGTATTTACACAGAAAAGACCAGGACTAAATGGAAAGATTGATATCCAACCAAAAAAAAGAAGAGAAACATGAAAATGTAAATTAGAAAGAGAGGGGAAAGAAAGAAAACTCTTATTTTTAAATTTGTTCTTTTAAGAGCTTCAATAAGATCAAATTATTTGTATTTCTATATGAAGAAATATTAGGTATAATTCTAAAAAAATTGTACACACTTTAGTAATTAGAAGAATTAGTAATAATGAGAGGTTGGAGTACTAAGTGGTCTAAGATAATATGTGGGGGAGAAGTGGGAGGGCAAATGGAAGATGGCAACAAGAATAGCTTGAAGGAATAAGAAAAATAGGATAATCTATACCACACAAAGAGGGCATGGGAAGGGGGAGTAGGTGAATATTATTATAAGAAGGAGAGGAAGTGAACATGAATAGGAAATACATAAAACTTACTCTCAGTGGAATTAATCCTGAGAGGTAAGAGTACCTAGATCCATTGGGATATCAAATCCTATCTAACTCAAAGATAAAGTCAGAAGGGATAAACAAGAGGGGACTGGGGGGGGGGAATTCATAAAGGGAGGTAAACAGAGAGGGGAGGGAATTCATTAGGCCTTAAAAATAATGAAGGGAATAAAAAGAGAGGGTGGTAAGGGAAGTAAACCAAGGGAGGAACAAGGAGGACTGATTTAAAACAAACCACTGTTTTAAAAGGAAATTGTGTAAGAAGAAGGGGTAGAGTTAGAAGTGGATACTAAAATGTTGGGGAATACACAGTTGATAATTATAACTCTGAATATGAATGGAATGAACTAAAGCATAAAGCAGAAGCAAATAGCAGAGTGGATTAGAAACCAAAATCCTACATTATGTTGTCTTCAAGAAACACACATGAGGCATGTGGACAAACATAGGGTTAAGGTCAATGGCTCTAGTAAAATATTTTGGGCTTCAACTGAGAAAAAGAAGTCAGCAGTGGCGATCATGATTCATGACAAAGCCAAAGTAAAAATAGATATGATTAAAAAAGACAGTGAAGGTCATTACATCCTGATTAAAGGCATTATAAACAATGAGGAAATAACACTGCTCAACATGTATGCACCAAGTGGTATGGCATCCAAATTTCTAAAGGAGAAACTGGTAGAGTTCAAGAAGGAAATAGATAGTAAACCATACTAGTGGGAGATCTAAATTTTCCTTTATCAGATCTATATAAATCAAACCCAAAAATAAATAATAAAGATATGAGAGGTAAATGAAATCCTAGAAAAATTAGATTTAATAGATATGTTGAGAAAAATGAATAGGGTCAAAAAGGAAGACACCTTCATTTCAGCTGCACATGGTAAATTCACAAAGATTGACCATGTACTAGGGCACAGAAACATGGCAAAAAATGAAAAAGAGTAGAAAAATTGAATGTAAACTTTTCAGATCATAATGCAATAAAAATAATAATCAGTAAGTGAACATGGACAAGCACACCAAAAACTAATTGGAAATTAAATAATATGATTCTCTAAAGTCAGTTAGTAAAGGAACAAATCATAGAAACAATTAATAATTTCATTGAAGAGAATGACAATGATGAGGCAACCTACCAAAATCTGTGGGATGCAGCTAAAGCAGTACTCAGGGGAAATTTATATCCCTGAGTGCATATAGTAACAAATTAAGTAGGGTAAAGATCAGTAAAATTGGCATGCAAATCAAAAACTAGAAAGGGAACAAATTAGAAATCTCCAAAAACTCAATTAGAGATTATAAAAATTAAAGGAGAAATCAATAAAATTGAAAGTAAAAGAATTATTGAATTAATAAATAAGACTAGAAGCTGGTACTTTGAAAAAAGAATTGACAAAGTACTGGTCAGTCTAATTTCAAAAAAGAAAGAAGAAAACAAAATTATCAGTATCAAAGATGAAAAGGGAGACCTCACCTCTAATGAAGAGGAAATCAAGGCAATCATTAAAAACTATTTTGCCCAATTATATGGCAATAAATATAGCAATCTAGGTGAGATGGATGAATATTTTAAAAAATATAAATTGCTTAGATTAACAACAGAAGAAATTGAATACTTAAATAAAACCATCTCAGAGAAAGAAATTGAACAAGCCATCAAAGAACTCCCTAAGATAAAATTCCCAGAACCAAATGGATTCATAAGTGGATTCTATCGAAGCTTCAAAAAACAACTAATCCCAATAGGATACAAACCATTTGAAATAATAAACAAAGAAGGAGTTCTACCAATCTCCTTTTATGACACAAATATGGTACTGATCCCAAAGCCAGGTAGATCAAAAACAGAGAAAGTAAACTACAGACAAATCTCCTTAAGGAACATAGATGCAAAAATCTTAAACAGAATACTATCAAAAAGAATCCAGCAAGTGATCATGAGGATTAATCATTATGATCTTTTTGGATTTATACCAGGAATGTAAGGATGGTTTAACATTAGGAAAACCATTCACATAATTAATCATACCAACAAGCAAACTAACAAAAACCACTTGATCATCTCAATAGATGCTGAAAAAACTTTTGACAAAATACAACATCCATTCCTATTAAAACACTAGAAAGTACAGGAATAGAAAAGCCTTTCCTAAAAATAATAAATGGTATATAGCTAAATCCATCAACAAGCATAATCTGTAACGAGGATAAATTATAGGCATTCCCAATAATATCAGGAGTGAAACAAGGAAGCCCATTGTCACCTCTATTATTTAATATTGTACTGGAAACACTAGCAGTAGCAATTAGAGAAGAGAAAGAAATTAAAGGTATCAAAATAGGCAATGAGGAGAACAAGATATCACTCTTTGCAGATGATATGATGGTCTACTTAAAAAATCGTAGAGAATCAACTAAAAAGTTAGTGGGAATAATCAGCAACTTTAGCAAAGTTGCAGGATACAAAATAAATGCATATAAATCATCAGTGTTTATATATATTCCCAACACATTGAAGCAGGAAGAGTTAGAAAATGAAATTCCATTTAATATCATTCTAGACAATATAAAATACTGAGGAATCTATCTTCCAAGACAAACACAGGTATTACACCAACACAACTACCAAACCCTTTCCACACAATTAAAACTAAATCTAAACAATTGGAAAAAAAAACATTTTGTGCTCATGGGTAGGATGAGATAATATAATAAAAATGACCATTCTACCCAAATTAATTTACCTATTTAGTACTGTATCTATCAAACTACCAAAAAACATTTTTATTGAATTAGAAAAAAAAACTATAACAAAATTCATTTGGAAGAACAAGATGAAGAATATTGAGGGAAATAATGAAAAAAATATGAAGGAAGGGGGCCTCACAGTACCAGATCTTAAACTGTACTATAAAGCAGTAGTCATCAAAACAATATAGTACTGGCTATATTTAGACAGAAGGGAGGATCAGTGGAATAGACTAGGGGTAAGCAACCTCAGCAAGACAGTCTTTGATAAACACAAAGAACCCAGATTTTGGGACAAAAATCCAGTATTTGACAAAAACTACTTGGAAAATTGGAAAACAATATGGGAGAGATTTGGTCAAGATCAACATCTCACACCCTATACCAAGATAAACTCAGAATGGGTGAATGGCTTGAATATAAAGAAGGAAGGTATAGGTAAATTGGGTGAGAACTTGTCAGATCTATGGGAAGGGAAAAATTTTTAAACCAAGCAAGTGTTAGAAAAAAATCACAAAATGTAAAATAAATAATTTTGGCTACATTAAACTAAAAAGTTTTTGTACAGTCAAAACCAATGCATCCAAAATTAGAAGGGAAGCAAAAAACTGGGAAAAAATCTTTATAACAAAAAACTCAGACAAACATCTAATTACCCAAATATACAAGGAGCTAAATCAATTGTACAAAAAGAAAAAAAAAGCCATCCCCCTATAGATAAATGGGCAAGTGACATGAATAGGCAATTTTCAGATGAAGAAATCAAAAGTATCAATAAGCACATGAGAAAGTGATCTAAATCTCTAATAATTAGAGAAATTCAAATCAAAACCACTTTGAGGTATCACCTTACACCTAGCAGATTGGATAAAATGATAAGGGAGAGTAACGAATATTGTAGGGGATGTGGCAAAATTGGGACATTAATGAATTGCTGGTGGAGTTGTGAACTGATCCAACCATTCTGGATGGCAATTTGGAACTATCCTCAAAGGGCTTTAAAAGTCTATCTACCTTTTCATCCAGCCATAGCACTGCTTTTATTGTACCCTAAAGAGATAATAAGGGGAAAAAAAAAACTTGTACAAAAATAATTTTAGTCATACTCTTTGTGGTGGCAAAAACTTGGAAAATGAGGGTATGCCCTTCAATTGGGGAATGGCTGAACAAATTGTGGTATCTGTTGGTGATGGAATACTATTGTGCTCAAAGGAATAAAGAACTGGAGGAATTCCATGTGAACTGGAATGACCTCCAGCAATTGATGCAGAGTGAAAGGAGCAGATCCAGGAAGACATTGCACATAGAGACTGATACACTGTGGTACAATTGAACATAATGGACTTCTCTACTAGCAGCAGCAATGCAAGGATCCAGAGCAAGGCTGAGGGACTCATGGGAAAGAAAACTAGCCACATTCAGAGGAAGAACTATTGGAGGAGAAACACAGAAGCAAAACAACTGCTTGAACACATGGGCTGATGGGGATATTATTGGGAATGTAGACTCTAAACAATAATTCTAGTCCAGCTATCAATTATATGGAATGAGGTCCTGATCAATGTAAAACCCAGTGGAATTGTGCATCAACTAAGAGGGTTAGGGTGTTTGTGGGAGAGGGAAAGACCATGAAATATGTAACTATGGGAAAATATTCAAAAATAAATAAACTATAAATAAAAAATAAAACAAGTAAAAAGAACTTTCCCCTTAGTGAAATATCATTGATGATACCATTTATTAATTTGAATTTTTTTGTTTTTGATTTTTTCCAGATTACAGGTCAATAAAATTTTTAATAATCATTTCCAGACATTTTGAAATTCGTCTTTTCTTCATCCAACCCATGTTGCAATGATTTTTAAATTTATCTATAATGGAAATTGAAACCAAACTGCTACCTTTAGAATATAGGATGTTCAAAAGTTAGAAAAATATAAAAATCTCCTAATATCTCAGATAAAATGTCATTGAAATTCACATAGGTAAACATTTTTTCAACATATATATATGTATATATATATATATATATATTTCACTATGAAATAAAAACGAAGGGCTATTTATTTTCAATTGAGAGTGGTTTTATGATTCCCAAGAAACAATGATGTAAATATAATCAGGGCTGAAAATTAAAATATCAATGATCTGACCTCTAGATGAAGGGGTCAATGTAAACACTGGTAATTCTTGATGTATCTATTTATATTTTTCCTCTGTTTTAATGTGCCACATTTTAAGTAACAGCTCTAGTGTGTTTTTCTCTCTCATGTCATCATTGCTTTCCAAATTTTTCAACCTTTTGATTTCCTTCTAAGCCACTTATTCATTTTTTTTAATTTAGAAAATTTTTCCATGCTTATATGAATCATGATTCCTCACCTCTTTTCTTCCCCCTCTCCCAGAGCTGACANATATATATATATATATATATATATATATATATTTCACTATGAAATAAAAACGAAGGGCTATTTATTTTCAATTGAGAGTGGTTTTATGATTCCCAAGAAACAATGATGTAAATATAATCAGGGCTGAAAATTAAAATATCAATGATCTGACCTCTAGATGAAGGGGTCAATGTAAACACTGGTAATTCTTGATGTATCTATTTATATTTTTCCTCTGTTTTAATGTGCCACATTTTAAGTAACAGCTCTAGTGTGTTTTTCTCTCTCATGTCATCATTGCTTTCCAAATTTTTCAACCTTTTGATTTCCTTCTAAGCCACTTATTCATTTTTTTTAATTTAGAAAATTTTTCCATGCTTATATGAATCATGATTCCTCACCTCTTTTCTTCCCCCTCTCCCAGAGCTGACAAGCAATTCCAATGGGTTATACATGTATCATTGTTCAAAATCTCTTCCCATGTTTTTCATATTTGCTGTAGAGTGATCTTTTAAAATCAAAACCCTAGTTATATCCCTATTGATCTATGTGATCAATCATATGTTTTTCTTCTTTGTTTCTATTAGAACAGTTCTTTCTCTGGATTTTGGAAGTGTTCTTTCTCATCGCTTCCTATGGATTATCCATGGCCACTGAATTGTTGCTAGTAGAAACGTCTCACATTCGATTGTGCCATAATGTGCCATAATGTTCTTCTGATTCTGCTCCTTTTCCTCTGCATCATTTCCTAGACGTCCTTCCAGTTCATATAAAATTCCTCTAGTTCATTTTTCCTTTCAGCGCAATAATATTCCATCACCATAAAATAGCACAATTTATTCAGTCATTACCCAATCAATGGAAAGCTCCTCATTTTCCAATTCTTTGCTACCACAAAGAGAGTGGCTACAAATATTTTTGCACAAGTCTTTTCCCTTATTTTCTCTTTGGGGTACAAACTCAACAGTAGAATGGCTAGATCAAAGGACAGGCAATCTTTTTTTTTTTTAATTTTTTTTTTAAATTTTTAACCCTTGTACTTTGGTGTATTGTCTCATAGGTGGAAGATTGGTAAGGGTGGGCAATGGGGGTCAAGTGACCTGCCCAGAGTCACACAGCTGGGAAGTGGCTGAGGCCGGGTTTGAACCTAGGACCTCCTGTCTCTAGGCCTGACTCTCACTCCACTGAGCTACCCAGCTGCCCCCAGGCAATCTTTTAAAACCCTTTGCACATAATTTCAAATTGACCTACAGAATGGTTGGACCAATTCACAGCTATACCACTGTGTTAGTGCCCCAATTTTGCCACAAGCCCTCCAACAATTATCACTTTCCTTTGCTACCATATGGGGCAGTCTGCTAGGTGTAAAGTAGTAATTCAGAGATATTTTAATTTGCATTTCTCTTATCAGGAGGAATTTAGAAGAGTTTTTAATGTGCTTATTCACAGTTTTGATTTCACCTTGTGAAAACTGACTCTTCAAATCCCTTGACTTGAGGATTTGTTGATTGGGGGATGATTTCATTTTTTTTTTGGTAAATTGTACTTAGTTCTTTATATATTTGGGAATTTAAACCTTTGTCAGAGAGTTTTGTTATAAAATTGTTCTCCCAGTGTGTTGCTTTCCTTTTGATTTTGGATGCATTGGTTTTGTTTGTAAAAAAAAATTAATTTGATATAATCAAAGTCATTCATTTTACATTTTATAATGTTCTCTATCTCTTGCTTGGTCTTAAATTCCTTCCTTTCCCAAAGATCTGACAGGTATGTTATTCTTTGTTCACATAAATTATTTATAATTTCACTCTTTATATATATATATATATGCCATTTACCCATTTTGAATTTATCTTGGTATAGAATGTAAGATGTTGATCTAAACCTAATTTTTCCCATACTTGTTTTCTAATTTTCCAAGCAGTTTTTGTTAAATAGTCAGTTCTTGTCTCAAAATCTTGGATCTTTGTGTTGATCGAACACTAGATTGCTGAAGTCATTTACCCATAGTCTATTCCATTGATCTCTCCTTGTGTCTCTTAGCCAGTACCATATTGTTTTGATGACCACTGCTTCATAGTACAGTTTAAGATCTGGTACTGCTAGGCCCCCATTCTTCATTTTTTTTTTCATAATTTCCCTTGATATTCTTTATCTTTTGTTCTTCCAGATGAATTTTGTTAGATTTTTTCTAATTCTATAAAAAGTGTTTTGGTAGTTTCATAGGTATGGCACTTAATAAGTAGATTAATTTGGGTAGGATTGTCATTTTTATATTAACTATTCATGCACAGGAGTAATTAATGCTTTTCTACTTATTTAGAACTAGTTTTAATTATGTAAAACATGTTTTGTAGTTGTGTTCATAAAATTCCTGTGTTTGTCTCATCAGAAAGATTCCTAAATATTTCATATTGTCTAGAGTGATTTTAAATGAATTTTCTCTTTCCAACTCCCACCTCTGAGTTTTGTTGGAAATATATATAAATGCTGGCGATTTATTTGTGTTTATCTTGTACCCTGCCACTTTGGTCAAGTTGTTAATTATTTCCACTAGTCTTTTAGTTGATTTTCTGGGGTTCTTTAAGTATACCATCATATAATCTGCAAAAAGTGATAGTTTAGTTTCCTTGTTGCCTATTTTAATTCC
Source organism: Gracilinanus agilis (assembly GCF_016433145.1). Classification (NCBI taxonomy): domain Eukaryota; kingdom Metazoa; phylum Chordata; class Mammalia; order Didelphimorphia; family Didelphidae; genus Gracilinanus; species Gracilinanus agilis. Next base: position 434,435,914 of record NC_058132.1, read on the forward strand.
TTCAATTTCTTTTTCTTCTCTAACTGCTATTACTAGCATTTGTAGAACAAAATTAAAAAATAGAGGTGATAACAAGTATCACAGGTAACAGTATAATAACAAGTATTAATTTTAAATTTCCCTTTCCATGGACCCTTGTAAATTATAATTACATAATTTTAATTTTTACATTATGATCTGAAACAGTTGGATTTATTATTTCTGGTTTTTTTTTTTGCCTTTGCAATATTTCTATTCCCTAGTACATGGTAAATCTTTGTATATGTACCATTTACTGCTGAGAAGAAAGCATTTTCCTTTTCATCCCTGTTCAATTTTCTCCAGAAATCTATAACTCTAATTTTTCTAGCATTTCATTTACTTCCCTTACTTCTTTCTTATTTATTTTTAGTTTGATTTATCTAATTCTGAAAGGGGAAGGTTGAGATCCTCCACTAGCATGTTCTTACTATTTCCTCCTTGAGTTCCTTTAATTTTTCCTTTAGAGATAAAGATGCCATACTGTTTAGTGGATAGATATTTAGTACTGATATTACTTCACATTTTATAGTACCTTTTAGCAAAATGTAATTTCTTTCCTTATCTCTTCGAATCAGATTAATTTCTACTTTGTCTTTGTCTGGCATCATGATTGCTACACCTGATTTTTTTACTTTAGATGATGAGTAATAAATTCTGCTCCAGCCTTTTACCTTGAATCTGTGTGTGGCACTCTGGCTTAAATGTTTTTCTTTTAAACAACATATAGTAGGATCGTGGATTTTAATCCATTCTGCTATCCACTTTAATTTAATGAATGAGTTCATCCTATTCACATTTAGCATTATAATTTTTAATTGAATATTGCCCTTCATAGTGTTATCCTCTGTGGAGATTAAAATCAATATGCAAAATACTAAGTATTATATTTATGAATATTTTATTAATAATAAACTAACAGAGACCTAACTAAAAGATTATTAACCAGCCCACTCCCAGGAACAAAAGAGAAAGAGGAAGAGTTACAGCCAAATATAAAACAATAACATGACCAAGCAAACATGGAGAAGCAGGAGAGTTTAAAGAGAATTTTTGGAAAACAGGACTTATGGGGGATGAAGTCCAAGGTTCAAAATCTCCATTTATGCATACCCCTTTGTGATCCTTTAGGAGACGAGTCTCCCCAGTGGATCATAAAAACAAAATCAATATATATATTGCAATAATTTGTGGATAAAAGGAAAAAAAAACAAAATCAATGATTGTTACCTTGACAAAAAATCAATTTTGGGGTAGTCCCCTCTGGCAGAAGAGTATACATTCAAAACAAATGCTTTCGACCCTCCATAGTTCATTTCACATCCTAAAGTTCACTATGGATCTTCTTGATGCAGGGTGTGTCTCTGTAGGCATCTTCATCGTGTCTTCTCCAAACAGGTTGATTGTGTGGATTCTGGGAGGTAGAAAATTTCTTATCCTAAAATTTCCTAAATTCAAATCAAAGTTCATAATAATAACAAAGCCTTCTCCCCAAGGAAAATAATAACAAACAGGGATCACTCAGGAATACATGGCTGAGTTATAAGGTATATGAATCAAATGCAAAAGAAATAAAAAAAACATTTAAAAATCCACATAAAAGATAAAAAATAATTAGTGGATGAAATAAAAAATGTCAAATCTTATGTCTAAAAAAATCCAAGTAAAGAAAAAAAAGTATAATAGGTCCTTGTATCAGGGCCCAATTAAAGTGATTTAAATAATTATGTACTTATCCAATCAGTAGCCAGGACTACAGAAAGTTTGCCACGCTTATAAAACACAGAAAAAAGGACTAGATTATAGAAGCCAGAATGGTAGCCAGGATGAGGTACTTGGATTGAATGTGGTGCAGAGGAAGTCCTGCATCTTAATATATGTTAAGAGCTGTAACCTCAAACCCCAAATAAGTTCAAGTTCTCTTGTCTTGGCTCAAAATTACATCAGTCCCACTGGAATTGGTTGTTGTCTTTGACCTTGTGCTCGATTTGCACTATTCAGGTTGGCTTTGTGCTTCTTTAGCACTGTGCAGTGGCTCTTTTTATATATTCTTCTTCTGGAATCAGGCATAATCATTAAGCAAAATCTCATAATATTTAAACAATCAATGGCATTCTAAATTTTAAGCTTTTTATGTGTATGCATTAATATTAGAACAAATGTATTTTAAACTTATTACTGTAAAATAAAAAAAGATTAATATTACTTATATGTACTTCAAAGAACTCAAATACTATATTGCAAATACAAGGAAAAAACAATAAGAAAAATGTTTTAAATATCAAAAATATATAACTTAGGATCAGTGAAACACTGTGTCAGCCAAGGGGAGGTAGAATACAAAAATTCCTCAACAAAAAATGTCCCATTTCCTTTTTAAACTTAGCCATGAACTACTGTGATGAATACAAATTATTTTTACAGAATAATAGATTTCTAGAAATAATAATATAAGAAATAATGTACATGCAAATAAAGTACCAAATTCCCAAAATTCACAATAGCCCAGTTATTGACAATAGCAAACAAACTCATTATTATATAGGATTTACATGAGTTTATACATAGCCACTTGCTATGTGATGTTTAAAAAAAAATCTATGAACTGATGGATATTTGTCACAAGTTATACAGATGTAACAATTCTTTCAGCCTTGGCAAAAACACAAAGTTTGTATTGCTCAGGAAAATCTTTTTGGGGGTCTAGAACATCACAAATAAATCTAGATTGTTCTGGTGGAAGTAAATTAATCTGAAGAGTTAAAATATCATACATGCAGGGTCTCTTTTTGGCTTCCTGCTTTATATATAAAAAGTTTTGGTAGGAACTTTTATTTGTTTCTCTACCTTTTAATACAACATTCTTTATAATATGAAAACCTATCATCCATTCAAAAGGTACTAGATATCTAAAGTCATTTCTAAAAGCCCCTTATAAAATTTCAATTTAAATTCTTAAGTCATTGTATTCTCCAAGGTTGTATAAGCAATGTGGGACCTTGATATTTAAGATGGTCAATCCAGGATACATAAGACTTATGGGCTTTTTACAACTTAAAAAAATTGTGTTAGATGTTCATGGACCTTTTACAAAGATATATTGTTTAGTAAAATCATAGAGAAATGGTATGGATAAAGAATCATATAACAGAATTAGATTAATACAGGTAAACAAAAAAAACATTTTTTAAACCTTAAAGAAATCAACAAAAACAATAATATAAGCAAATAATAAGCAATGCAGTCAAAACCCTTTTTACCAATTCCAATAGACTTGTTTACTATTAGGGAGGGGAGATAAAACTCAAATAGTTAGCAAGCAATGAACTCCCATATAGCTTTATAATTCATTCCCCTCCTCAGTATTTATCATCCATTTGCATTTTGTGTGTCAGAGCTCTGAATTCATCATAGTGAGGGAGAATTCTGCACTGAGCATTTGAGACTTTCAAAACTTTGTCAAAATATTTCAGTTTGGCTTCTAGTTTAAACAGAATAGCTTTCTGCATATTTTTTTTCTTGAGGGGAAGGAAGCAGGATGGTAAATAACCAATGAAGACACAAATTGTTAGTAAGAAAATCAAGCACAGCCAATATGCACTGGTGAGCTCAAGGAATTACAACTGCAGAGATTCAAGCATGCTTTGTAATAACATTTTGTCCTCTAGAGGAAAAAAGAAAAAGCTGAATGGGATTTGTTTATAGTAAACTGCAAAATCTTGCTGGAGAACAAAAGGGTATTTGCATATGAGAGAACTGGCCAAAAGGTAGAGACAAAATCCCCAAAACTTCCACTTCAAATATATTGATTTAGTCTCTCTTTGCCCTCTTAAGGAAAACTGAAGAAGTCCCCTTCCTGTGGAAAAAAAATTCCCCAGTTGCAAGTCTCTCTCAGCCAAGAGTCCAGGACTAGGTTACTTCAGCTCAAAAAATGGTTAGCACAGGTTGGAAAACCCAGGTGGGGTGGGGGAAGAGATTGGGTGGAAAGGTTTTATACTTCACCTTCTTGGGGAAAAAAAAAAAAAAAAGCAGCGTGGAATGGCTGGGTCTCCTGACAGGTCTAGTTACTGCAAGCAGAGGCTTCAGGCTGGGTGGGGCAGTGAGGAACAGATTAATGTGAAAAAGCAGCAGCAGTAAAAGCAGACAGCTGGCAGGCTGCCGAGATGGGGAGAAAGCAAGAAACGCCAGCTCTCAGCTCTTGGGCAAACTTACTAACTATACTGAAAATTTATGAAAAAAAATTGAAGATTCTGTCCCTTCATGGTCACCAAAAATGTGGAGATTAAAATTAATATGCAAAATACTAAATATTATATTTATGAACATTTTATGAATAATAAACTAACAGAGACCTAACTATAAAGTTACTAACCAGCCCACTCCTAGGAACAAAAGAGAAAGAGGGAGGAGTTACAGCCAATATAAAACAATAACATGACCACACAAATGTGGAGACACAGGAGAGATTAAAGGAAATTTTGGAAAAACTAAGGACTTATGGGGGATGAAGTCCAATGTTCAAAATCTCCATTTATACACCTCTTTGGTTCTTGCTCTATTCCCTTTCACTCTGTTCCTCCTCACCACTATTTTGCTTTTTGTCACTTCTCTAGTTCTCCCTTCCTTTAATTAACTCCATTTCCCTTGTCTTGTTCCATTTCTTCTTCTCTGTAGAGTGATAGAATTCTATATCCTACTGAGTATACTCTCCCCCACCCTTTGAGCCAATTAAAATGAAAATAAAGTTTAAGCATTGCCCATCACCACTGTTATCCTCCTGTCTCTGTATTGATTTTTCTCCCCTATTTATATTATATAATTTACTCCATTATATCTCTTCCTTCTATTTTCTCTCAGTGCAACTCTCTCTTTCAGCCCTTGATTGATTTTTATGTCATTCATATGCTTACATATCATATATATATATATATATTGTTTTATATCATCACATTTACATATACATCATATCAGCAGCAGCAGCTTACTTTTCCAGCCTCTTTCTGAGTAAATTCCTTCTATCTTGTGTACTATTAAGAGTAATTTTTTTAAACCCTTAACTTCGGTGTATTGTCTCATAGGTGGAAGAGTGGTAAGGGTGGGCAATGGGGGTCAAGTGACTTGCCCAGGGTCACACAGCTGGGAAGTGGCTGAGGCCGGATTTGAACCTAGGACCTCCTGTCTCTAGGCCTGACTCTCAATCCACTTAGCTACCCAGCTGCCCCCATATTAAGAGTAATTTTTGAAAATTACAGAGATCCTCTTTCCATGTAGACATGTAAACATTTTACCTTAATGAGTCCCTTAAAATTTCTCTTTCTTATTTACCTTTCTGGGATTTTCTTGTGTCTCATATTTGGCCTTCAAATTTTTTGTGTAGGTCTGGCTTATTCCTCAGGATTGCTTGAAAATTTTCTGTCTTATTAAATGACCATTTTTTTCCCTGAAAGATTATACTCAATTTTGTTGGTAGGTGACTCTTGAGTTGTAAACCCAAATCTTTTGCCTTCCTGAATATCTTGTTCCATGCCTATGGTCCTTTAATGTACAGGCTGCTAGGTCCTGAGTGATCCTGATTGTAGCTCCATGATATTTGAATGGTTTCTTTATGAATTTTTGAAGTATTTTTTCCTTGTCTTGGTGGCTCTTGAATTTAGTTATTACATTCCTGAAAGTTGTCAGTTGAGGATTTCTTTCTGCAGGTGATCTGCGAATTCTTCCAATTTTATTTTTATTTTCTTTGATAATTTATTATAATGTGATATCCAAGATTTTTTCAGCATCATGGCTTTCAAGTAGTCTAATAACTCTCAGATTGTCTCTTCTAGATCTATTTTCTACGTCTGTTGTTGCTTCAATAAGATATTTGATGTTTTCCTCTGTTTTTTCATTCCTTCGATTCTGCATTCTTTTTTCATGATTTCTCATGAAATCATTAGTTTCTCAATGGTCAGTTCTGATTTTTAAGTCATGGTTTTCCCCTGTAAGTTTTTTATTCTCCTTTTTCAATTGGCCCACTTCTTCTTGCATCAATTTTATTTCTTCTTGCTTTACTTTCATTTCTCTTTTCCCCTTTTCCTCTACCTCTCTTGATGGGCTTTTGAAGTCCTTTTTGAGCTCTTCCAGACTCTGTGTCCATTCCGTATTTATCTTTTGGACTTTGAGTTTATTTCCTTTACTTTCACTGTCCCCTTCTGTGTCGGCAACTTGTTCTTTGTCTTCATAAAAACTCTTTAGAGTTCGGTGATTTTTTGATTGCTCATTTTTTCTATCGAATTATAGCTAGGCTTTGTTTTTTGGGAAGTTGAGATATCCTCTTTAAACTCCAATCTTTCCTTGATGTTATTTTCAGGTTATTTTCTAGGTTTTTATTAGTTTACCAGATGCTTTGAGGCCTGAGAGCTCCAAGAGTCCCCTCCTGCTGCTATTTCAATTGAGTCTTGAGATGCTGATAACTTTCCTCAGGCTTCTGTATAAGCTTTTGTTCTCATTCTGCACTTGATCAGGTCAGGGAATGATCAAATTCTAGCCCCAGGCTTAGACTTAATTTTTTTTTTAATCTTGAGATATTCTTGATTTAATCAGGCACACCCTTGATTCCTCTGTCCAGGAGCTCTGTCCTTAGTTTTGGGCAAAATGATGCTTGGGAAGCTCTCCCTGAGAAATGTGTCTCCCCCACAATCTGTGGATTATGTCCTCATCCCCATCCCAGACTGTGATTGCGCTTTGTCCTGGGCCCAGGAGGATCAGCCTCCTTCAGTCCAGATTGCCCTGTGCTGGGACTCCAGACTTCTCCACATGTTTGAAATTTCAAGTCATGTAAGTTTGCTTGGACCATTACTTTCCCCTGCATAATCTCAGGGTCTGCCCCATAGACAGGGTTTAAGCTCAGAAACTGAGAGCAGATGTATGTGGAGTGTGGTTTGCTATAGGCTTGCTTTTTACTTGCTGCTATGCTTCCTTCTAGCTTCTCTACCCTCTCACCCCAGTTCTCCAGGTGGTCTCTGCCTACCTTTTGGTTTCTCCTCTTTTGAGGGTTATTTTACTCTGTCTCTGTTCATTCCTTCACACCTGTATTCATTTTGTGGGGATATTTTACTCTTGGTCAGGGGTGATTTTCGTGGTGAAACTGTGCTGCTCTCTAGTTACTTCTTCATCTTGGTTCCACCTCCAGAAATTCTATATTTTTTTCTAATTCTATAATTTTTTGGTACTTTGACAGGAATGGCACTGAATAAGTAGATTAATTTGGGTAGAATTATCATTTTTATTATATTAGCTCATCCTACCCATGAGCAATTAATATTTTTCCAGTTATTTAGATCCAATTTTAATTCCTGTGTTTGTCTTGTCAGATAGATACCTAAATTTTTATATTGTGTAAATTAATTTTAAGTGGAGTTTCTCTTTCTAAATCCTGCCGCTAAATTTTCTTGGTAATATATAGAAATGTTGATGATTTATGTGGGTTTATCTTTTACCCTGCCACTTTGCTCAAGTTATTAATTATTTCCACTAGTCTTTTATTTGATTTTCTAGGATTCTTTAAGTATACCATCATATCATCTGCAAAAAGTGATAGTTTAGTTTCCACATTAGCTCCTTTAATCCCTTCAATTTTTTTCTTCACTAACTGCTCCTGCTACTATTTCTAGTACAATATTAAATAATAGAGGTGATAACTGGCATCCTTGCTTCACTCCTGATTTTATTGGGAAGGCATTTAACTTGTTCCCATTGGAAATGATACTTATAGATGATTTTAAATATATACTGTGATTCTTTTGAGGAATGGCCCATTTATTCCTATGCTTTCCAGAGTTTTCAATTGGAATGAGTACTGTATTTTGTCAAAGACTTTTTTAACATCTATTAAGATAATTTTATGATCTCTGTTGGCTTGATTATTGATATGGTCAATTATGTGGATGGTTTTCCTAATATTAAATCATACTTGCATTCCTGGTATAAATTGTACCTGGTCATAGTGGATAATCCTTGTGATAACTTGCTGGAATCTTTTTGCTAGCATTATATTTAAGATTTTTGCATCTATGTTCATTAAGAAGATTGGTCTATAGTTTTCTTTCTTTGTTTTTGTTCTGCATGGTTTTGGAATCAATTCCATATTTATGTCATAAGAGGAATTCTGTAAGACTTCTCTTTTGCTTATTTTGTCAAATTATTTGTATAGTATCAGGATTAGTTGTTCTTTAAATATTTGATAAAATTCACTTGTGAATCCATTTGGCCCTGCTAACTTTTTTCCTTTGGGAGTTCTTTGATGACTTGTTCATTTTTTCCCCTCTTTTATTTATTTAAACTTTGTATGTTAATTGTCAGTTTATAAAGCAATAAAATTAAACACAAAGTCTTTTATATATTGTTGTTTATTTAACAGTATTTCAGAAAGAAGAATCCAACAAACCACTATTCATATTTGAATTAAATGACATTTTATGTAGCTATGTAAAAATCAATTTTCCAGATAAATATTTACCAAAGAACTTTTTTCTCCCTCTCTTCCTTCCTCCCCTCCCCTGCCACCTTTCCTTTTTTCTTTCCTTCCTTTTTTAAAATTTCTTTCTTCTTTTTCTCACATACTATGATAGTACATGTATTTAGGACATGCTCGTCCTAGTTTATACCCTTTAGCTATATAATATCACTCTTTTTGACCAATGCTACTGCCTTTCACTGTATCTCTTTTTCATGTAAATAATATTGTACATGGGAAAGTGTTAAAAGAAAAAGCTAAAGTTTGAATAAAATGTTTGGCCTCTTATTATTTGTATGATTTTGGACAATGTAATTAACTTTACTGTATCTCACTTTCTCCATCTGTAAAATGAAGACTTTCAATTTTGTTTTTTTGTTGTTGTTATTGTTTTTGTGGGGAGTAGTCAGATGAGGAAATGAGCTGTTCTTTCTACTGTTGTTTTGTTTTATATTAAAATTATGCTTGAATATATAATTGAAATCCAAAAATATCAAAATTTTAAAATAACATGAAAACAATATTTTCTTTGGAAACATTGTATATTTTCTTAGGAAATTTATGAAACTGTAGATTCCTAATAAATAAAAAATAAAGCCTTTTAATATAAATGTTTTCTCATAATTCACCTTCCCTTTTGAGAAGCAAACAAACATTTTTAGGCAATACAGCAAATTAAATGAAACCTCCTATTGAATTCAATATTTCAGAAAATGATAAATCATTCATCAGCAAATACAAGCAAATGCAAATTCAAATTCAGTGTAGTATAAATTATCCAAATGTCCCATCTTTTAAAAATAGATCTATATGCCAAGAAATATAACAAATACATGGTCTTCTCATTGTATAATAAGGGGGGAAATGTCAAGCCTGATTTCCTACATGTTTTCAACCCATTGCTGTAATAATCTTAACATTCACTTAAAAGTTAACTAAAAATAAATTATGTATTTTCTGGTGCTAAAAAGGCACATATGTTCACTGATACATGCTAAATCCAAATAATATAAATTAGTAAAATTTGTATATGTGTGATGCTTCAGAAAGAGTCAGTCTTATTTGTAGAGAGGAAATAGAGCTTGAGAAGTCATCTAATCCAACAAACGCATTTTTTAGATGAGGAAATTGAGGCTCAGACAAGGAAAATTTCTAGGTCAATGTCACACAGATAGCAAATCTAGGTTTATAATTATGGTCTGACTCTAAATCTATTAACATTTCATTGGACTACCCAGAAAACTATAGAACATAGCATAGACTTCAGAAAGGACAGATTCAGTGATTCTGAAATTTCTACAAAGGTAGTTGTAAAAAAATACACTCACATAGAATAATATCTATTTTTGCTTGCTTTGCTATTTGCCCTTTGAAAGCCCTTTATTACAAAACACAGAGACATAATAAGCAGTTTCTAGTCTCATCTGGCCATTTTCTTATTTTCATTGGTGACTTTTTATGTGACCCTTAGGACAATGTATTCCAATCCAGTCCCACTGAATTGTGAGGACTATGTTTATCATGACTTTAAGGGATTTTTTATTCAGTTTGAGGACAGTCCCTTGGGAAATAATTTTAAGAATCCCCCAGAACATTAATGTATTCATATTTTTTAATAAAAAAACATGATGGTGCTCATTCATCAAGAATGATATGTACCCATTGATACTAAGCATTTCCAGGGATGGAGCCAAGATGGAGAAGTAACTAGAGAGCAGCTCCATTTCACCATGAAAATCCTCTCCGACCAAGAGTAAAATATCGCCAAAAAAGGAGTGAAAGAACAAACAAGGAGACAGAGTTAAACAACCCTAAAAGAAAAAAAAAAAGAAAAGAAAAGAAAAACCCAAAACGGCTCTCACAAGTTTCAAGCTTGAGCCCTATGTAGCAGGCAAGCCCTAAGAAAAGGAGAAAAAAAGGCCTGGAAAAATAGTAGTCCAAGCCAACTCATACCCCTTGAAATTCAAACCTGTATAAAAGTCTGGATTCCCAGCCCAGGACAATCAGGGCTGAAGGGGGCTGATCCTCATGGACAATCTAGGCTTGGGATGAGGACTGTAATAATTAAACATTCGAGAAATTGTAATAATTAAAAATTACATTATGAAGCTTATTATGATGATAATAACAGTTAGTTTGGAAAAGCAGATAAATGTGTCAGGGCCAAATAGAGCTTTAAGTCAAGAGCCAGAGATTGACAGGCTTCAGTGAGGAAAGGAGGGGGCTAAACACTCCTGAGTCTCAAACCCCTCCCCCTCTAACTGCTTCTGCTTCAGTTGGTAATGAAGACAGGAATAAGATTCTTCTGCTAAGTTTCAGTTATGACTGAAACCCCAATTGATGTTCCTTTTCTTAAATTTATATTCCTCACAGGTCAGTATGATGAGTATATAGAAATTAGTTATCTAACAGTTGAGGACAGAGGAGATCTTCTTAAACTGGCAGCCAACAGGATTCAAACTAAATGTACAGACTGAGTTGTGAGTATCTTCCCAAATAATTATCAGGCACAGATTTGAAGGTAAAGGTTATATTAAGTAATAACAAAGAAAACTAGAAAGGGTAAATGAGGGTTTTAGGATAATGAGAGGAAACCCTGAACTGCTAAGTAGATGCTGCCCTTCCCCCTCCCCACAAGAGGGGATGAAGCACTTAACTGAAACTGGCTCTTTTGCTATTGATAAATATCTTACTCTCTAATCACTAAGTAATTATATAATTATATTAATGAAGAATAGTAATAACAGGCTAACCCTATGAGTAGAAACCACTGGCTTATGCTACAATGACCACCTCAGGAGAAACCCCCAGTCAGGAGTAGCAAGCAGAGTGTCTGCACACATCCACTCCCACAAATTAACTGACTTCAACTCTTCTCAACTGCCCCCTCACCCAAAGTTCTCCAGGGGGTTCCCCTGGAATTCTGGGTGAGGCTATCCCTGTACCTTTGCAGGGATTCCATGTTTTGCATCTCCACACAACAAGCTGATAGTAGCATTAGTAAGTGTATTGCATCAAAGTAGTGATAGTAAAGAGAGCGAAATGTAGGAAAGAAGTAGAGAGCAGTTTAGCTAAATACCCTAATTGCCATTCTGTTGAAAAGAAGCTCGCCATAGACAAAGATTCTTTCAGGTCCAATCTGCAGTCAGAAGTCCCTGAGAGTCTCTTCAGCAAGAGTCAACGGGGGGTGGGGGGGAGCAGCTCAGTAGCTCAGTGGATTGAGAGTGAGGCCTAGACATGGGAGATCCTAGGTTCAAATCTGGCCCTGGACACTTCCCAGCTGTGTGACCCTGGGTAAGTCACTTGACCCCCATTGTCCACCCTTACCACTCTTCTGCCAATACACAGAAATTAAAGGTTTAAAAACAAAGGAGTCAACAGCTCACTAGTGTCTCTAGCAAGCATGCTACCAATCTGAAAATGTGTCTTCAGATCTCTGGTCATGATTTTATAAGCCATTTTCTCCATCCGCTAGCTCCCTCATGTCAAATCTCAGGAAACAATCATAGTTCCTTACTTTGCCTGGCACCATCCATGTGGCCAGTGCCTATGGTATCAATTTTTTTGTTTCTGAGGATGTGTCTGTACTTGCACATCAATAGTAAAGGATCTTCAAGTTCCTGATTAATTATATCAAAGTTTGCTGATATATTACATCAAAGAAAAAAAAGGGAGGGTCAGTGGTACAAATATTAGTGTGTCCATTTTGTATATAAAAACCTCACAGAGCTTGTGATAATTTCAGGGTCAAATGAATGATGTGGGTGAGACATGAACCCAGGTTATTTGATTCTAAGACCAGACTTTTTAACCATGATGAGTAAATAAAATAGAAAAGATACTTATTAATTATGAATTCATATCCTAATTTTGTCAATAAAATATTATGTCAACTATTCCTCAGCCTTTCTAAAGTAACACTAGCCCTCACAATTGACACTATCAAAGGTCTTGGTCAAGTCAAAGAATGCTGTGTAGAGATGTCTGTTATGCTACTGGCATTTCTACTGAATTTTCAGGCAGGAAACACCATATCAACTAACCTCAACCCTTGCTGAAGCTACACTGTCTCTTAGGTAGGGAATCAACTTCCAGAGGAAGGATCTGCACATTAAAGAGGATTTTGGCAGTATTTTTGCCAGCAGCAACTAAGAGAGAGAATCCCCTGTGATTATCATAAGACCTTCTGTTTCCTTTTCTTTTATAGGGATCAAAAATAGAGACATCTTTGATCTCCTGGAGAAAGTATTTCCTAGGACTATCATAAGACAACCTGTCTCCTTTTCTTTTATAAGTTTGAACAATAGAGGCATCCTTGATTTCCTGGGGAAACCTCCTCTTGCCATATAAATTAGATAACTTCATTCTGCTTCTGTATGAGCAGTAGATCTACTGCCTTGTAGATGCCTTCTGGGATGGAATCAGCATCAGGCATTTTGCCAAATGAGAGGAGCCTAATCACATTCAATATCTCTTCTTGAAATGTAAGTTCAGTAAGAAGTGAATTAATTTCAACCTGAGGTATATATTCAATGGCTTCAGCTTTGGTTGAAGTTCTGTTGAGAACTTTATGGAAGTGTACAGTCCGTCTCTCCAGGATCATGTTCTTAATCACTGATCAATGTAGATCCATCAGGACTGAGCATTTGAAATACACAATAGGTCCCATAAATAGTTTTCAGGACATTGTGGAAATGCTTTTGGATTGTTGCTATGAACATACAAAAATGAAAAATCTGTCTTTATACTGATCCAAGCATCCTCTAACTCTTCAAGCTTCATTTGCACTTTACTTCTGATGGAATTAAGCACTGATTTCTCAAAGACTATCCTTCTGGAAAACTCTGTAGAATTCTCATTCTTAATTTTCCCATCATTTTCATCAAACCATTTCTAATGCTTATGAGCATTCTGGGCTAGTTGAGGAAATGTTGAGTTATACATTGAATCTCTGAAATCTACCCACTTTTTTGTGCTCCACTGTTGTTAAGTCTGTGCTGACTCAGCTTTTCCTACAGCTCAACAATAAATTGCTCACACATAGAAAGACATTCTAATCTGTTGATATTGAATCTCCTACCAGTTCTCTTGTACAAGAGCTCCTGATTTCGCTGAGAGAAAATATTTAACTGGGAGAGGATAAATCTATGATCAGTCCAGTAATTTGCCTAAACATCACCCTTGTTACTCACATCCTTCATGCCTTTTCTCTTTAAAATGAAGTAGTCTATTAAATATCAGTGATATTAGGCTGCATATCACACTGCACACACTGACGGTCTATGCAGTTATTATGTTGACTTCATTTGTTATTTGCCTGCGAAACCTGGACAGTCTACCAGCATCATGTCAGAGAATTGAACTGCTTTCAATTCACATGTCTTTAAGAAGATTCTGAGGATTAACTGGAAAGATAAGGTAGTAGAAACTGAAGGAATTTAACTCTTGAACTGAAACCATGCATTCAAATTCTACTTCAGAAAGTGCAGCTCTGATTGGTTGACCACATAGTCCAGTCTAAATGCCCAAGAACTTGCAGAAGGCAAGTGCTCACACAAGGGTCTGAAGAAAGAGTACGAGGAATCTCTCCAGGTCTCTGTAATGAACCTTGCTAACCATTGTGAGACAAGGGAGACACTGGTATAAACTCATCATCATAGTAGCACAAAGGGAATGTGAAAGTCACAAGTATAGAGATATGTCTTTCCTAAATGTTGTAATGGACAATTTATTTTTGACCTGTCATAGTGCCTTCTGAACTCATATTATATTGGACTGATCAGTTACAATCAAATATACTGTACTCTGACAACAATATCATGATGTCATTGGTCCTTTTCAAGCAAAGGATGAACATCAGGAATTCATGTATGCTATTGATAATAATTTATAAGTTTACAAAGACCATTCATCAAAACAACCTTTGAAGTCAATATGTAAAGTATGATTTCAGTCTTACAGAAATGAAAATAAATTCAGAGAAGCTAGAGTATCATATAATTTTTTTTGTTATTTTATTTTATTTTATTTTTACATTTATTAATATTCATTTTTAACATGGTTACATGATTCATGCTCCTCCTTTCCCCTTCAACCCCCCCCCCCCCGCATCCCCCCTACCCATGCGCATTTCCACTAGTTTTGTCATGTGTCCTTGATCAAGACCAATTTCCAAATTGTTGGTAGTTGCATTGGTGTGGTAGTTTCGAGTCCACATCCCCAATCATGTCCACCCCAACCCATGCGTTCAAGCAGTTGTTTTTCTTATATGTTTCCTCTCCTGCAGTCCTTCCTCTGAATGTGGGTAGCATCTTTACCATAAATCCCTCAGAATTGTCCTGGGTCATTGTATTGCTGCTGGTACAGAG
>NC_058132.1:434455418-434473418 GCF_016433145.1 Gracilinanus agilis
TGGAAATGTCTCGATTCCACGTACCTTCCACGCTGTGCCCTGTTGTGGGGTTCCTCCGTTCGTCTGGACTTGTTTTTATGTCCCCTTGAGGAGTTTTGTATGTTTCGGTCAGGAGAGGTTAAGAGCTGCTTCTTACTCTGCCGCCATCTTAACCCGGAACCTCCTGCTCCAATCGTATGATATAATTTTAATAGGAGGGGAATTCATTTTTCAAGAAAAGCCCAGAGACTAGTGATTTGTCCAATTTACATAGATTAATGCCAAAAAGGATTTGAAAACCTGGTTCTACAATGCTATCTACCATAAGTATCTATGGATACAATACTTGTTTCAGGTTTTTCCGCAATATGCAGACAAGTGTAAAAATGTTGAACATAAAAGCAGAGTCCTTGGGCTTGAATGCTAACCTTTCATCTTACTAACTCTATGGCTTTGCTTCCTGTTTTGTAAAATGAAATTGTTGAAAAAGATCATTCCTAATGTCTCTTCTAGATCTGAATCCTGTGATCATACTACTCAGTTTGAGATTTAGTTCATTCCTCACCAGCAGAGTCTGAGCAAAGTTATGGTTAATTTGTTTTATTAAGATCCCCACCACAGTCTGAGAAATTGAAATTTGTTTTGTATATTTTGTTCCAAGTGCTGTGGATGGCTAGATAAATCTTATTGTAATTTACTTTGGATATTGGCAGAAAAATTTTGTAGTGTTTTGGGCATGTTGTAAGTTACTACAATATGATGTCAGAGTTAATAACAGTGAATATCTTCTTTGAAATAGACTCATTTGGAGAATTTTGGC
Source organism: Gracilinanus agilis (assembly GCF_016433145.1). Lineage (NCBI taxonomy): Eukaryota > Metazoa > Chordata > Mammalia > Didelphimorphia > Didelphidae > Gracilinanus > Gracilinanus agilis. Next base: position 434,456,218 of record NC_058132.1, read on the forward strand.
AATGATTGAAAATCCTTCATTTTGATTTTGGAAAGAATGCTATCAATACATTTTTGGAGATTTTTTTGAAGAACATTACAACTCTGAAAATGTCTCCTTGTTTTACAGTTCATTTTATGTCACTATTCAGCATAAATATTAAGCAGATATCTCCATCATCACTTTTGTCATTGAGACTTTATATTTTTAATGTATGTGTTTGTAAGATAGCTATTGTGAAGAGAGCCTTAAATGTTGTTGCAATAATGTGCTTTTCAAAAGATTTAATAAAATACACATAGTCATATTTTATTTTCAGGAAAAGTCAGCTATGTGAGAGTAAATGATCACAGAATGATTTATTTAGAACTGGAAGAAAATATAGTGATCATCTAGCCCAAATCCCAGGTATAATTAAAGAAATTGAGCCCTATATTAGTTAAGTAACTTGTATTTAGTGGTAAGTGCATAGCACAAACAGAAACAAAGGATGAAATAGCCTATCTGCTCTTTTCTTGCATTTTCATTACTCCTTCCCTAAAAAATACCAAAGCAAAAATATATCCAAAAGACCATAATTATTCAGTAGCATTCATTGTCTAAGATATTATCTAAGATGCAAAAAAATTAAGAACAAAAAGATGTCTCTTCTTTGTCATCTGATTACACAATTTAGAATTGTAAACTAGTGAGGAATTAAGAAAGTGTTCATATATTAAATGCCTTCATATAAGCCTTGGAGATAACAGGATTCTTAGAGGAAAAACTCAGTGTGCAGTGAATTTCAAGAATAAGTTATGGTTAGGGCAAAGGCAAAGAAATGGGAAATGGAGTGTCATGTGGAAGAAATAGAAAGAAATCTAATTTAGATATTGAATTGATCCCTATAGATATGGGTAGCAGATATGGGGAACTATATCAAAATATCTAAATCCTCCCCCTACCTACCCATTCTCTTGATTTCTTATTGAAATATATGTCTCTTTCCTCTGATTCCCATAATGCTGCCAAATTCATTTGCTCAATCCCATTTTTCCCTTAAACACACTCAATGCAAAGTCCAGGAGTTCTTTCTTCCACTGTTTTTCACTTTTATTATTTGTATAGTTTGCTTGTTTGTTTTATATACACCATCTAATCTAATCTAGAGAGAAAATAATAGTGGTATGTTAACTGAATTTTTTGACTGGTCTCTGAGTTTCATATAGTTATGAATTTCTGTGAATACTACCCACTCTCCTATTGACATTCATTTAGATTGATTTACATTTTAGGTCCACAAACTCCTTCTCCATGTTTCCTAAGATGAATACTAGAGCAATAATAAGGCAAGAGCTAAATCTTTTTTAAAATAAATTAAATTAATAATATTAAATTCTAAAACCTCAGAAGATCATCTCTGGATTCACTCTCCTCTCACCCTCTTAGAGAGCTGTCTTTTTTCCTGTTCCTAAATTCAATTTCTATTCATACAGATTAGTCTATTGTTTAATGTGTTCCATTATATTTATATGTTTTGTTTCTATATACATAACATGTTTTTTTAAGTATCCCTAGTCAACCTTCATGCTGTTTTTGTTTCCGCTTTTTTCTTTTTTATTCATATTTTTCTATTTCTTCTATTTTCAATTTTAATAATATATTAAATAAAATGTTAAATAATATATTTCAGTGTTTTAGTGTACTAAAATTTCTTCATACATTCTCAATCATATAGTTTCCAGTTTTTAAATATATAATACAAATAAAGAAACTATGAATTTTTTAACAAATTGGTCTTTTTTCTTGTTAATTATGTCCTTGGGGTAAATGTAGTAATATAATAAGTAGGTAAAAAAGTATTATAAGTTTGTGTAACTTTTATTGCATATCATGACATTATTTTCTAAAATATTGTGTTGACTTTCAATTTGAACAGCCGTTTCACATTTGAGTTTTGTTATTTTTAATTATTTGTTCTCAGTTTGATGGGTATAAGGTTTTGGATATTTTAATGTTTCAAATTCCATTTATTTTCTGATTATAAAGGTTCAAGAATTCATAAGGTGACCATTTTCTATTTACATTTTTTCTTCTATAAATTATTCACTAATTTATAATAAGCATACTCTCTTATTTTAACTTTCCCTTTTATTTTCTGTTTTTTGGAATTCTGCAAACCAATCCCAGCTATGATTCCTCACCTGACTTGGATGATATCAGTGTCATTGGCCCTATTTTCTTTTCCATCGGGACAGAGTACCACCAAGTCTTACTCTTTGCTTTGCCTCTCTTCTCCACAGATGTGGCATTGTAGTCTTATATGCCAACGTAACCTAAGAAAATCAGAGCCTTCTATCAGTCTTTCTGCTAAAATTCTAGGATATCCAAGTTTTTTTTCCATCAACTCTGAAATTGATATTTTGATACTGGGTTTCCTCTAATTAGAGTGTGACCTACTTGAGAGATATGACTATCTAATGGTTTTTTGTTTGTATACTATTGCTTAACATAATAGTTGTCACATGGTAAATAGCAAATACATGTTTTATTCATATTTTTATTCATTCATATTCTTTAATATTTTATATGTTAGAATTTGCATGTTAAATATATAAAATTGTATCAGTTCTGTATTGATACTGAATCTGATTTTTGTCAGCTACAGTTACTACAAACTTCTCCTAGAAGCACATCTACATTGTTTTATTTTGGTATAACAACCACCCTAAATTATAAAATAGTGCTCACACTTAGGTAAGTTTTACAGCATGGGAAAGAGGTCAGCCACAAGCCTGATGACTGACTATTTCTGTTCTATGAAAAGAAAAAGACTTTAATAAATTCAGAGATACTTAAATCTACAATTGGCTCACCAGATGATGCATTCTTTTTATAAAAGAGGGATTTATGAAACTATCTAAAAAGGTAGAAATGGATTTCTAACAGTGTAATTAATATCCAAACAAGTACATTTGCGGATGTTTGGATTATTGAAATATTTTACTGAAAATTTTCCAATTTGTTATTTTTATTTTGATTATATTGTTTCTCTTTTACATATTTTAAATAAATATTGAATTTTCCTAATTTGTTCCTTGTAATTTCCTCAATTTGTTCAATAGGTATAAATGGGTCTTCCCTCCAAAGTTGATATGAATGTCAATTATTTTTCCCTAACACTTTTTGTTTTAATCCTTAATATTACTGTAATATATATGAGGTATAGGTCTATACTAATTTGTTTTTAATTACCTTGCTAACTAATTTCATGAAAAATTATGTTAACTAGTAATATTTCCCTCAATAATGAACAACCATAAACTGACAAAATCTGAATTGTATCTATATTATTTCAATTTCTCAAATCTTTAATTTCTTTCATTTATTTTTTTTTCTTTTCCAGCATGGATTGATTTTGATATCTGGGACTTTTCAATATATCTTAACATCTGACTACCCAGCCTAACTTTATTTCCTTTTTGTTTTACCATATTTACAAATGTGAATATAATTTGTTTTTAAAAATTAATTATTTAGAATATTTTTCCATGGTTACATGAGTCATGATTTTTCCCACTGCTCTTCTCTCCCCTCTTCCATAACTGACAAGCAATTCCACTGGGTTATGCATGTATCATTGTTCAAAACCTATTCATATATTATTAATATTTGCAATACAGTGATCTTTTGATGTCAGTACCCCAATCATGTCCCCATTGAACCAGATGATCGATCATATGGTTTTCTTCTGCATTTCTACTCCCACAGTTCTTTCTCTGGATGTGGATAATATTTTTCTTTCTCATAAGTTCTTCTGATGAATATAATTTCTATTTTATGCAGATCTAAAATTTAGTTTCCCTCATTGATTTTTTTGCTGAGGAATTAACCATACTTTATATACATGTGCCGGCCTTATTGTTCAGTTCTTTTTATTTTAATTTCAGAATTTCTTTGAAATTACCTTTATGAAGCTTCTGGTTGTATCATGTTAAATTGCTATTTTAATATTTGGTGTTTCACAAAAAAAAAATCTGGTTTTAAGGGGTATCAGTGGATCAAGACCTAAGTCTGGATGACCTAGCTTCAAATCTGGCCTTTCATACTTCCTAGATGGTGACCCCAATTTCCTAACACTAGTCTCTTTTCTGTCTAAAAATTGATACTAAGAAAGGTGTTTTTTGAAATAAAGTTGCCTCTATATCATTTTCTCAATAATTATTAATAACATTAAAGAACATAAGCTAATTTTCTGTAGTCATAGTAGATTATGCTAAATGTTTCTAGACATTGTCCAAATAATATTTTTATTAGATTTTCAAAGTAGATGGTCATAGCAGGTAAAGAGAGATATTTTAACTTTTAATTATACAGATTGATTTTTGGGGGGTGCATGCTTTGAAAATGATAAGAGTAGATTGATCTTATCTGTATCTGTTTTTTAGGTGTAATAATTTTAAAGTATTTCACTTATATATCTACATGGATGCTGGGCTAAACTTTCATATTATAAAAAAAATTATGTTCCCATTCTTGTGATTAAAAATATTCAAACCTTTGACTCAATAATCTCTCTGTTATGCATACGACCCAAGGAAGTCAAAGAATAAAAGTCCCAGGAAAAGCAAAATAGTCATAGAAGTATATTTTAAGAATAGTAAATAGCTAAAAAGAAGGTAAATACATATTAATCTGGAGATGTTTAACAGATTATCACATAAGAATATTTGTTATTCATTAAATGATATATTACTACATCATAAAAAGTAGTGAGTATAAATGCAATATACTTCCTAAATTCTATAGAATTATATTTAGTCTTATTCTTAGAAAATGGAATCTTGGAGATTTATATTTTAAATATCATTAAATTGAAAGAAAAAAACCTGAACAGTATGAAATTATACTCACCTACAAAATATATAAAAAAGTCTAGTCTTAGAGAAGAGATGAGAAAAATTTGTCTCTGCAGAAGTGGATGATTAGGTGTAGGCTATGGCAAAGGCAGGCAGACACATTTGATATGATGATTAGTTTTGCTGAGCTATCTTTTCATTACAAAATATTACAAAGAATTTCTCTCTATGTAGCGAGGAGAGGGAGATATATTAAAAATGGAAATGATATTAAAATAATACATATATGTAGATGCCATATATGCACACTATTCATGTATGGTATGATATTTTTGTTTTTTCTTGTTCTGTTGTGTTCTGCTTCATTTTGCTTGCTTTAATAAAGTTTATTAATGACCTGTCTAATTTTTTTCTATAAGATTAGGTTACTGAATTTATATATTTCCTGTTATATCTTATTTGAGTATTCTTTTTTTGGTAAACATATATATCTATTTCATTTCAATTGCTTATCCACATATAATATGTTTAATTTATTTTGCACTCATGGAGATCTTTCAAACACTGTCATTTAAGGATATGTGTTCTTGAAACTTTCAGAAATTTTATAAAAGCTATATCTACAGGGTTTCCTCTCCACAGAATTAGCCTTTACTGGGACAGTGACACCTTTTTACCTAGGATGATACCAAATACCACTATAGAACAGCAAATATTCAGACCATGGATCTACAGACACATATACTCTCACTAATCTGTCTCTGCTAGCATGCAAGAGAAGTGACTAATAGATACTTCAGGGACATTTCTCCTAAGCATATCCTGTCATTACAACATAATCCTCTTCCCAAATGTTAAGAGACCCAAGTCTTAGATTTTAAAGGACTTATAATGAGAAATGATTTTAGAAGTCCTGTAGCATGTTCAAAATGAAGTGAAATTCAAATAGTTTGAATGACTTGCTTAAGATCTTACAATAGGCCCATGAAAAATCCAAACAACTTTCAGGCACACTAGTCAATTACACTTTATCTACTGGCAGCTGGCAAAATCCCTTTCTCTTTAAACACTCAGCATTACTCAACCGACTCATACTGCTTCAACAGCAGGGAAATGTCAGTCCAGCTGTGCCAATTCTGTTGCTTTTCCACAGCCTTAGTGCTGATCATGCTAGCTGTTGTCACTAGGCATGTTGCTGACTGCTTCTCTCATAGTATTTACTAACTATATTTTGTCTTCTAACACTTTTCCCCTTCTTTCTACTTTATGGGAGTGGAGAAGTGCTTTCATGTCTTTAGATATAAGGAGAATCGGCATACCTCAGAGACGGCATGAACATTCTTATATTGTTCATTAGCATACCATGTGGTTGCCAATATCTTTACAATTGCTTGCTGTTAACTGGCTGTTTTCCCTAGTATCGTATGTCCCACTTCACTAAAAACTGGCACCACATTTTACAGTGCTCTTACATCCAAGACTTTTTTTATATGAACGTTTTTTCTTGTGCTAATGATCAATCCAAATACCCTGTTTGAATGCTAGATGCTATTAAATATAGAAAAGAGACGGCTAACTCATATCTTATGTTTTTTCCACCAAAAAGAAGCTTAAATTTTAACTTCTATATTCAATTATCTATTCTCCATGATACACAGAATTTCTACAACTGTCCTACTGATGCTAAAGTGGCTCTTTTCTTGTCTTCTCTTTCTTAGGGCACCACCACACATTATTTAGAGGCCCTGAAAACTTAACTCTGAGCAAGGTTAAGGAAAGTACACAGAACCAACTTCTAATCATTTGAAAAGTTTTTCAGTATTATGTAAGTTCTTTGAGTATAGGGACAGTTTCTTTTTTTTTTTTTGTCTTTGTTTTCCTAGTTCTGAATGCAATGTTTGGCTTTATAAAGACCATTGAATTGAAATGCTGCCTAAGACATTACAAGTCAAACTCTACCCTTAAAAAGGCTACCCTGAATACTCCCAGTTATTTTGTTTTTCAGTTCAATGAGAAGGTCTCTGACCATACTGGCTCTCTTTCCAAAGCTCTTTCCACTGAGACTAATCATTTCAGAAAAATCTTTTGCCAGAAGTTCTTTAAATAATCCAGTTCATACAACCATCCTGATTTTAAACACATAATTAAGGTTATATTTTTATTAGATAAAAATAAAGTTCTATTTTTTATTTTTAAAATCAACTTTAATTTATTGATTTTAAAAATAATCTGATTAGGATATGGGATGATGGTTCATATCTTTGCACTGATTTCTAAGAAGAAAGTTCCTGCAGAACAGGAAGAATATTTGAAAAAAAGGAAAATTTGAGGATTTTATTTCTTTTTTTTTAACATTTATTAATATTCATTTTTAACATGGTTACATGATTCATGCTCCTACTTTCCCGTCCACCCTCCACATTTCCCCCACCCATGGCCAATGCACATTTCCACTGGTTTTGTCATGTGTCCTTGATCAAGACCTATTTCCAAATTGTTGTTAGTTGCATTGGTGTGGTAGTTTCGAGTCCACATCCTTAATCATGTCCACCCCAACCCATGTGTTCAAGCACTTGTTTTTCTTATATGTTTTCTCTCCCGCAGTCCTTCCTCTGAATGTGGGTAGCATTCTTTACCATAAATCCCTCAGAGCTATCCTGGGTCTTTGCATTGCTGCTGGTACAGAAGCCCATTACATTCAATTTTACCACAGTATGTCAGTCTCTGTGTACAATGTTCTTCTGGCTCTGCTCCTTTCTCTCTGCATCACTTCCTGGAGGTCTCTCCAGTTCGCCTGGAATTCCTCCAGTTTATTATTCCTTTTAGCACAATAGTATTCCATCACCCCCACATACCACAGTTTGTTCAGCCATTCCCCAATTGAAGGACATACCCTCCTTTTCCAGGTTTTTTCCACCACAAAAAGCGCGGCTATAAATATTTTCATACAAGTCTGTTTATCTATGATCTCTTTGGGGTACAAACCCAACAATGGTACGGCTGGATCAAAGGGCAGGCATTCTTTTATAGCCCTTTGAGCATGATTCAAAATTGCCAGCCAGAATGGCTGGATCAGTTCACAACTCCACCAGCAATGCATTGATGTCCCAATTTTGCCACATCCCCTCCAACATTCATTACTCTCCCCTTCTTTCATTTTAGTCAATCTGCTAGGTGTGAGGTGATACCTCAGAGTTGTTTTGATTTGCATTTCTCTAATTATTAGTGATTTGGAACACTTTCTCATGTACTTATTGATACTTTTGATTTCTTTACCTGAAAATTGCCTATTCATGTCTCTTGCCCATTTATCAATTGGGGAATGCCTTGATTTTTAATACAATTGCTTTAACTCCTTGTATATTTGAGTAATTAGACCCCTGTCAGAATTTTTCGTTATAAAGATTTTTTTCCCAATTTGTTGTTTCCCTTCTGATTTTGACTACATTTTTTTTTGGTTGTACAAAAGCTTTTTAGCTTAATATAATCAAAACCATTTAATTTATATTTTGTAATTTTCTCTGACTCTTGCTTGGTTTTAAAGTCTTTCCTTTCCCAGAAATCTGACAAGTATACTATTCTGTGTTCACTTAACTTACTTATAGTTTCCCTCTTTAAATTCAAGTCATTCACCCATTCTGAATTTATCTTGGTGTAGGGTGTGAGATGTTGATCTAGACCTAATCTCCCCCATATTGTTTTCCAAATTTCCCAGCAGTTTTTGTCAAATAGTGGATTCATTTCCCAAAAGTTGGGCTCTTTGGGTATATCATAAACTGTCTTGCTGATGTCATTTACCCCAAGTCTATTCCACTGATCCTCCTCTCTATCTCTTAGCCATTACCATATTGTTTTGTTGACTGCTGCTTTATAGTATAGTTTAATATCTGGTATTGCTAGGCCCCTTTCCTTCACATTTTTTTCATTATTTCCCTTGATATTCTTGATCTTTTGTTATTCCAAAAGAAATTTGTTATAGTTTTTTCTAATTCAGTAAAGAAGTTTTTTGGTAGCTTGATAGGTATGGCGCTAAATAGGTAAATTAATTTGGGTAGAATTGTCATTTTTATTATGTTAGCTCGTCCTACCCACGAGCAATCAATGGCTTTCCAATTGTTTAGATCCAGTTTTATTTGTTTGGAAAGTGTTTTGTAGTTGTTTTCATATAATTGCTGTGTATGTTTTGGTAAGTAGATTCCTAAATATTTTATATTGTCTAGGGTGATTTTGAATGGTGTTTCTCTTCTACTTCTTGCTGCTCTAGTGTGTTGGAAATGTATAGAAATGCTGATGATTTATGTGCATTTATTTTGTATCCTACAATTTTGCTAAAGTTGTTGATTATTTCTATAAGCTTCTTAGTTGATTCTCTAGGATTTTTTAAGTAGATCATCATATCATCTGCAAAGAGTGATAGCTTAGTCTCCTCCTTGCCTATTTTGATACCTTCAATTTCTTTTTCTTCTCTAATTGCTATTGCTAGTGTTTCTAGTACTATGTTGAATAATAGAGGTGATAATGGGCTTCCTTGTTTCACTCCTGATCTAATTTTTCTAGGACTTCATTCACCTGTCTTACCTCTTTCTTATTTATTTTTTGGTTTGATTTATCTAGACCTGAAAGAGGAATATTTAGATCTCCCACTAGTATGGTTTTACTATCGATTTCCTTTTTGAGATCTGCCAGTTTCTCCTTTATGAATTTGGATGCTATGCCACTTGGTGCATATATTTTGAGCAGTGTTATTTCCTCATTGTTTATATGGCCTTTAATCAGGATGTAATGACCTTCCCTGTCTTTTTTAATCATATCTATTTTTACTTTGGCTTTGTCAGAAATCATAATAGCCACTCCTGCCTTCTTTTTCTCATTTGAAGCCCAAAATGTTTTGCTCAAGCCCTGAACCTTAAACTTGTGTATGTCCACCCGCCTCATATGTGTTTCTTGTAGACAACATATGGTAGGATTTTGGTTTCTAATCCACTCTGCTATTTCCTTCTGTTTTATGGGCGAGTTCATCCCATTCACATTCAGAGTTATAAACATCAGTTGTGAATTTGCTGACATTTTCGTATCCTCCCCTATTCCTACCCCCTTTTTTCTTATATTATTTCCTTTTAAATCAGTGGTTTGCTATTAGGCCTCTATCCCTTATCCCCTCCCTTGATTAACTTCCCTTTCTACCCCCTCCCTTATTTTTCCCCCTCTTTTTGTTTTTAAAGGCCTTATGAATTCCCTTCCCCTTCTTCTCCCCTCCCTTTTTTTTGAACTGCCCACTCCCCTGCTCCCCTTGGTTTATCCCTTCTGACTTTCTCAGAAGGGTTAGATAAGAGTTTTATGTCTCAATGGATAGTATAGCTACTCTTCCCTCTCTGGGTTGATTACACTCAGAGTAAGGTTTGATTATTACCTCTTAATGCTCTCTTCCTCTCCTTCTTATAATAGTATTTGTCCCCTCTCCTTCCCATGCCCTCTTTGTGTGTAATATAATATCCTATTTTTCTTATTCACTCAAGTTTCTCTTGATGTCCCCTACTATTCACCCCCTCTTTCCCATCCCCCATGTCATCTTAGATTATTTAGTGTTCCCCCCTCACCCTGTGAATTATTCTTCTGATTACTATAATAGTGAATACTATAATAGTGAATAGAGTTCACTACAGAGAATTATACATAACATTTCTCTACATAGGAATACAGATAATTAGATCTTACTGAGGCCCTTAAAAAGGCAAATTTAAAAATTATAAGTTTTCTTTCTTTCCCCTCTGTTTCTTATTTACCTTTTCATGTTTCTCTCGATTTTTGTGGTTGGATATCAAACTTTCCATTTAGCCCTGGTCTTTATTGTGCAAATACTTGGAATTCTTCAATTTTGTTCAATGCCCATACTTTCCCCTGGAAATATATAGTCAATTTTGATGGGTAGTTGATCTGTGGTTACAGGCCCAGCTCTCTTGCCTTTCTGAATATCGTATTCCAAGCCTTACGGTCTTTTAGATTGGAGCTGCCAGATCCTGTGTGATCCTGATTGGTGTTCCTTGATATTTGAATTGTCTCTTTCTGTCTTCTTGTAAGATTTTTTCTTTTGCTTGAAAGCTCTTGAATTTCACATTTTTATTTCTGTGCGTTTTCTTATCTGGATCAAACGTAGTGGGTGTTCTATGAATCCTATATTGCCCTCTTGTTGTAGGACTTCAGAGCAATTTTGCTGAATAATTTCTTTTAGTATGTAGTCCAGGTTTCTATTGATTTCTGGTTTATCTGGAAGACTAATTATTCTTAAATTGTCTCTTCTAGACCAGTTTTCTTGGTCTGTCACTCTCTCACTGAGATATTTCATATTTCTTTCTATTTTTTCAGTCTTTTGACTTTGTTTTATTTGTTCTTGTTGTCTTTAGAGATCATTACCTTCTAATTGCTCAATTCTAGCCTTTAGGGACTGGTTTTCGGCTCTAATCTTTTCGTTTTCAGCTATGATCTTCTGGTTTTCTTTTTCAATCTGGTTCAATTTGCTTTTCAGTTCATTGGATTTCTGAGCCTCACTTTCCAATTGCAAGATTCTACCTTTTAAACTGTTTTTTTCTTGCCAGATCCCTTCCATTTTCCTCAAAATCTTAGTTTTGAACTCTTCCATAGCTTGTGACCCGTTTTCCTTATTTGAGGTGGGTCCGGATGCTTGTTTGTTCTCCTCCTCCATTTGCTTGGTTGTCTGGATTTTCTCTGTGTAAAAGTTGTCAAGTGTTAAAGACTTTTTTTTCTTGTTGTTAATCTTTCTCTTCTGAACTTCCTGAGACTGGGTAGCCATCATTAGCCCAGCAGCTTCTCAGCTTTATCCTCGCGTTCAGGGTCTGTCCGCAGTCTTTTCTCCTGAGTTCTGGTTTTTTCCATGGTCAAGCCCCCTGGTGGATCCCCTTGCTTGATCCTCTGCTGGAGGTTCCTTTACCAGTCTCAGGGTGCTGCTTCCACAGGTGTATACCCATGTGCGCTGGTTCCCCACTCAGGTTTTCAGAGGTTTAGCTCCTGTCTGTGTCTGCCTCCACCCACGCCTCCGCCACGCCTTAGCTCTGAACCCACCTGAGCTCTGCTCCAGCGCTCTGCACCCTGAGCCCGCGCTCAGATTCCACGTGTGTTCTTTGGCTTTTTGGGGTCCCAAATCTTGCTGCTCTCAGGAACAGGCCCTGGAGCTGCCAGTGACTCGATGGGTTCCCCAAACTTGCTCTATTTCCTTTTAGCTGGCTTCGGTGATATAGGTGGTGTGTGTGGAGGGGGTGGGGATGGGATGGTTGCTCAGCCCACGATTTAGTGAGAGCTGTTTCACCCCTTTATAGCATGGAAATGTCCTGATTCCAGGTACCTTCCATGCTGCACCCTGTTGTGGGGTTCCTCCATTCGTCTGGACTTGTTTTTATGTCCCCTTGTGGAGCTTTGTGTGTTTCGGTCAGGAGAGGTTAAGAGCTGCTATTTACTCTGCCGCCATCTTAACCCAGAAAGAGGATTTTATTTCTGTAACTGGAACTTTAAGAAATAGACTGAGTAGGAGAAAGAGATAAGATGTGAAAATGAAGAGGGAACCAATAAAATAAAATAGGAAAAGTAAAGGAGGTCTTTCAGTTTCCACAAAAGCACCTTTACAGAAAGAACTCCTATAATGAGAAATAGCATCAAAACAAAAATGGGAAAACACAAATAGATGATCAGTATAATAGATATATGCTAGTGTAGGTGTTTTCTTTGGATGAAGGGAATTTAAGTTTCTGGAAATTCTTGCTTAATTTCAGGGTTCTTCTCTTAAATTAAGAATAGCTTTTTGTAATTCCTAGAATGAAACCAAGATATTATTTGATTTAGTGATCATTACTGTGTTGTAAGGGTATTGAACCCTTATTGATTATTGGTATTTGTATGGGTATTACCAATACCTGTGTCTTGAGTAAACAAGCTGTTGTTTTGACTGTTGAGAAAGATCACTCAGGCCAGTCATATAAAACTCTATTTATTGTAGGTATAAAATTAAAGAGGTGAAAATAAAAAGAAGACAGATAGAGAAATAATTCTTATATTTATGTAAGATCCCTATTCTAATAATTTCCATCTATAACCACCAAACCAATCTGGCCTGTGAGGGCCTGTTTCTCCCTTGACAGGGTCGAGGCTATCCTCTCTTCCTATTTATCTTAAACCCCAAATCCTTAACTCTATATCCTAATCTAAAATATAAACTTATAAACAAAAAGGAGAACGTCAGGGTTCCCTTTCCTGCTTCTCAGATTTGATTTCCAGCTGCTCAGAAATTCCACTGCCTTGTCCACTCAAACAGGTCAGACTTTGCTGCCACCTATTGGAGCAAGCACAGGTACTGCACCCAACAATCTCCTCTTGCCTGATAAGATGGTTTATCAGGATGTGAATTCACCAAGATTTTCCAAACTTGCAGAGCTACTCTTTGGACAACCTTCCTTGAACCAGGTCAGCCCAAACAACGTCCATTGGTCCAACTGTTTTTCCCAAAGTTCCTTGGGAAAATTCTCTTTCATCAATCATCTCTGAGATTCCATTCAGATTTTTTTTTAAACCCTTGTACTTCGGTGTATTGTCTCATAGGTGGAAGATTGGTAAGGGTGGGCAATGGGGGTCAAGTGACTTGCCCAGGGTCACACAGCTGGGAAGTGGCTGAGGCCGGGTTTGAACCTAGGACCTCCCGTCTCTAGGCCTGATTCTCACTCCACTGAGCTACCCAGCTGCCCCTCCATTCAGATTTAAAGAAGCCCAATGCATTAATTTCTCTAATGTATATATCAATATATTTTGCTAATTAACCCCATTTCCTAATGAACTCTTAATTAATGAATGAATATTCCTCTACAACTGACAAATTTAGAAAAGAAATATAGTCAGTCTAATGCTGCCATATCACTGCCCAGTTGCATAAAAGAAAATTCTCCTTTCACTCAAATGGAACACTATATTCTTTCCGGAACTAATCCTGATATGATCCTATGAACACAGTGCTTGGCATATAATGTTGTTAGGAATTTTTTTGTTTTTATTTTTGAACACTCTTTCATTCTGCCTTAGAATTAATGCTAAGTATTGGTTCCAAAGCAGAAGAGTGCAATGGGGTAGGCATATATAAGATGCTGACCATATAAGTTTCAAGTCCCGTAATGCTGGTGCATGAATGCTCACCCTTTCCTATTTAAAAATAACCAACAGATCAGATGAGCCCTGAGATAATGGTCATCAATATTTCTTAATAAGAGACTTGTCTTGTGATTTGTCCTTAAGACTAATATGAGTATTTCCTATATGAAATAACCAGTCAGCTGTGTAGTTGGGTAATGGTTTCTAAAAAAGATCTACATAATGCTATATCAACCTTGTTTGGAAATATTCACTCTGTATATAAACCAGGTCTCTGCTGCATGGTTTTGTCTCTCTCTGGGATCCAACTATGTAACATATGCTAGATTCCAGGTTTATCTGGGAGACTTGGCCTTCTTCCAATAAACTCTAAAATTCTACCTTGACTTGGGGAAATTTGGCTTTTTGACTTTGTTTATATAAATTGTCTATGTCAGAATGGCGGGATAAAAATTTCCAGAACACCTATAAGTTAACCTCAATCTAGTTTAGACCATATGCTAATATGGTTTAACTGGGGGTATGGTCACTATGCATACTAAAGTTAATTAAAGCCACAAAAATGAACACCAAAAATGGATGACTAGTCCTGAAAAGAGTTTCACAAGCCCTCACACCAAAGATGCTAGTCCTCCCAGAAAATTCCTTATTGTTGCCATATTATAAATTCTTAATATGTACAACCTGATTGATAATTCCTATTCAATCACACACTCAAGGTAGCAGGAAAATAAGTTATCTTAGATGATATCCAGAGCTCAAGAGAAGATATACAAACGTACTTTCAAAGAAGGAATTCTTCCTCAAATAATGCAGATCTATTTTTCCTAAGCTTCAGAAGCTCATCTTTTCATATTCTCACTTCTTTAAAAATCTGTCATTTAAAGTCAGAAAATCCAGTCAGTACAGTTAAATTTAGCAATGAATGACAACAATCCATTTCAAAATTGTTCAGGTAATAATGCCTCTATCTACTATGGACCAGACATTTTTCCAGGCCCTCATGATTCAATTTTTCAGATCAAAATTTTATTTTTAATTCCATTTTCATATTCTATTGGAAAAATATTATCTATCTATGTACCTATACATATATATATATATATTTAAGCACATGCTGAAAATATATATATATATATATATATATATATATATACATGAAATATATACAAAGTAATTAAATATAAGGTAGTTAGGAATCATTGAATAAGTATTGATTAAATATTTATTATGAAATACACAATATGCCAAATGTTTTGATACAAAGAATGGTAAAACAAGTCTTTGCTTCCAAGTGGTATACCTTCTAAATGAGAGATGACATATAACTAGAGAAAAAAGGGCACTAGCTAGTAGAAAAATCAAGAAAGGTTTTTTGTGGGAAGTGTATCTAAAGCTGAGTTTTGAAGGAGATGAGCTATTTTATGAGATGCCATGGAGTATAGTTTGGAGATGGAGGATAGCTACTACAAAAGTATACAGATGAGTGATGGAATACCATGTACAAGAAACAAAGAGAATACCAGTCAGAGGTATTGTAAGGGTTCAAATAGGGGTTTTGATAAAATAAGAAAGCACCTTTTAATAATTAAGTTTTAATGAGAATATAGTAGAGTTGTAAATTAATATTATTCATTTAAGCCAGAGAAAAGAAAACTTCTAGCAACTTTTAACAATTAATAAATCTTATATCCTATAATTATACCTAAAATTCCTAATACTACCTAAAATGTCTAAAACCCTACTATCTCTTCAAGGACAGGTTCTTCTGCCTGGCCAGGCCAGGCCTAATCTAACCTACTCAGGTGTAATCTAACCTACTCTACTTAAATTTGATTCACTAACTACCTATCTTCACTAATAAATAAACAGCTACCACCCATGACCTCTTTAGTCCTTCAACTACAAGTGTTTAACTGCCAGTTGCTTCTTCTCTCAGAGTCCTGCTCCCTCAAGGTCCAGAGGCAAAAGACTCTTTCAAAGGCTAAAGCCAAAACCCCTCTTGGTAAGCTCAGGCCCGCCTTTATATTCCAGCAACTAAACACCAATCCACTCTACCAGCAACCAGCCCCCAACAACCAATTTATGCCCAGTAGCCAACTTCCCTGCAACTGCTAGCCCTAACTGTCAGCAACTGACAAACTGTAAGCCTTAACTGTCAACAACTGACAGCCTGAAACTGATGCTTGCTCAGCAGAGGGCTCCCCGGTTACTACTTCCTGTCCCTGTGGGCTGGTTAATTTCTTTTTTTTAAAACGTTTATTAATATTCATTTTTAACATGGTTATATGATTCACGCTTTTACTTACCCCTTCACCCCCTAGTCTCCCCCCACCCATAGTGGATGCACATTTCCACTGATTTTACCATGTGTCACTGATCAAAACCCATTTCCAAATTGTTGACAGTTGCATAGGTGTGGCAGTTTTGAGTCTACTTCCCCAATCATGTCTACCCCATCCCATGCATTCAAGCAGTTGCCTTTCTTATATGTTTACTCTCCCGCAGTTCCTCCCCTGAACATGGGTAGCGTTCTTCACCATAAATCCCACAGAACTGTCCTGGGTCATTGCATTGCTGCTAGTATAGAAGTCCATTGCATTTGATTTTACCACAGTATATCAGTCTCTGTGTACAAAGTTCTTCTGGCTCTGCTCCTTTCTCTCTGCATCACTTCCTGGAGATCTTTTCAATTCACATGGAATTCCTCCAGTTTATTATTCCTTTTAGCACAAGAGTATTCCATCACTAGCATATACCACAGTTTGTTCAGCCATTCCCCAATTGAAGGACATACCCTCCTTTTCGAGTTTTTTCCCACCACAAAAAGTGCGGCTATAAATATTTTCATGAAAGTCCGTTTATCTATGATCTCTTTTGGGCACAAGCCCAACAATGGTATGACTGCATCAAAGGGTAGGCATTCCTTTATAGCCCTTTGAGCATAGTTCCAAATTGCCAGCCAGAATGGTTGGATCTGTTCACAACTCTACCAGCAATGTATCAATGTCCCAATTTTGCCACATCTACTCCAGCATTCATTACTCTCCCCTTCTTTCATTTTAGTCAATCTGCTAGGTGTGAGGTGATACCTCAGAGTTGTTTTGATTTGCATTTCTCTAATTATTAGTGATTTGGAACACTTTCTCATGTACTTATTGATACTTTTGATTTCTTTACCTGAAAATTGCCTATTCATGTCTCTTGCCCATTTATCAATTGGGGAATGGCTTGATTTTT
>NC_058132.1:434481214-434498630 GCF_016433145.1 Gracilinanus agilis
CGATTCCACGTACCTTCCACGCTGTGCCCTGTTGTGGGGTTCCTCCGTTCGTCTGGACTTGTTTTTATGTCCCCTTGAGGAGTTTTGTATGTTTCGGTCAGGAGAGGTTAAGAGCTGCTTCTTACTCTGCCGCCATCTTAACCCAGAACCTCCAATTGGTTTTTGATTTGCCTGTCCAGGTGCCCTTACTAATTATTATTTTTATTGCATTATGGTCTGAGAAGATTACATTTATTATATCTGCTCTTTTCCTTTTGTTTGCAACATTTCTATGCCCTATTACATGGTCAATCTTTGTGAATGTACAATGTGCAGCTGAAAAGATGGTGTATTCCTCTTTGTCCTTATTTATTTTTCTCCACATATCGATTAAATCTAATTTTTCTAGGTCTTCATTCATCTCTCTTACCTCTTTCTTATTTATTTTTTGTTTGATTTATCTAGATCTGAAAGAGGAGCATTTAGATCTCCCACTATTATGGTTTTACTATCTATTTCCTTCTTGAGCTCTGCCAGTTTCTCCTTTATGATTTGGATGCTATACCACTTGGTGCATACATATTGAGCAGTGTTATTTCCTCATTGTTTATAATGCCTTTAATCAGGATGTAATGACCTTCCCTGTCTTTTTCAATCATATCTATTTTTACTTTGGCTTTGTCAAAAATCATAATAGCCACTCCTGCCTTCTTTTTCTCATTTGATGCCCAAAAGATTTTGCTCAAGCCCTTAACCTTAAACTTGTGTATGTCCACCCGCCTCATATGTGTTTCTTGTAGACAACATATGGTAGGATTTTGGTTTCTAATCTACTCTGCTATTTGCTTCTGTTTTATGAGCGAGTTCATCCCATTCACATTCAGAGTTATAATTATCATTTGTGCATTCACTGACATTTTGGTATCCTCCCCTAGTCCCACCCCTTCTTCTTACACTATTTTCTTTTAAACCAGTGGTTTGCTTTGAGATGGTATCCCTTTTCCCCTCCTTTGATTAACTTCCCTTTCTACCCCGTCCCTTGTTATTCCCCTCTTTTTATTTTTAAAGGCATAATAAATTCCCTTCTCCTTCTTCTCCCCTCCATTTTTTGACCTCCCCACTCCCCTGCTCCCCTTGGTTTATCCCTTCTGACTTTCTCTGTAGGGTTAGATAGAGTTTTTTATCCCAATGGATAATGTAGCTACTCTTCCCTCTCCAGGTTGATTACATTGAGAGTAAGGTTTAAATATTCCCTCTTAATGCTCTCTTCCTCTCCTTCTTATACTAGTATTTATCCCCTCCCCTTCCCATGCCCTCTTTTTGTGTAATATCATATCCTATTTTTCTTATTCATTCAAGTTTTTCTTGGTGTCCCCTACTATTCACCCCCCTCTTTCCAACCCCCCATGTTATCTTAAACCATTTAGTATTCCACCCACTCCCTATGAATTATTCTTGATTGCTATAATAGTGATTACTATAATAGTAAATAGAGTTCACTACAGAGAATTATACATAGCATTTCTCCACAAAGGAATGCAGATAATTAGATCTTATTGATACCCTTGAAGAGGTAAATTTAAAAAATTATGAGTTTTCTTTCTTTCCCCTCTGTTTCTTATTTACCTTTTCATGTTTCTTTTGATTTTTGTGGTTGGATATCAAACTTTCCATTTAGTCCTGGTCTCTTCTGTGCAAATACTTGGAAATCTTCAATTTTGTTGAATGCCCATACTTTCCAATGGAAGTATATAGTCAATTTGATGGGTAGTTGATCCGTGGTTGAAGGCCCAGCTCTCTTGCCTTTCTGAATATCATATTCCAAGCCTTGTGGTCTTTTAGTTTGGAGGCTGCCAGATCCTGTGTGATCCTGATTGGTGTTCCTTGATATTTGAATTGTTTCTTTCTGGCTTCTTCTAAGATTTTTTCTTTTGCTTGGAAACTCTTGAATTTTGCAATGATATTTCTTGGTGTTTTCCTTTCTTGATCGAATGCCGCAGTTATTCTATGAATCCTTTCAATGTCTATATTGCCCTCTTGTTGTAGGACTTCAGGGCAATTTTGCTGAATTATTTCTGTTAGTATGGAGTCCAGGTTTCTATTAATTTCTGGTTTTTCTGGAAGACCAATGATTCTCAAATTGTCTCTTCTAGACTGGTTTTCTTGGTCTGTCACTTTCTCATTGAGATATTTCATGTTTCCTTCTATTTTTTCAGTCTTTCAACTTTGTTTTATTTGTTCTTGTTGTCTTGAGAGATCATTGGCTTCTAATTACTCAATTCTAGCCTTTATGGACTGGTTTTCCTTTTCAATCTGGTCATTTCTGGTGTTCAATTTGCTTATCAGTTCATTTGATTTCTGGGCCGTACTTTCCAATTGTGAAATTCTGCCTTTTAAACTGTTATTTTCTTGCCAGATCTCTTCCATCTTTTTCATCATCTCTGATTTGAACTCTTCAATAGCTTGTGAACAGTTTTCATTATTTTGGGAAGGTTTGGATATGTTTTCTTTGTTGTTCTCCTCTGTTGTCTGGATTTTCTCTGTGTAAAAGTTGTCGAGTGTTCCAGAGTTCTTCTTGATGATCTTTCTCTTCTGGGCTTCCCTATGGCTTGCCATTGTTAGCCCAGCACCTTCTCAGCTTTATACTCACACTCAGGGTCTGTCTGCTCTCTCTAAGCTCCCGAGGTCTCAGGTCTTCTTGTTCTCGGATTCGAGCCTCCTGGTCATCCCCGTTCTGGCCCTCTGCCCGAGGCTCTTTCAGCATTCTCAGGGACTGCTTCCACAGCCGTCTGTACCGGGGCCCCACTTGTGGTCCAAGCCTGCACTGGAGATCCTTGTCTGTGCCTAGGGCAATGCCTTCACCCAAGCAGGCGCTCTGGAGAGTCCATTCTCATTCTTTAGCCTCTTAGGGTCCTAAGTCTTGCTGTTCTCAGGAACAAGTCCTGGAGCTGCCAATGATTTAATGGGTGCCCCAAATCTGCTTCAACTCTTGTGGACTGGCCTTGGTGTTGTGCGTGGTGTGTGTGTGTGGGAGGTGCTTCTTCCTCTCGCATTTTAGTTAGAGTTGTTTCACCCCCTTTATACCCAATTCCACATACCTTTAATGCTGCACTCTGTTGTTGGGTCCCTTCGTTCATCTGGATTCGTTTTTATGTCCACTTGAGGAGTCCTGTATGCTTTGGTTAGGAGAGATCGAGCAGCTGTTCCTTACTCTGCCGACA
Organism: Gracilinanus agilis; assembly: GCF_016433145.1. Classification (NCBI taxonomy): domain Eukaryota; kingdom Metazoa; phylum Chordata; class Mammalia; order Didelphimorphia; family Didelphidae; genus Gracilinanus; species Gracilinanus agilis. The sequence goes on from NC_058132.1 coordinate 434,484,415, forward strand.
TCTTAACCAGAAGTCTGTTTTGGGGGCTGGTTAATTTCTATACATATCTATGGTAAGAGAACCTCTAGGTCCCCTGTTAAATTAAAAAATGAATAAAGAATTCTATTTTACACTATTAGACATTGCATACTGATCCTTATTACAGGTATAATTGTATAAATTCAAGTTTAGAAAATTATATTTATATAATAAGTAAAATTTTCTTGGAGACTATATTTTAAATTATAATTATTAGTAGAGGTTGGGGAGAGAAAGAAATAGAGACAGGGAGAGAGAGAGAGAGAGAGAGAGAGAGAGAGAGAGAGAGAGAGAATTAGAGAGAGGAGAGAATATCACCTGGTGAGAAAAATAGTTTCTGAGACTCCAGTTCCTTGGTGTCCACAGTCCAAGCTGCTGCAAGTGGTTGATTGTCAGAAATTGCTCACACAGATTAGATAAAGCCTGTGGAGAAGACTGAGAACCAGTACTGAGCCCAAGAGAGAGGCTTCTATGTCCCAGTTTTCCTTTCTTATAAGGCCAATGAAATCTCTTCCCCTGTGTCTCTGATTAGCCAAGCTTAACTTCATTGGGTCCCCAGTTTTGAACCCAAGTCAGCAACAAGGATTTCTGGATGAGGAACTCTCAGACTTTTACCAGCTCCACCACCTCTGCCACAATGCCATGTAGACACATGTGTACAGCCGGTCAAAGGCAGAGCTGGTATCAAGAATATGACTTTCAAACTGAATAAGTAATTCATTTATTCATTTTTTAATATTGAATCTTTTAGCATAGTATGATATTGATATTAAAAACCATTAAATATTTAATTGGCTATATTTGAAGGGAGAAAATTGAACAGATCTGCTTAAATCTCCATGTTTCCTTGTGAGCTATAAGAGCACATGAAATTCTTATCCCATCCTCCATTATAATGACTTTCTGATTAGAAGGAAAGTAATTATCAGAGGGAGGAGTAATTAGGACTTTGTTCATGTTATAGAAATGTTTTATTGCTTAGCATTTAGACTTTAACCAATACAAAATATATTGCTATTTCTTGATAGATAATATGGTTTCTCAATGGGGTCATGAAATTCCCATGAGCAAAATATGTGTCTCTTTTACCATTGTCCTCAGAGAAGAGGGTGCCTTGCCTTTTGCTTATGAAGTTGTGTCCTGTTTCTCTTTAGTCTAATAGCTCAACCTTAGGATGTCCCCGAGTCTCCATTAGTTGATATTTCCAGAGACTTGGACAACTCAAATTCTCCCTTATTACTTCATCAGAAGGGTTGAACTTCTGCTCAGACCCGGAAATCAGCCAACTGCATCATGAGCCTGAATTATTGGATAGAATAGTCTGAACAGTAAGGACCAGGTTCCCAACCCTTCCACATCTTCCCTGTGCACTATTATTTTGTTTCTTTGGTAAGATCTATGTGTGTCATCAAAAAACAGGAAACAAGTAAGTGCCAATTAACTAAGAAATGGCTAAAAAAACTGTAATAGATGAATGCCAACAAATAATGAGGAAGAACGACAAACATTAGGATTTCAGAGAAAAAGTCCTTATCATTGTAGTATTTTTTGCACAGTATGAAATTTGGGGTTTAATGAAGGCTCCTTTATGGGACAGTCTATGAAGTTCATGCTACAGCAAATCACCTTTTTTGGGAAATTGGAGACATTGATTCTTATCTCCAGCACAAGATATCCAGTGTATAGTCAAGTATGAGGTGAAGGGGAAGCCTTTCCTGTAATCATTCCCTTTACACCCTTTCATTTCAGAAAGACTATTATTCACTACTGATCATACAACTCTTCTCCATTATTTCATATTTTATTTTTTGACAATTATGTGTAAAAACAATATCCAACATTTAAAAAAACCTGAGTTTTGGATTTTCTCCCCCATGCCGAAGAGATGTTAAGCAATCATACATAGATTTTGCATGTGTAATCATATAAAACATTTTTCATATTCATCCTTCTATAGAACTAAACTCAAAAGAAAAAATTATCTTTGGTCTGAATTCAGACTTGATGAGTTCTTTGGAAATAGATGGAATTTTTTATTATGAGTCCTTGGGGTTTATTTTGGATCACTGTATTTTTGACAATAGCTCAATTTACAATGGTTTTGCATATAATATTGCTGTCCCAATGTGCAGTGTTCTCCCGTTATTGCAAAATTCAGTCTGCATCAGTTCTCAAGTCTTTCCAAGTTTTTCTAAGCTCCTCTTTATCCTCTTTAATTGTAAAACAATATTATTCCATTAAAATCATATGCCACCATATACTGAACCATTTCCAAATTGATGAGTTTCCTCTTACTTTCCAATTCTTTTGTCACCTCAAAAAAAGCATCTTTAAGTGCTATTTTAGCATGTATAGGTCCTTTTCCTTCTTGTTTCTTAATGCCCTTTTGACATAATTCCAAACTGCTCTCTCCAAAATGGTCGAATCAGATTGCCAGTCCTCCAGTAGTTCATTAGTATCTCTGTTTTCCCATATCTTCTCCAACTTTGGCACTTTCCTTTTCAGTCATAATAGTCAATCTAAGAGATATTGGTTGGTCCCTCAGACTTATTGTAATTTACATTTATTTAAATAATAGTGATCATTCTCCTCCTGAGGAAAGCACATACAACTTGAGTACATGCATTAAGTTTTTCCACATTATGAATGCTCTGATATGAAATGAGATATGATCTCTGGCTGAAAGCCTTCCTACTTTTGAGAATGTGGAATTGCTACTTTCACAATTGTTCACCACAAATGAAAAGGCAAAATTTATAGCCAAAACAAGAAGCAACCCCAATCTTGCCTCCTGGCCAGAACACCATCAGGACTTCAAGCTACCCTCACATGCTAATATGACTTATCTTAGAAGGTGCAGGGAGGATTTAGCAGAAACAATGAGACTACATGCAAGAAGATCTAATGCATGGGGGTCCTTTGAAAAATTAAGGTAGGGGGAGGAGGAACACCCAAGTGTTTATCTGGACAGGCTATTAGAGGCAGGTGAAACTATCCTGGGATTTAGGGACATGACAGCTGAGGACAACATCCAGCATGTCAGGAGGCAATTTGTTAAGGGCAGTCTGAATCACATCCAGGCATATTTCAAGTTGCATTACCCACAATGGGAGACCATGCCATTGAGGAGTTAAGGAAAACAGCTGCATATGTCCATGAATCATTCAAATGGCATTCAAAGACACTGGACGTCTCCTGGCATATCCACTTGTGCAATTAGAACATGCCAGAAATGCAAGGTTTAACCAGAATTAAGGGATTAGGGGCAGACAATTGGCATATACCCCATTTGAGTGCTTACAGATAGATTATATATCAATGCCCAATTGTCAAGGATACAAGTATGCCCTAGTCATCATTGACAGGTTGACTCCATGGCCATAACTGTTCCCTGCAAAGAAAAACAACTCAGCCTTTGTGGTGAAGACACTTCTGAGAGAGATAGTTCTGAGATTCTCTGTACCAGCTAGAATAGATTCGGACCATGGGTCACACTTTTCCCAAAACATCTTGCATGAGATTTAAAAGACCTTGGGGATAAAGAGAAGCTTACATTCAGTCTATCACCCCTCATCCTCAGGGCAAATTGAGGTCTGCAATAAGAGAATTAAAACTCTGATTAGAAAAGTGTGTTCTGAAAGCCATCTGAAATGGGTACAAGCACTATCCATTGTTCTTTTATTTATAAGTCAACCCTATAGTGACACACTATTTTCACCATACAAACTTCTGTATGGTCACCCTTCATGGCATAGTTCATCTCAGAAGTCAGCTCTCTTGTCACACCTAGGAGCTGGATGTCAGATATATAGATATATAAAAGCTTTTAAAAAAAGACTGGATGAATTGCACAAACTTGGCTTGTTAACCCAGAGAGTTCCTTTGGACATTAGCTTATATCAGCTTAAATCGGGTGATGTGGTCTACATAAGGAGCTTTACAAGAAAATCTGTTCTAGACCCTAAATGGGTTGGGCCTTACCAGGTACTATTAACTAGTCCAACATGTGGAAAAGTTGACAACAGAGACCCCTTGTACCATATCACACATGTGAAGCCTGTAAAACAACATGCTGTACATGAAGAACACCATGAAGAACCAACTGAGTTAGAGCAACATGAAAGGAATGCATGGCCAGATACACAGCAAACAGAATGTACTGTTGAAGAAGAATAAACTGCTTGAAATTCTAAAAACAAAACCAACCAAAAACTGCAAAATTTTTTTTGCAACACAAAAACAACACAAAGTTAACACAATTACATCACAAAGACTAATGTTCCTGATTAAGAAGGTGACAAACCAAGTATGCATGTGATACAGATGAAGAAATGAAGAACACAGAAGCTGCAATCTGCAACAATTCACAGCAGAGGCGGCACGAAGGAATGGACAATCACAAGAGTTTTGTAATCTTTATTAAGTACTGTGCAGGAAGAGGACTGGAAGGAAGAAATACATAAGGCAATAATATCATGTCATTAACACACATTGCATAAATGAGACATCATATGGTAGTTTGCATGCCACATTACATATAGCTACACAAGGAGAATTGTGGTTCTCCAGTGTGCCCAGAAGACCCATGCAGTAAAGGGTAAGTATGTGCATGCATCAGTACTCCTTATTAGTTCATTGGACACAACACAAAACTCATTGTTCGCCTTTTGACATAGACCTCATGTAGATAAATGAGAGTCTCTTTTGGATATATGTATTATGTGTACATATTACATGTGAATAGCTATATATAATGGAAGGGTATCCTAGATTCTCTAGCATATCAAAAGATCCATTGTTTATTTTTTAATTTGATAGGCACATAGGGAACTTCCACCTGTAATCAGGCATTGTGGAAAATGTAACCTTCTCAGATCATAATGCAATAATAATAATAATTAGTAGGGGCACAGGGACAGGCAAATCAAAAATTAATTGGAAATTAAATAATGTGATTCTCCAAAACCAGTTAGTTAAATAAGAAATCATAGAAACATTCAGTAATTTCATTGAAGCGAATGACAATGATGAGACATCCTACTAAAGTCTGTGGGATGGAGCTAAGGCAGTTCTCAGGGGGAAATTTTTATCCTTGAGTGCATGTATTAACAAATTACAGAGGGCAAAGATCAATGAACTGGGCATGCTAATTAAAAAAGTGGAAAGGGAACAAATTAAAAATCCCCAGCTAAAGACCAAATTAGAGATTATAAAAATTAAAGGAGAAATCAATAAAATTGAAAGTAAAAGAACTATTGAATTAAAAAATAAGACTAGAAGCTGGTACTTTGAAAAAACAAACAAAATCGACGAAGTACTGGTCAATCTAATTAAAAAAAAGGAAAGAGGAAAACTAAATCATCAGTATAAAACATGAAAAGGGAGATCTCACCTCTAATGAAGAGGAAATCAAGGCAATCATTAAAAACTATTTTGCTCATTTATAAAGCAATAAATATAGCAATATTGGTGATATGGATGAATATTTACAGAAAAATAAATTGCCAAGATTAACAGTAGAAGAAATAGAATACTCAAATAATCTCATATCAGAAAAAAAGAAATCAAACAAGCCATCAAAGAACTCCCTAAGAAAAAATCCCTAGTACCTGATGGATTCACAAGTGAATTCTATCAAACATTCAAAGAGCAACTAATTCCAATAATATACAAACTATTTGACATAATATGTGAAGAAGGAGTTTTACCAATCTCCTTTTATGATACAAATATGATACTGGTCCCAAAGCCAGGTAGATCACAAACAGAGAAAGAAAACGACAGATCCATCTCTTTAATGAACATAGATGCAAAAATCTTAAATAGAATACTAGCAAAAAGACTCCAGTAAGTGATCAAGAGGGTTATCCATCATGATCAGGTGGGATTTATACCAGGAATGCAAGGATGGTTCACCATTAGGAAATCCATCCACATAACTGACCATATCAATAAGCAAACCAACAAAAACCACACGATTATCTCAATAGATGCTGAAAAAGGCTTTGAAAAAATACAGCATCCATTTCTATTGAAAACACTGGAAAGTAGAGGAATAGAAGAACCTTTCCTAAAAATAATGAACAGTATATATCAAAAACCATCAACCAGCATAATATTCAAAGGGGATAAATTAGAAGTCTTCCCAATAAAATCAGCACTGAAACGAGGATGCCCACTATCACCTCTGCTTTTTAACATTGTACTAGAAACAATAGCAATTAGGGGGCAGCTGGGTAGCTCAGTGGATTGAGAGTCAGGCCTAGAGACGGGAGGTCCTGGGTTCAAATCCGGCCTCAGCCACTTCCCAGCTGTGTGACCCTGGGCAAGTCACTTGACCCCCATTGCCTACCCTTACCAATCTTCCACCTATGGATCAATACCCAGAAGTAAAGGGTTTAAAATTAAAAAATAAACAAACAAACAAACAAAAACAATAGCAATTAGAGAATAAAAAGAAATTGAGGGTATTAAAATAGGCAATGTTGAGACTAAGCTATCACTCTTTGCAGATGATATGATGGTCTACTTAAAAAATCCTAGAGAATCAATAAAAAGCTAGTTGAAATAATCAACAACTTTAGCAAAGTGCAGGATAGAAAATGAATGCACATAAATCATCAGCACTTCTATATATTTCCAACATATCACAACAGCAAGAAGTAGAAAGAGAAACACCATTTAAAATCACCTTAGACAATATAAAATACTTAGGAATCTATTATCCAAAACAAACAAAGAAATTATATGAACAAAACTACAAAACAATTTCGAAATGATTAAAACTAGGTCTTAAACAATTGGAAAAACATGGACTACTCGTGGGTAGGACAATCTAATGTAATAAAATAACCATTCTACTCAAATTAATTTACCTATTTAGTGCCTTACCTATGAAACTACAAAAAAACTTTTTGTACTGAATTAGAAAAAAAACTATAACAAAGTTCATTTGGAATAACAAAAGATCAAAAATATCAAGGGAAATAATGAAAAAAATGTGAAGGAAGGTGGCCTAGCAGTACCAGATATTAAACTATACTATAAAGCAGTGGTCATCAAAACAATATGGTAAGGGGGCATCTGGGTAGTTCAGTGGATTGAGACGAGAGGTCCTTGGTTCAAATCTGGCCTCAGACACTTCCCAGCTGTGAGACCCTGGGCAAGTCACTTGACCCCCTTTGCCAACCCTTACCATTCTACCACCTAAGAGCCAATACACAGAAGTTAAGGGTTTAAAAAATATGTTACTGGCTAAGAGACAGAAGGGAGGATGAGTGTAATAGACTTGGGGTACATGACGTCAGCAAGACAGTGTATATTAAACACAAAGAGCCCAACATTTGGGACAAAAATCCACTATTTGACAAAAACTGTTGGGAAATTTGGAAAACAACATGGGAGAGATTAGGTTTAGATCAACATCTCACACCTTACACCAAGATAAATTCAGAATGGGTGAATGAATTGAATATTAATAAGGAAACTATAAGAAAATTAGCTTAACATACAATAGTATACCTGTCAGATCTATGGGAAAGGGAAAACTTTAAAACTAAGGAAGAGTTAGAAAAAATTGAAAAATGTAAAATAATTAAGTTTGATTATATTAAATTAAAAACTTTTTGTACAAACAAAAACAATGCAACCAAAATCAGAAGTGAAGCAACAAACTTGGAAGAAATCTTTATAACAAAAAATTCTGACAGAGGTCTAATTACTCAAGTATACAAGGAGCTAAATCAATTGTATAAAAAAATCAAGATATTCTGCTAGTGACAAATGGGCAAGGGACATGAATAGGCAATGTTCAGAAAAAGAAATCAAAAGTATTAATAAGCAAATGAAAAAGTGTTCTAAATCTCTAATAATTCCAGAAATGCAAATCAAAACAACCCTGAGGTACCACCTCACATCTAGAACATTGGTTAAATTATAGCAGGGAGAATAATAAATGTTGGAGGGGATGTGACAAAATTGGTACATTGATGCATTGTTGGTGTTGTGAACTGATCCAACCATTATGGATGGCACTGGAGGAATTCCATGTGAACTGGAACGACCTCCAGGAATTGATGCAGAGTGAAAGGAACAGAGCCAGAAAAACATTGTACACAGAGACTAATACACTAAGGTAAAATTGAATGTAATGGACTTCTGTACTGGCAGCAAAGCAATGACCCCAAGACAATTCTGAGGGACTTATGGTAAAGAACGCTCTCCTCATTCAGAGGCAGAGCTGCAGGAGTGGAAACACAGAAGAAAGACAACTCCTTGAACACATGGGTTGATGCAGACATGTTTGGGGATGTAGACTCAAAATGACCATACCAATGCAACTCTCAATAATAGGTAAATAAGTCTTGATTGATCACATATGTTAAAACCAGTGGAAATGTACTTTGGATATGGGGGTGGTGGTGAAGGGTAAAGTAAAAACAAGAATCATCTAACTTGGAAAATTAAAAAAAAATAAAATATTTAAATTAGAAAAAAAAACAAGTTGATTAACCCTCCCCTCCTCTAACCACAGTACCAGACTCAGACACTATGCACCAGAGTTAGAGTGAGTTGGGGTGCAAAATCTAGCTCCTTGGCAGGTAACTGGCACCAATAGGTTCTTGCCTCTGAGAGGAGCAAGACCCCAGGAGGCTGGAAAGTGCAGACATTGGGCACAGGAGTGGGGCTGAGAGAGGCATCAGACAGTGGAAGCAGCTCAGGGCACTGATACTCAGGGGAAATCCTCAGGTGGAGGAGCAAGTGTGGGCCAATTTCTAGGCTCTGGGCAGCTGACTAGGGCCACAGGGGCTTGACCCTGAAAAGAGCGAGACCAGAGACCCCAGAAGGCTGGGGAGCACAGACCTTGCTCACAGGAGTGAGTCTGAGAGGGGCCACAGATAGCAGAGGCATAACATACATTGGAATCCTGGAGACTCTCAAACTAGCATCAAAGCATCAGGCAAAAACTGCTCCTTAGCTCCATACAAAGAGAGTCTGCTTGTCTTACTCAAACTTCTGCCTGAGAAAGCATAATGATGCCAAGCCAGACCCAAGAAATAAACACCAAAACAACAGAGAAAAAACTCTAACACTTAATAACTTCTGCACAGAAAAAAACCTGGAACGCAGAGGACAAACAATTAAAGATATCCAAATTCAGAATGGGTAAATGACTTCTATAGAAAGAAGGAAACTGTAAGTAAATTAAGTGAACACAGAATAGTATACTTCTCAGATAAATGGGAAAGGGAAAATTTTAAAACCAAACAAGAGTTAGAAATAATTGCAAAATGTAAAATAATTAATTCTGATTATATTCAATTAAAAAGTTTTTGTACAAACAAAAACAATGCAACCAAAATCAGAAGGGAAACAAGAAACTGGGGAAAATATCTATACCAAAAAACTCTGACAGAGGTCTAATTACTCAAATATACAAGGACCTAAATCAATTGTATAAAAATCTAGCCATTCTCCAGTCAATAAATGGACAAGGGATATGAATAGGTAATTTTCAGATGAAGAAATGAAAAGTATCAATAAGCACATGAGAAAGTGTTCTAAATATCTAGTAATTAGAGAAATGCAAATCAAAACAACTCTGAGGTAATAACTCACACCTAGAACATTGGTTAAAATGATAGCAGGGGAGTGTAATAAATGTTGGAGGGGATGTGGCAAAACTGGGATATTAATGCATTGCTGGTGGAGTTGTAAATTGATCCAACCATTATGGATGGCAATTTGGAACTATGCCCAAGGAACTCTAAAAGCCTGCCTGACCTTCGATCCAGCTATAGCATTGTTGGGTTTGTACCCCAAAGAAATCATAGATAAACAGACTTGTAAAAAAAAAAAACATTTATACCCGTGCTTTTTGTGGTGGCAAAAAAACTGGAGAAAAAGTATTGCTGAGCTGCGTTAAGATGGCGGCAGAGAAAAAAGCAGCTCTTGACCTCTCCTGACCGAAACACAGGACTCCTCAAGGGGAAATAAAAACAAGTCCAGATGAACAGAGGGACCCCACAACAGGGTACAGCGTCGAAGGTACGTGGAATTGGGAAATTTCCATGCTCTAAAGGGGTGAAACAGCTCTCACTAAATCTTGGGCTGAGCAACAACCCCCCCAACCCCTCCACACACACCACCTATAACGCCAAAAACAGCAAAAAAGAAATAGAGCAAGTTTGGGGCACCCATTGAGTCATTGGTAGCTCCAGGGCCTGTTCCCGAGAGCAGCAAGACTTAGGACCCCAAAAAGCTAAAGAACGCACACGGACTTTGAGCTCAGACACAGAGCACAGCTGTGGGAGGAGGTGCGGGTGGAGGGGGACACAGGCTCAAGCTAAGGCTCTGAAACCCTGAGTGGGGAACCAGTGCAGATGGGTATAAGACTGTGGAAGCAGCACCCTGAGACTTGTAAAGGAACCTCCAGCAGACGATCAAGCAAGGGGGTCCATCAGGGGGCTTGACCTTGAGAAAAACCAGACCTCAGACCTCAGGAGACAATAGACCGCAGACAGACCCTGAGCGCAAGGATAAAGCTGAGAAGCTGCTGGGCTAAAGATGGCTACCCAGAATCAGGAAGTTCAGAAGAGAAAGATTAACAACAAGAAAAAAAAATCTTTAACACTAGACAACTTTACACAGAGAAAATCCAGGCAACCAAGCAAACAGAGGAGGAGAACAAACAAGGATCCGGACCCTTCCAAATTAAAGAAAACTGGTCACAAGCTCTTGAAGAGTTCAAAACTGAGATAACGAGAAAGTTGGAAAAGATTTTGTTAGAGAAATGGGAAATAGCTCAAAAGGAAATCAGGCAAGAAAATAAAAGTTTAAAAGACAGAATTTTGCAATTGGAAAGTGAGGCTCAGAAATCAAATTCACTGATAAGCAAATTGAACACCAGAAATGAGATCATAGCTGAAAACCAAAAGATTATAGCTGAAAACCACTCCCTTAACGCTAGAATTGAGCAATTAGAAGCTAATGATCCCTCAAGACAACAAGAACAAATAAAACAAAGTCAAAAGACTGAAAAAATAGAAGGAAACATGAAAGATCTCAATGAGAAAGTGACAGACCAAGAAAACCATTCTAGAAGAGACAATTTGAAAATCATTGGTCTCCCTGAAAAAGGAGAAATTAATAGAAACTTGGACTCCATACAAAAAGGAATTATTCAGCAAAATTGCCCTGAAATTCTACAACAAGAGGGCAATACAGACATTGAAAGGATCCATAGATCACCCTCTATACTAGACCCAGAATGGACAGCACCCAGGAATATAATAGCCAAATTCAAGAGCTTCCATAGTAAAAGAAAAAAATCTTACAAGAAGCCAGAAAGAGACAATTGAAATATCAAGGAGCACCAGTCAGGATCACCCAGAATCTGGCAGCCTCCACACTAAAAGACCGCAAGGCTTGGAATATAATATTCAGAAAGGCAAGAGAGCTGGGCCTTCAGCCACGGATCAACTACCCATAAAATTGACTATATACTTCCATTGGAAAGTATGGGCATTCAACAAAATTGAAGATTTCCAAGTATTTGCACAGAAGAAACCAGAACTAAATGGAAAGTTTGATATCCAACCACAAAAATCAAGAGAAACATGAAAAGGTAAATAAGAAAAAGAGGGGAAAGAAAGAAAACTCATATTTTTTTTTAAATTTGCCTTTTTAAGGGCCTCAGTAAGATCTAATTATCTGCATTCCTTTGTGGAGAAATGCTATGTATAATTCTCTGTAGTGAACTCTATTCACTATTATAGTATTCACTATTATAGTAGTCAGAAGAATAATTCACAGGGAGAGGGTGGAATACTAAATGGTCTAAGATGACATGGGGGGTGGGAAAGAGGGGGTGAATAGTAGGGGACACCAAGAAAAATCTGAGTAAATAAGAAAAATAAGATATTCTATTACACACAAAGAGGGCATGGGAAGGGAAGAGGATAAATACTATTATAAGAAGGAGAGGAAGAGAGCATTAAGAGGGAATAATCAAACCTTACACTCAGTGTAATCAACCCAGAGAGGGAAAAGTAGCTTTATTATCCATTGGGATATAAAACTCTTATCTAACCCTTATGAGAATGTCAGAAGGGATAAACCAAGGGGAGCAGGGGAGTGGGGAAGTCAAAAAAGGGAGGGGAGAAAAAGGGGGAGGGAATTCATTAGGCCTTTAAAAACAAAAAGTGGGGAATAATAAAGGCGGGGGTAGAAAGGGAAGTTAATCAAGGGAGGGGATAAGGGATGGCGGCTTAATTGCAAACCACTGGTTTAAAAGGAAATAGTTCAAGAAGAAGGGGTAGGAATAGGGGAGAATACCAAAATGTCAGCAAATGCACAATGATAATGATAACTCTGAATGTGAATGGGATGAACTCGCTCATAAAACAGAAGCAAATAGCAGAGTGGATTAGAAACCAAAATCCTACCATATGTTATCTACAAGAACCAAACATGAGGCAGGTGGACATACACAAGTTTTTTTTTTTTTAAATAAATTTATTTGTTTAATGAACCAAAATTAGTTTTTCCCCACCTCCCTCCCTCTTCCAATTTGGGAAATCAATCTGATATAGATTTTGAATGTGGTATCAAGCAAAACATTTTTCCATATCAATCATTTTTAACACTTATTAATATTCATTTTTAACGTGGTTACATGATTCATGCTCCTCCTTTCCCCTTCAACCCCCCACCTCTCACACCCCCCACCCATGACCGATGCACATTTCCACTAGTTTTGTCATGTGTCCTTGATCAAGACCAATTTCCAAATTGTTGGTAGTTGCATTGGTGTGGTAGTTTCAAGTCCACACCCTCAATCATGTCCACCCAGACCCATGCATTCAGCAGTTGTTTTTCTTATATGTTTCCTCTCCTGCAGTCCTTCCTCTGAATGTGGGTAGCTTTCTTTAGCATAAATCCCTCAGAATTGTCCTGGGTTATTGTATTGCTGCTCTACAGAGGTCCATTACATTCAATTTTACCACAGTATATCAGTCTCTGTGTATAGAGTTCTTCTGGCTCTGCTCCTTTCGCTCTGCATCAGTTCCCGGAGGTCACTCCTGTTCGCCTGGAACTTTTCCAGTTTATTATTCCTTTTAGCACAATAGTATTCCTTCACCCACATATACCACAGTTTGTTCAGCCACTCCCCAATTGAAGGACATACCCTCCTTTTCCAATTTGTTGCCACCACAAAAAGCTCAGCTATGAATATTTTCTTACAAGTCTGTTTATCTATGATCTGTTTGGGGTACAAACCCACAATGGTATGGCTGGATCAAAGGGAAGGCATTCTTTTATAACCCTTTGAGCATGATTCCAAATTGCCAGCCAGAATGGCTGGATCAGTTCACAGCTCCACCAGCAATGCATTAATGTCCCAATTTTGCCACATCCCCTCCAACATTCATTACTCTCCCCTACTTTTATTTTAGCCAATCTGCTAGCTGTGAGGTGATACCTCAGAGTTCTTTTGATTTGCATTTCTCTAATTATTAGAGATTTGGAACACTTTCTCATGTGCTTATTGATACTTTTGATTTCTTTACCTGAAAATTACCTATTCATGTCTCTTGCCCATTTATCAATTGGGGAATGGCTTGATGTTTTATACAATTGATTTAACTCCTTGTATATTTGAGTAATTAGACCCCTGTCAGAGTTTTTCATTATAAAGATTTTTTCACAATTTGTTGTTTCCCTTCTGATTTTGACTACATTGTTTTTTTTTTGTACAAAAACTTTTTACTTTAATATAATCAAAACCAGTTAATTTACATTTTGTAATTTTCTCTAACTATTGCTTGGTTTTAAAGACTTTCCTTTCCCAGAGATCTGACAAGTATACTATTCTGTGTTCACTTAACTTGTTTATAGTTTCCCTCTTTATATTCCAGTCGTTCATCCATTCTGAATTTATCTTGGTGTAGGGTGTGAGATGTTGATCTAGACCTAATCTCTCCCATATTGTTTTCCAAATTTCCCAGCAGTTTTTGTCAAATAGTGGATTCATGTCCCAAAAGTTGGGCTCTTTGGGTTCATCATACACTGTCTTGCTGATGTCTTTTATCCCAAGTCTATTACATTGATCCTCCTCTCTATCTCTTAGCCAGTACCATATTGTTTTGATGACTGCTGCTTTATAGTATAGTTTAATATCTGGTACTGCTAGGCCC
>NC_058132.1:434503630-434568524 GCF_016433145.1 Gracilinanus agilis
TTGCTCTTTGAATGTCTGATAGAATTCACTTGTGAATCCATCAGGCCTTGGCAATTTTTTCTTAGGGAGTTCTTTGATGGCTTGTTCAATTTCTTTTTCTGATATGGGATTATTTAGGTATTCTATTTCTTCTGCTGTTAATCTAGGCAGTTTATATTTTTGTAAATATTCGTACATATCTCATAAATTGTTATATTTATTGCCATATAATTGGGCAAAATAATTTTTAATGATTGCCTTAATTTCCCCTTCATTAGAGGTGAGGTCTCCCTTTTCATCTTTGATACTATCAATTTGGTTTTCTTCTTTCCTTTTTTTTTATTAGATTGACCAGTACTTTGTCTATTTTATCTGATTTTTCAAAGTACCAGCTTCTAGTCTTATTTATTAATTCAATAGATCTTTTACTTTCGATTTTATTAATTTCTCCCTTGGTTTTTAGTATTTCTAATTTAGTTTTCATCTGGGGATTTTTAATTTGCTCACTTTCTAATTTTTTGAGTTGCATGCCCAATTCATTAATCTCTACCCTCCTTAATTTGTTAATATATGCACTCAAGGATATAAATTTCTCCCTGAGTACTGCCTTGGCCGCATCCCACATAGTTTGGTAGGATGTCTCTTCATTGTCATTTTCTTCAATGAAATTGTTGATTGTTTCTATGATTCCTTCTTTGACAAATTGGTTTTGAAGAATCATATTATTTAATTTCCATTTAGTTTTTGATTTTCCTGTCCAAGTGCCCTTACTAATTATTATTTTTATTGCATTATGATCCGAGAAGGTTACATTTATTATTTCTGCTCTTTTGCATTTGTTTGCAATGATTCTATGCTCTATAACATGGTCAATCTTTGTGAATGTGCCATGTGCAGCTGAAAAGAAGGTGTATTCCTTTTTGTCCCTATTTATTTTTCTCCACATATCAATTAGATCTAATTTTTCTAGGACTTCATTCACCTCTCTTACCTCTTTCTTATTTATTTTTCGGTTTGATTCATCTAGATCTGACAGTGGAATATTTACATCTCCCACTAGTATGGTTTTACTATCTATTTCCTTCTTGAGCTCTGCCAGTTTCTCCTTTATGAATTTGGGTGCTATGCCACTTGGTGCATACATATTGAGTAGTGTTATTTCCTCATTGTTTATATTGCCTTTCATCAGGATGTAATGACTTTCCCTGTCTTTTTTAATCATATCTATTTTTACTTTGGCTTTGTCAGAAATCATAATAGCCACTCCTGCCTTCTTTTTCTCATTTGACTCCCAAAAGATTTTGCTGGAACCCTGAACCTTAAACTTGTGTATGTCCACCTGCCTCATATGTGTTTCTTGTAGACAAAATATGGTGGGATTTTGGTTTCTAATCTACTCTGCTATTTGCTTACGTTTTATGAGCAAGTTCATCCCATTCACATTCAGAGTTATAATCATCAGTTGTGCATTTGCTGACATTTTCAAATCCTACCCCATTCCTACCCCTTCTCCTTAAGCTATTTCCTTTAAAACAAGTGGTTTGCTATTAAGACCCTATCCCATATCCCCTCCCTTGATTGACTTCCCTTTCTACCCCCTCCCTTATTTTCCCCCCCTCTTTTTTTTAAAGGCCTTATAAATTCCCTCCCCCTTCTTCTCCCCTCCCTTTTTTTTTGACCTCCCCACATCCCTGTTTCCCTCGATTTATCCCCTCTGACTTTCTCAGAAGGGTTAGATAAGACTTTTATTTCCCAATGGATAGTATAGCTACTCTTCCCTCTCCGGGTTGATTACACTGAGAGTAAGGTTTGATTATTACCTCGTTATGCTCTCTTCCTCTCCTTCTTATAATAGTATTTGTCTCCTCTCCCTCCCATGCGCTCTTTGTGTGTAATAGAATATTCTATTTTCTTATTCACTCAAGTTTCTCTTGCTGTCCCCTGCTATTCACCCCCTCTTTCCCATCCCCCATGCCATCTTAGATTATTTAGTGTTCCACCCTCACCCTGTTAATTATTCTTCTGATTACTATAATAGTGAATATTATAATAGTGAATAGAGTTCACTACAGAGAATTAAACACAATATTTCTCTACATAGGAATACAGATAATTAGATCTTACTGAGGCCCTTAAAAAGGCAAATTTAAAAATTATAATTTTTCTTTCTTTCCCCTCTGTATCTTATTTACCTTTTCAGGTTTCTCTCGATTTTTGTGTTGGATATCAAACTTTCCATTTAGCCCTGGTCTTTTCTGTGCAAATACCTGGAATTCTTCAATTTTGTTGAATGCCCATACTTTCCCTTGGAAATATATAGTCAATTTTGATGGGTAGTTGATCCGTGGTTGCAGGCCCAGCTCTCTTGCCTTCCTGAATATTATATTCCACGCCTTGCGGTCTTTTAGCGTTGATGCTGCCAGATCCTGTGTGATCCTGATTGGTGCTCCTTGATATTTGAATTGTTTCTTTCTGGCTTCTTGTAAGATTTTTTCTTTTGCTTGGAAGGTCTTGAATTTTGCAATGATATTTCTTGGTGTTTTCCTTTCTTGATCGAATGCCGCAGGTGTTCTATGAATCCTTTCTATGTCTATATTGCCCTCTTGTTGTAGGACTTCAGGGCAATTTTGCTGAATTATTTCTGTTAGTATGGAGTCCAGGTTTCTATTAATTTCTGGTTTTTCTGGAAGACCAATTATTCTCAAATTGTCTCTTCTAAACCGGTTTTCTTGGTCTGTCACTCTCTCATTGAGATATTTCATGTTTCCTCCTATTTTTTCAGTCTTTTGGCTTTGTTTTATTTGTTCTTGTTGTCTTGAGAGATCATTAGTTTCTACTTGCTCAATTCTAGCCTTTAGGGATTGATTTTCGGCTGTAATCTTTCGGTTTTCGGCCATAATATTCTGGTTTTTGGCCATAATCTTCTGGTTTTTGGCCATAATCTTCTGGTATTCCTTTTCAATCTGGTCATTTCTGGTGTTCAATTTCTGAGCCTCACTTTCCAATTGCATGATTCTACCTTTTAAACAGTTATTTTCTTGCCATATCTCTTCCATTTTCCTCAAAATCTCAGTTTTGAACTCTTCCATAGCTTGTGAGGAGTTTTCCCTATTTGGGGAGGGTCCGGATGCTTGTTTGTTCTCCTCCTCCGTTTGCTCAGTTGTCTGGATTTTCTCTGTGTAAAAGCTGTGGAGTGTTAAAGACTTCTTTTTCTTGTTGTTATTCTTTCTCTTCTGAACTTCCTGAGACTGAGTAGCCATCGTTAGTCCAGCAGCTTCTCAGATGTATCCTCGCGCTCAGTGTCTGTCCACGGTCTATTGGCTCCTGAGGTCTGAGTTCTGGTTTTTTCCAAGGTCAAGCCCCCTGGTGGACCCCCTTGCTTGATCCTCTGCCGGAGGTTCCTTTACAAATCTCAGGGTGCTGCTACCACAGTCGTATACCCGTCCACACTGGTTCCCCACTTAGGCTTTAGTTCCTGGCTGTGTCTGCCTCCACCCACGCCTCCGCAGTACCTGTGCTCTCAGCCTGCGCTCTGTGTCCAGTCTCTGCTCCCACGCTTAGATTTCGTGTGCATTTTTTGGCTTATTGGGGTCCTAAATCTTGCTGCTCTCAGGAACAGGCCCCGGAGCTGCCAATGACTCAATGGGTGCCCAAACTTGCTCTATTTCTTTTTAGTTGGCTTCGGAGCTATAGATGTTGTGCGTGGAGGGGTTAGGGGTGGGGTGGTTGCTCAGCCTCCGATTTGGTGAGCGCTGTTTCACCCCTTTATAACATGGAAATGCCTCGATTCCACGTACCTTCCATGCTGTGCCCTATTGTGGGGTTCCTCTGTTCGTCTGGACTTGTTTTTATGTCCCCTTGAGGAGTTTTGTGTGTTTCGGTCAGGAGAGGTTAAGAGCTGCTTCTTACTCTGCCGCCATCTTAACCTGGAAAACAGACATACACAAGTTTAAGGTTCAGGGTTCCAGCAAAATCTTTTGGGAGTCAAATGAGAAAAAGAAGGCAGGAGTGGCTATTATGATCTCTGACAAACCCAAAGTAAAAATAGATATGATTAAAAAAGACAGGGAAGGTAATTACATCCTGATTAAAGGCAGTATAAACAATGAGGAAATAACACTGCTCAAAATATATGCACCAAGTGGCATAGCATCCAAATTCATAAATGAAAAACTTGCAGAGCTCAAGAAGGAAATAGATAGTAAAACCTTACTAGCAGGAGATCTAAATATTCCTCTGTCAGATCTAGATAAATCAAACCAAAAAATAAATAAGAAAGAGGTAAGAGAGGTGAATGAAGTCCTAGAAAAATTAAATTTTATTGATATGTGGAAAAAAAATAAATAGGGAAAATATAAATAAAAAGGAATACACCTTCTTTTCAGCTGCACATGGCACATTCACAAAGTTTGACCATGTTATAGGGCAAAGAATCATTGCAAACAATTGCAAATGAGCAGAAATGTAAACTTCTCAGATCATAACGCAATAAAAATAATAATTAGTAAGGGCACCTGGACAGGAAAATCAAAAACTAATTGGAAATTAAATAGTATGATTCTCCAAAACCAATTAGTGAAAGAAGAAATCATAGAAAAAAATCAACAATTTCATCGAAGAGAATGACAATGATGAGACATCATACCAAACTCTGTGGGATGTAGCCAAGGCAGTACTCAGGGGGAAATTTATAACCTTGAGTGCATATATTAACAAATTAAGGAGGTCAGAGATTAATGAATTGGGTATGCAACTCAAAAAATTAGAAAGTGAGCAAATTAAAAATCCCCAGATGAAAACTAAATTAGAAATACTAAAAACCAAGGGAGAAATTAATAAAATCAAAAGTAAAAGAACTATTGAATTAATAAATAAGACTAGAAGCTGGTATTTTGAAGAAACAGATAAAATAGTCAAAGTACTGGTCAATGTAATAAAAAAAAGGAAAGAAGAAAACCAAATTGACAGTATCAAAGATGAAAAAGGAGACCTTACCTGTAATGAAGGGAAAATTAAGGCAATCATTAAAAACTATTTAGCCCAATTATATGGCAATAAATATAACAATTTAGGAGATATGGATGAATATTTACAAAAATATAAACTGCCTAGATTAACAGCAGAAGAAATAGAATACCTAAATAATCCCATATCAGAAAGGGAAATTGAACAAGCCATCAAAGAACTCCCTAAGAAAGAATCGCCATGGCCTGATGGATTCACAAGTGAATTCTATCAGATATTCAAAGAGCAACTAATCCCAATACTATACAAATTATTTGATATGATAAGCAAAGAAGGAGTCTTACCAAATTCCTTTTATGACACAAATATGGTACTGATTCCAAAGCCAGGTAGAAGAAAAACAGAGAAAGAAAACTACAGACCAATCTCCCTAATGAACATAGAGGCAAAAATCTTAAATCGAATACTAGCAAAGAGACTTCAGCAAGTAATTAAGAACAACATCCACCATGATCAGGTGGGATTTATACCAGGAATGCAAGGATGGTTCAACATTAGGAAAACCATCCACATAATAGACCATATTAACAGTCTAAGAAAAAAAAAATCACATGATTATCTCAATAGATGCTGAAAAAGCCTTTGACAAATATAGCATCCATTCCTATTGAAAACACTGAAACATATAGGAATAGAAGGACCTTTCCTAAAAATAATAAACAGTATATTCCTAAAACCATCAACAAACATTATATGCAAGGGGGATAAATTAGAAGCCTTCCCAGTCAGATCACGAGTAAAACAAGGATGTCCATTATCACCTCTATTATTCAACACAATACTAGAAACACTAGCATTTGCAATTAGAGAATAAAAAGAAATTGAAGGTATCAAAATAGGCAATGAGGAGACTAAGCTATCACTCTTTGCAGATGATACGATGGTATACTTAAAAAATCCTAGAGAATTAACCAAGAAGCTGGTAGAAATAATCAACAACTTTAGCAAAGTTGCAGGATACAAAATAAATGCACATAAATTGTCAGCATTTCTATACATCTCCAACACATTAGAGCAGCAAGAAGTAGAAAGAGAAACACCATTTAAAATCACCCTAGACAATATAAAATATTTAGGAATCTACTTACCAAAACATACATAGCAATTATATGAAAACAACTACAAAACACTTTCCAAACAAATAAAACTGGATCTCAACAATTGGAAAGCCATTGATTGCTCATGGGTAGGATGAGCTAACATAATAAAAATGACAATTCTACCCAAATTATGTTACCTATTTAGAGCCATACCTATCAAACTACCAAAAAACTTCTTTACTGAGTTAGAAAAAACTATAACAAATTTCATTTGGAATAACAAAAGATCAAGAATATCAAAGGAAATAATGAAAAAAAATGTGAAGGAAGGGGGCCTAGCAGTACCAGATATTAAACTATACTATAAAGCAGCAGTCATCAAAACAATATAGTACTGTCTAAGAGACAGAGAGGAGGATCAGTGGAATAGACTTGGGGTCAATGACATCAGCAAGACAGTGTATGATAAATGGGCATGAGACATGAATAGGCAATTTTCAGGTAAAGAAATCAAAAGTATCAATAAGCACATGAGAAAGTGTTCTAAATCTCTAATAATTAGAGAAATGCAAATCCAAACAACTCTGAGGTATCACCTCACACCAAGCAGATTGGCTAAAATGAAAGAAGGGGAGAGTAATGAATGTTGGAGGGTAAGTGGCAAAATTGGGACATTGGTGCATTGCTGGTAGAGTTGTGAACTGATCCAGCCATTCTGGCTGGCAATTTGGAACTATGCTCAAAGGGCTGTAAAAGAATGCCTGCCCTTTGATCCAGCCATACCATTGTTGGGTTTTTACCCCGGGGAGATCATGAATAGACAGACTTGTACAAAATTATTTATAGCTGTGCTTTTTGTGGTGGCAAACAACTGGAGAAGGAGGGTATGTCCTTCAACTGGGTAATGGCTGAACAGCTTGTGGTATATGCTGGTGATGGAATACTATTGTGCTAGAAAAAATAATAAACTGGAGGAGTTCCAGGTGAACTGGAAGGACCTCCAGGAACTGATGTATGGTGGGGGTAGCGGAACCAGAAGAGCATTGTACACAGAAACTGATATACTGTGGTGAAATTGAATGCAATGGACTTCTGTACTGGCAGAAATGCAGTGACCCAGGACAATTCTCAGGGATTTATGGTAATGAACGCTGCCCACATTTAAAGGAGGGACGGCAGGAGAGGAAACATATAAGAAAAACAACTGCTTGAACGCATGGGTTGGGGTGGACATGATTAAGGTTTGGACTCGAAACTACCACACCAATGCAACTATCAACAATTTGGAAATAGGTCTTGATCAAGGACACATGACAAAGCCAGTTGAAATGTGTGTTGACCATGGGTGGGGTGAGTGAGGGGAATGAAGGGGAAAGTAGGAGCATGAATCATGTGACCATGTTAAAAATGAATATTAATAAATGCTTAAATTTAAAAAAAAATTGAAAATGAGGGTATACCCTTCAATTGGAGAATGGCTTAACAAATTGTGGTATATGCTGATGATGGAATACTATTGTGCTCAAAGGAATAACAAACTGGAGGAATTCCATGTAAACTGGAACGATGTCCAGGAATTGATACAGAGTGAAAGGAGTAGAGCCAGAAGAACATTGTACACAGAGACTGACACACTGTGGTAAAATAAAATGTAATGGACTTCTGTCCTGGCAGCAATGCAATGACCCAGCACAGCTCTGAGGAATCTATGGAAAAGAATGCTCTACACATTCAGAGGAAGAACTACAGGAGTGGAAACACGGAAGAGAACAACTGCTTGAACACATGGGTTGATGAAGACATGATTGGGGATATAGACTTGAAATGACCACACCAATGGAAATATCAATAAAATGGAAATAGGTTTTTCTTGAAGACACATGTTAAAACCAGTGGAAATGTGAATTAGCTATGGGGAGGGGTGAAGTGGGGTGAAGGGGAAAGTGAAAACATGAATTGTGTAACCATGGAAAATTTTTCTAAAAAATAAATATTGTTAAAAAATAAAATAAAAATCTATCTGCCTTTTGATCTGGCCACAGTACTGCTTGGATTATACTCCAGTGAGATAATAAGGAAAAAGTCTGGTACAAAAATATTTATAGATGTGGCAAAAAAATGGAAAATGAAAGAATATACTTTGGGGAATGGCTGAAGAAATTGTGGTATCAGTTGGTGTTGGAATACTACTGTGTTCAAAGGAATAAAGAACTGAATGAATTCCATGTGAATGGGAATGACCTCCAGGAATTGATGCAGAATGAAAGGAGCAGAACCAGGAGAACATTGTACACAGAGGATTATATACTGTAGTACCATAGAACTTACCAGCCTTCTCTACTGGCAGCAATGCAAGGATCCAGAGTAAGGCTGAGGGACTTATGGAAAAGAAAACTAGCCACATGCAGAGGAAGAACTATGGGAGGAGAAACACAGAAGAAAACAAATGTTTGAACACATGGGCTGTTGGGGATATTATTGGGAATGTAGACACTAAATGATAACTCTAATCCAACTAACAATAATATGAAATTTGGTCTTGATACATGTAAAACCCAGAGGAATTGTGCATCAGCTAAGGGAGGTTAGCAGGGTTTGGGGGAGAGGGAAAGAACATGAAATACGTAACTATGGTAAAATATTCAAAATAAAGATTAAAAAATAAAATAAAATATAATCCCAAGCAAATAAACAATCATCTTCCTATCCTGTTTTAATATCCTGTAATTGTGAACAGAATTCAATTCTAATTCTTCATAATCCTCTGGTCATGGAGTCAATTGTGGACTATTCCTTGTCACCTCAATAAACTCTTTCCTCTCTCTCTTAGTTAATAATTTCTCCATCAGCAAGAAAAAAAATCTGTGTAATCCAGGTCGAACATCTTTACTGCTTTCTGTAATTCTTTGATTACCTTTGCAGGTTCATCAAAGAAATGAGGGGTTCTACACTTGATGATATCTCAGCTGAGAATTGTTTGTGTGACTTAAGGTGTAACACTCCATCAGCTGACACATAGGGAACATCTCTGAGAGGAAATAAATTTATTGGGTTTCTATTCAATTCTGCTGATTCCCTTTCCAGTCTAGATTGTACCTTAACTTTTCCATCATTTCTATCTTTTACCAACTCATTTTCCTTAAATCTAAAGCTACTAAAGTTATTTGGTATTATTCCTTTTTGAAAGTATAATTCTATTGCATCAGTTTTTACTTGCATTGACAATAACATCTGCTTTAATTCTGTATCCCGGCATAGTCACTTAAATACAGCATTTAGTGTACTAATAATCCAAAAAAAAGCCATCTGATTTTATATAACACCAAAAGACACAAATCCAACCATGGTATATAGGCACACACAGTTTGAATCATTAATCCCATAACCAGCTTTAAACAATCATAAATCAGAAGCATGTAACATAACCTAGGAAAAAATGTAAATATAGCATAAGGAATATATGACAGACAATTGTAGAAAAACAGCAAAACTGTGTTAAGCATATTCTTTGCCATGATATGAATTGTGCAAAGTATAATATATTGTGGTATAGTTTGGTATTATTAGCCACTTTGAGTTAATTAAGATTTCCAAGAAAATAAAAAAATTAAAATTAATATCACTCAAGCATGGGACCCTTCAGGTCTTTAAATGGCCTTTAACTGGATTTTAATTTTTAAATGTACTCCTCTGTGTCAATTCAGTTAAAAGTCCCACTTCAGCATTTTGGACAGCTCCCTGCTGCCTACTGAGCAAAATGGAACTTTGGAGCAAGCAGCTCCTGAGTGACAATTCCTGAGTGACAACTCCTGAGTGATGGATGGCTAACTGCCAAGTAGTTAAAACAAACCACAACACCCCCTGAAAGTCTTAACCTTAGCCCAAGTCTTCCTAGATTCAATGTACTAGGCTAGCCAACTGGAAAAAAAAATATGTGTTGTAATAAGTATTAATGGGTATTGATAGGTATTCAATAGGTTAGTGGTATAGAAACTGAATGATGTTAAATGTTTTGCAAAGTTCTTAATAGTCCTTGGGCCATAACTTAAATCCTATTGATCTGGGTAAGGATTTCAGGGAGAGACTGTCATGGTAACAAAAACAAGGGTTTATTAATTAACCAGGTTAAGTAAGGGAAGGGATTGGAATGAACTGACTAGGACAGATCTGGATTACCTCCCACCAAGGTCCAACAGATTTTCTATACTTGTCTGTCTAAATTGTCCAGCTGCCTAACTCTATCCAATCCAGAATTTTCCCTTTGATAGTATTTTTAAAGTAAGCAAAACCTGGAAGATAAAACAGGTCTACTGAGGTGGTTGGGAGATCTCATGTCTCTTGTCCTTCAAGGGTCTTCCAGGAATTAAGTAGGAACACAGCAATTAATCCAAAGGAGAGGGAGTAAGGCTCTTGACCACATCATCCATCAGTGTGTCTTACCAAACTCAATCTCTTCCCAGCCAGGGAAGTCTCGATAGATGATCCACAGAGATAGGGTACCCAGAGAGAAGAATAGCTATTACCTCCAAGGCAAAATTCCAGGGACCAACTGTGAACTCAGCCAGTCACTGACCCAGAGTTCTGGAATCTACTCTCTGCCTTTTGCCTGTAAACTCCACTTTTCCTAATTTCACTACAACAATACTCATCTCCAGAGAATGAAATGATAAATAGAAATATGAAATGTATTCACAAATATATACAAACATACATAGACACACGCACAAAGAGGCCTTTATAAGAATACAAAGCATTCCCCAATTGTCAAATGGTCAAAGAATATCTGAGAAATGAAAACTAAAACAACTCTGAGGTACCATCTCACACCTATCAGGCTGGTTAACACAACAAAAAAATGAAAATTTTAAATGGTGGAGATGTGGGAAAATAAAGCTATATACATTGTTAATTGTGATATGAAGTGATGAAACCATTCTGGAAAGCAATCTGGAACCATATCCAATGGGTCATCAAACTGTGTACACCTTCTGACCCAGAAAAACTACTACTAGGTCTGCATCCCAAAGAGATTAAAGATAGGGAGAAAGAATCTATTACTACAAAAAATATTTAGAGTAGCTCTTATTGTGGTGGCAAAGAAGTAGATACAGAATGAATGACCATCAGTTGAGGAATGGCTGAACAAGTTATGGTATATCCTTGTAATGAAATTTTATTATAGGTAAGAAATATCAAAAAAAGTAATCACAAAAAATATCTGGAAAGATTCATATGAAGTGATGCAAAGTCAAACACGCAGAATCAGGAAAAGATCATACACAGTACCAACAATAGTGTAAAATGATCAACTCTAAATGACAACTACTCAACAATTGTATCAACAAATAATCTGGAAAAAGAAAAATAATTTAAAAATCATGTATGTATATATAATGATGCTTTCTTTAATGTGGGGAGGGTCAGGGAAGAGTGGAAAAGGGGATACCCTGGAATTTTGATGTAACCAACAAAAAATAACTTTTAAAAATTCTTTCTAGCTCTAAAACTATAATCTGTGAAATGGGGAAAGGGAGAAAGAAGGAAACTGTGCTAAGTGCTTTTTTTTGAATATTAACTTATTTGATACTCACAAGCCTCTGAATTAAGTATTATTATTCTCATTTTATAGTGGAAAAAACTGAGACAATTTTGACATGCTCAAGTTCACACAGTTAATAAGTATCTGAGGTTGGATTTTAATTCTGTTCTTCTTGGCACCAGGCTCATCTCTATCCATAAGCTACATCAGAACAGATCTTAGTCAAGTTTGAATCTTATTATTTCTTGGTCTGAAAAAAAATCACATAAAGTTTTTTGCAATAAACTTTTTCAAGCATTGAGAAGGAAAAAACAAACAAGAGGAAAAGGAGGTGTGACTGGATTCTTTCTGCAACTATCTACAATATTTACATATTATAATTTGAAACATTTGCTTTCTAATAAAATAATTCAGAACAATTCTGAAGGACTTATGACACAATAAATGACACTATTTACCTGCAGAGAAAGAACTATTAGAGTGGAAAAGTAGATCAAAGTGTTGTGGAGGGCATGATATAAAACCCTGGGTTTGGGAAGGGTACCTTTTACAAGGATGCAAGACTTCAAAACTTAGCTCCAAAATAAAAAGAAAAAATTATTAATTCAGAAGATAATATCATATCTGGCCAGGAGGACAGCATAATTGGAAGCCTGCCTCCTAGGTGGAACAGCATAGATGGAAAACTGTTCCCAGATGACATCACTTTTGGGGTCTTTACGCTCTTTACAACAGTGAAGATGTGCCTCTGTGCCACTGTGAAGACATGACTCTATTTTTATTTTTTTATTTTTTTATTTTTTTAAGCCCTCTTCTGTGTATTGACTTATAGGTGGAAGAGTGGTAAGGGTAGGCAATGGGGGTCAAGTGACTTGCCCAGGGTCACACAGCTGGGAAGTATCTGAGGCTGGATTTGAACCTAGGTCCTCCCGTCTCTAGGCCTGGCTCTCAGTCCACTGAGCTACCCAGCTGCCCCCTAAAAGACATGACTCTAGAGTGGTGTGCACTGAGGAATGGGCAGGGGAGAGGTTTGCCTGAAGACATAGGGGGTGACCCTCATAGTTCCGAGGACAGATTGATGTCTTAGATACAACTTAATGATATCAAGGACGTGTATCTCTCTGTCAATCTAAAGGACGCTCCAAGGACAATAGTTCTCCCAGGGTCTTATAGGAGTTATCAAATGTTTTGGGTTAGGAGTCACAAGGATACAAGCAAGCAAAGGAATTTCCCTGCTTATAGCTTGCCTGAAACACTTCTATAGTTTGGGGGTACAATGCCCATGCCAAAAGTATACTATTTTCACATTTGTTTATTTATGCTTTTATTGGGGGGGTGGTTCTATATGAGTATTTTATTTTAACAATTACCATTATGGAAATATGTTTTGAATACATATAAAACCTAGAATAAATAGCTTACCATCTCTGAGAGGAAAAGGGAAAGGGTGCGGAGACAATTTGGAAAATGTTTGTTGAAATTTGTTTTTACACAAAATTGAGAAAATAAAAACAATATTTAAAAAAATTTGCTTTTTAAAACAGTGTTCCAGAAGAATGGTTATGATGACAGAGTACTTAACTACCTTCATTAACTTGAGAAAAGTGACATTTCACTTAGAAAATGTGGAATTCTTATGAGGAAAATTGTTAGAAACAATAGTTAATTTTAACCAAATTCATCCTTGAGAAAAAGAACTTCTATACACAAGAGATCTAACTGAATACCTTAGCCATAGAATTCTGATCTGAAATAGCAGCTGGAGAATTTTGGAATCCTCTCCCATGCCCTTTTCAGCATTCTTAATGCTCTCTCCTATTGCCCTGATTCTGTTCTCATCTGAATCTTTTTTACCCTTTACCCTATCAAAACTCTTCCTTTATTTCTCCTCCAGTAATTGAAATTTAAGGAAAATCTATTCAAAAATAGTATAACAATAAAGAAAACTTTAAATTCCTTGGATTGGCATTTTGGAAGACCCCTTGATACTTAAGTATTCCTTTGATGCAAACAAACTCATTTGTAGTCTAGATTATTCCAAATAAAAGATGGGCAAAATTATTTTTAACATCCAAATTTAAGGTACCTATTAGAGAATGGAGTGGGTGTTCCATTTTCCCTCCTCTTTAAATTGGAATGGAAAGAATTTTTAAGGGGAAAACTTTCAAAGATTTATGAATATTTGTTTACCTTGAGAGATGAGAATATGTAAAAATATGAACTGGCAGTTTTTCAATAAATAATAAATGGATGTTTGCAAATAAACAGTATCAACAAGAATGAACCTCAAAATAGAGAACTTCAAATGCAGTAAAGATTTCCCTGGAGAAACTGAGATAACAATTCAATTAAGCTGTTACCGTATACAAATTAAAATTCACACTTCAAGCTTTCATAATAAGGAAGACTTCCAAAAGCTAAATAATACAATCCTTGTTATATTTCAAACAAGTCAAGTGGCAAGTTGTCAAAGGAGTAGGAAAACTTCAGGTGAGCAATAGTTGAAGGGAATCAGTTTGTAAAATATATTTAATGATTTAATAATAACTTTAGAGTGTTAGTAGAAAATCAAATAGTTGCTTTATGATTAAAAATTCATTAGAACTTGCAAGGCCTGGATAACATTTAGTAAACAGAAGAAGCATGTGAGAAATTTGAATGAGTATAAGGGCTTAATAGAATAATAAGGACTTGAACTATAGCAACTCAAAATAATAATACATAAATATGTATGTACTAGCACTGTAACTAGATGAAGAAACCAAATTCTACTTCTAAATATTACTAACGGTACATTTTTCCACGAATTTTATATACCAGAACATAAAAGCTTTCTGAAAAATAAAGGACCTATCTACAGTCAATATCAAATTGAATGATCAGGATGTTTTTGAGAAATAGTAGCAACCTGACCCACTTTCCAATCAGAAACATGTTTTTGTTTTCCCCACAGTAAGGCAGCTTAAAAATGGCACAAAAGATACACAGTGACAATAATTGTCCCTGTGACTACTCTAACCTGTGAGATGCTTAATTGAGATCATTTAGGCATTCTAAAAGAGATTTTTTAACCTTCTAATCTAAATTTTGCAAAAGAAGGCATTCTGCTGAGAACAAGATGCTTGTTAAATCTCCAAAGAAAGATCTAGTAACCAGAGAAGGCTACAATCATGTGCTAAATGTCTTGGTATGTTTTCACCAACTAAAGGGATAAGTAGTACTATTGTGATTAGCCCCAAAATCCCTAATTCTTTTGAGATCATTCTTTTAAATAACTTCACTGAAGCATCTCTTCCTCTAGGATCTAAAGTAGTGTTCTATATACAGCAGATGTTTAAAAGATGTTACTTAGGGGTTAAGATGGCGGCAGAGTAAAAAGAAGCTGCTTGACCTCTCTTAACCCATAAATATAGGACTCCTTAAGAAGACATAAAAACAAATCCAGACAAAGAAAGGGACAACATTGAAGGTACGTGGAATCGGGGCATTTCCATGTATAAAGTGGTGAAGCAGCTCTCACTAAAACATGAGCTGAGCAACCCCCTCCCCCATCACCACCACCTACAGTGCCAACGCCAACTCAAAAGAGTTAGAGCAAGTTTGGAGCACCCATTAAGTCATTGGCAGCTACCTGGCATCACCAAGGCCTGCTCCTGAGAGCAGCAAGACTTAAGACCCCAAAAGGCTAAATAACACATGAACTTTGAACATAGACCCTGAGTGCAGGCTCGGATGTGGATCCTGAGAATAGGCGTGGTCCTTGAGTGGGGACCCAGTGCAGAGGGGTGCATGACTGTGGAAGCGGTGCCGTGAGACTGTTAAAGGAGCTTCAGGCAGAAGAACAATCAAGGGGACCACCAGGACGTTTGACCCTGAGAACAACTAGACCTGAAACCTTGGAAGCCTAAAGAGTGCAGACAGACCCTGGGCTTGAGGATGAAACTGAGAGGGCACTGGGATAAAAATGGCAAGCCAGACACAGGAACCCCAGAAGAGAAAGATCAATAAGAAACCTTTAACACATGACAACTTTTACACAGAAAAAATCCAGACAACAGAGCAAACAGCAGAGAACAAACAAGTAACCATATCCAAACCTTCCCCAAAAAATGAAAACTGGTCACAAGGTCTTGAAGAGTTCAAATCTGAGATTATGAGAAAAATGGAAGAGACCTGGCAAGAAAATAACAGTTTAAAAGGCAGAATTTTGTAATTGGAAAGTGAGGCAAGTAAATTGAAGACCAGAAATGAACAGATTGTAAAGGAAAACCAGTCGCTAAAGGCTAGAATTGGGCAAGTAGAAGGCAATGATCTCCCAAGACAGGAAGAACAAATGAAACAAAGTCAAAAGACTGAAAAAATAGAAGGAAACATGAAATATCTCAATGAGAAATTGACAGATCAAGAAAACAGGTCTAGAAGAGAAAATATGAGAATCATTGGTCTTCCTGAAAAAGCAGAAACTAATAGAAATTCGGACTTCATACATTATTCAGCAAAACTGCCCTGAAGTTCTACAAGAGGGCAATATAGACATTGAAAGGATCACCCTCTATACTAGACTCTGAAAAGACAACACCCAGGAATATAATAGCCAAATTCAAGAGCTTCCAAGTAAAAGAAAAAAATCATACAAGAAGCCAGAAAGAGACAATTGAAATATCAAGGAGCACCAGTCAGGATCACACAGGATCTGGCAGCCTCTACGCTAAAATGTAAAATAAATGATTTTGATTATATCAAAATAAAAAGCTTTTGTACAAATAAAAACAATTCAGTCAAAATCATAAGGGAAACAAAAAATTGGGGAAAAATCATTTTAACAAAAAACTCTGACAGGGGTCTAATTACTCAAATATACAAGGAGTTAAATCAATTGTATAAAAAATCAAGCCATTCCCCAATTGATAAATGGGCAAGGGGCATGAATAGGCAATTTTCAGATAAAGAAATCAAAAACTTCAATAAACAAATGAGAAAATCTCTAATAATTAGAAAAAATGCAAATCAAAACAACTCTGAGGTACCACCTCACACCTAGAACATTGGCTAAAATGATAGAAGGGAAGAGTAATGAATGTTAGAGTGGATGTGGCAAAATTGGGACATTAATGCATTGCTGGTGGAGTTGTGAACTGATCCAACTATTCTGGAAGGCAATTTGGAACTATGCTCAAAGGGCTATAAAAGAATGCCTGCCATACCATTGTTGGGTTTGTACCCCAAAGAGATCATAGATAAACAGACTTGTATGAAAATATTTATAGCCATGCTTTTTGTGGTGGCAAAAAACTGGAAAATAAGGGTATGCCCTTCAATTGTGAAATGGCTGAACAAATTATAGTATATACTGGTGGTGGAATACTATTGCCTTCAAAGGAATAATAAATTGGAGGAATTCCATGTGAACTGGAAAGACCTCCAGGAATTGATGCAGAGTGAAAGGAGCAGAGCCAGAAGAACATTGTCCAGAGACACCAATAAACTGTGGTAAAATTGAATGTAATGGACTCCTGTACTAGCAACAATGCAATGACCTAGGACAATTCTGAGGGATTTATGGAATAAGAACACTACCCACATTCAGAGAAAAAACTTCAGGAGTGGAAACACAGAAGAAAAGCAGCTGCTTGAACACATGGGTTGAGGCAGACATGATTTGGGATGTAGACTCGAAACTACTACACCAATGCAAGTATTAGCAGTTTGGAAATAGGTCTTGATCAATGACTCATGTTAAAACCAGTGGAAATGTGAATTGGGGAAAGTAAGAGCATGAATCATGTAACCATGCTAACTTTTCTTAAAAATAAATATTATTAAACATTAAAAAAAAGTTCCCAAATGAACCAGAAAAAAAAAAACATATCATGGAAGAAAACTACCATATTCTCCTGCAAATCATCTAATAATAATCATCCCCATTATGAGAAAAAAACATTTCAGACCACATATACTATGGAAAAAGTATAAGGACCAATATGATTTTTATTTGGGAGGAACCCTATAACCATATCCATACCTAGTGGCTGGGGGGCAGCCAGGTGGTTCAGTGGCTTGAGAACAAGACCTAGAGATGTGAGGTCCTGAATGCAAATATGACCTCAGACACTTCCTAGCTGTATGACCCTGGGCAAGTCTTTTAACCCCCTTCACCCTTACCACTCTTCTGCTTTGGCACCAATATACAGTATTGATTTTAAGACAGAAGGAGAGGATTAAAAAAAAAACAACCTAAGTGGCTCTAGTCAAGTATCAGATATTATACTTTCAAAACTTTTATTGATTATATTTGTTAGATACTTGGAATTTTGATATTTTTCTAAACCATCTATCCTTTGAGCTTTGGCACTTCAAAATACTTTAGGTTTTGACTGGACAAAGTATTAACATTGAGCACATGCCATTAAGCCTGAGCCTCTTAGTTACTATAA
This sequence comes from Gracilinanus agilis, assembly GCF_016433145.1. Taxonomy (NCBI): domain Eukaryota; kingdom Metazoa; phylum Chordata; class Mammalia; order Didelphimorphia; family Didelphidae; genus Gracilinanus; species Gracilinanus agilis. The sequence goes on from NC_058132.1 coordinate 434,521,648, forward strand.
CAATTTTGGGGGTAATTATTCTCTGATGTCATTTAAGTCAAATCAGTGTGGCATTTAGAATATTAATCTCACACTACAGTTGGCTTTGATAATGCAATATAAAATTTTAATGTTCATCAAAAAATAAAATAAAATAAAAGATGTTAATTAAATGAAATTAAAATGAGCTACTATTGAAAAATAAATGTATTTCATACAAACCTGAATTCAAATAACCCAGAGTTTATGCTATAGATAACTTGTATAGACACAATATGACAGAAAGAAATCCTTAGAATATTTAGTACATCATAGATTTAAAAGGCTGATATTATATTTGTGGTGGAAGTGGGCACCCCCCCCAATGAAATCTTGTTGACATGACAACCAACCTGGCAGCCCTGACCAGATGATTTTGGCCAGAAAAGAGATCTACAAAAGAACAAAAGATGACTTACACATCTCATGCATATGAAACCTCCAGATGGAAATGTAAATATGTGATAACTCTCTCCATCATGGATATGTACTTTCTTTTCAGCCTGTATATCAAGCCCCTCCCCAAACTCTTGATTCTCCCTCCCACTTTTCTGTACACTCCACTTGTCATGTGTGAGATCCATATTGCTGAGAGGAGTTCAAGCTGCAGCACAGAATTCCATAATGCCTCCCCAGAACTCTAAGAGAGGGGGAAGTTAAAGGCAGTAGGAGTCCTGGTATAAAAAGGCAGGTCACCCTGATTGCAGGGTCCTGGTCCTGATCCTGGTGCTGTCTCTTTGCTCTTGGATCTGAGCAGAGGGGCAATCTCTGTGGCTCTGAGCTGAGCCATTCTGTCTCTGATAGCCAAAGCTGTTTTACTTTGACAGACCTTCAAGCAAAATCACAGATTACCTTAGTTTAGCTATCTAGGTTTAGAAAGAAGAATATTTAGAAGTTTAGATAGGAGATTAGCCATTCAAGATATATTTCCCCCTTTGGGGGAATGGGCTGCTTTGGACATAGCTGTTTATGTAGTTTTCCCTTACCTATCAATCCTAAGCCATTTTCCCTCTTCCCATTTCCTGATATCATTAAACCCTTATCATCTAGAAACGGTGTCTGGTTACAGATAATTTGGGGAAATACTCACATCCTCTATATCAGGGGTCAGCAACATATGGCTCTCGAGCCATATCTGGCTTTTTTGAGGACCAGATATGGTTCTTTCTGCAGAAGACATGAAGTCAATTTTTTTCAGGCTCTGTTAAAGGAGCACACACTGTTACAGGAGCAGGCACTGTGATCACTGTACAGCTCTCACGAAATTACATTTTAAAAAATGTGGTGTTTATGGCTCTCATGGCCAAAAAGGTTGCCGACCCCTGCTCTATAAACCAAGTTCCTCTTAATAGTGGCCCTGAAGTTAATTCTAACCTCTGAACCAGTGAGCTTCTAAGACATCAAGCTTCACCCATTCTATCCTGTGGGGAAATAATATAGAGAAAGATATCATAAGGAGTTTAGTCTTTCCCCACTTATCTTACCAAGCTAGACTATCCTCCATTACCAAGCTTTAACTGTCTTCCAACTGCTTAGAAGGAGGAGGGAGGTGAAGGAGTACTCCTCAAGTTCCTGCCCCTCCCTTCCAGTCATGTCTGTTTGTGTTTCTCCAAAGACCTGGGATTAGGGAGACTTCAGTATCACTGACCCCTGTCATCTTACAGTTTCCCTAATCCTACACATGTATTATATGCTATATAAGCTCTCCTTTTTCCTCTTCAGTGAGGGAACCTCCATCTTGCCTCCTGGCCATTTAATCTTTTCTCCTAATTAATTTCTTTATTTTCTAAGATTTGTTGGAGCTTTGTAATTCCTTAGGTGGGCCAGCCCACCTGAACTAGATCTGAAAGTCCTCCCATAATATATTTAATCTATTATATCCATAAAGAGCAAACTTCAAAGGTAATCTTCTCATTTATCAGTGTTAGAGTATTCCTCACATTCCCCCTTACCAAGTTTTTATTTATTATCTTATTAAGAGTTGCATACTTTGGTTTCTGACTTTATATTCATAACTTTTTTGAATAGCCTTTATTTTCTTTGTCCATTTGCATATCACTTTTCTTTTGCAAGTTTCTTACCCTTCACCTCCTCACTTTTATTTAGGGTCCTTTTACAAGTTTTCTTGCTGTTTCCCAGCATCTGTCTGCCATTTCATTATTTACAAGCATAATTTAAGCTATTCAGCATATAATTAAAAGGGCTTTAATAATTTCTCAGCATAACTATTAGGGTGATATGTTGTCAGTCCTTTTGCTTACACACTAGAAATTCATTGTTAGAATTTTTCTTGGTTGGCTGGAGATCTGTAGTCCATGAGAATGATGATATTGTGCTTTGGAGGCTAAATGAAAATCACTGCCAGGCAGGACATCAAGCAGCCAATTGACATGACCCTCTGAGAAACCATAACCACTTGTGATCTTCCTGTCCTAACTAAAGTGAGAGTAGTTATTCGTTTGGATTGCCTGAGCAAAGAAATCAGGATTCCCTCACACAGATGAGTTCCACTGAACAAAGAAGATTCTGAGGAAATTGAAGCATAGTTCATTTAGTAACAAGAATTTCAGTCGTAAAATTCTTTTAAACAAGCTTATTCTCCTTGAACATTTTCAAAGGGTATTTTACCTTATAAACAAAACCCAAAAGGTAATTCTAACTATAAAAAGGTAATGAGTCACTTGCTGGCAACTATTTGAACCCTGTGTGATGTACTATGTTGTTTTAATAAGATCTAAACAAAGAAAATAAATATTTGAACAGTTTACAGAGTTTCAGACTGCATAGAGATTCTATATTTTATCTATTAATTTGCTTTCTCTATTTGGAGCTTTAGGGACACAAAAATGAAAACACCACCTGTGATTCTATTTTGTTCCTCACTCATTCTTCACTTACCATATTAAATGCTACATCAAAGGGAACCTCTTAAGGTGAATATCCTCATTGTTATTCCAGAAAAAAATAATATAGTATTATTTCCTAGTGATATGATTCACATCTATAATGATACTAGGCCCAACTTATTCCTTTATTCTTTCCTTCTAAAGTCTTAAATTCTTAGCAGCTAGACAGAGCAGGAAAACTAGATTTGATTGGCATATTGTTTATTTTGCCTGAGAAATGCAATTTAATTTACCATGGGCAACCTTCATTTATGTTTTACATTAACTTCAGTTATATACCTGGTAAATAATTTCAGGTATGACAATAATCTCTTTGATGATTATTATGCATGTTTTCTATAAAATAAAAAAAAAGAATTCTTATCTTTTTGTATAGTAGTTGTAGAACATATAGAGATTTTATGCAAAATGTCCTTTTCATTGCTTTTATTCATTGGCAAGTGAAGAAATTTTACTAAATCAAGAAATAAAATTTTAATATTTTTTCAAATTACAAATTTATATTGATATTATTTTGCCAGACCTTTATCACACTTGTATCACTTTTTTTGATTATTCAAACTGAATTGATATAAAGTAATAGGACTTATTTAAGAAAAATCATTCTTTCTTAAAATGCACACTAGAAAATGGCCATCAACCAATTCATTCAATTGAATTTCATCATGTTTTTCAAAGTTTTTTGGTGTGCCTATATTAACTGCAAGCTAAATTTTGATGCTCACTGTTGGACAATAAAATCCACAATGTACTTTTCTTCATACTAATGTGCTACCTAAAACCCTCAGTTTACAGATTGCTTTTTCTTTATTATCAACTGGTTTATTCTTTTGTTGACTCTTGAAATAACTACTCTTGTAGTTAAATGTATTTGATTTGGTTACTGTCTAATTCTCTTTTTATGTGGTTTCAATTTAGAGGATCATAAGTTATTGAGTTATGGAGTTTAACAGCCTTTCAGATGGCAAAAGCAAGTTGGGAATTTCCTTAGACTTTAGAAATGATTAAAATGAAAGAGAAAGGTCCTACATTCTTCCTTGATAGAATATAAATTCCTTGAGAATATTAATTTGTTTCATTTATTGTTCTTATAACTCTATGATCAGTGGTGTCAAAATCCAATAGAAATGTGTGCCACTAAGTTTTATATAAGAATTCCTTCAAGTAGCATATTGACTTAAGAAATCACACATTATTTTATATATTTCATTTTTTATTAATAAATCGTGTCAAATGCTTTCTTATTATATGTTAATCTAGTTTAACTGATTTCTGGGCATCTTTGCCTAGGATTTAGCAAAATTATCTGTTATATAATACATAATAAATAAATATTTTTAACTGAATGATGAGAAAATGAAAAAAGTAGTAGTCACTTTTAATAAAGAATAGAATAAGTTTCACAGAAATAAAGTTTTCTCTCAAAAAAAGCTATTTCTTCTGATGCCTCAAACAAATATTTACTTTGAGTTTTGATTAATAAAAGCCATTCTTCATAGAACATCTCCCACCCTTTTTACTACCTTTTCAGGTCCATGACAGTTCATGCATGCAGTCCTGACTACATAAGGAGACTGGTTAGTCAAAATTTTATTTTTATATAATCTGTATCAGAATTACCATGAAAATATTTTATCAGAATCCACAGGTACTTGTGCTTAAGTCTTAAAAATTGTAGTATTACTTGTGGAGAATTCTGGGAGAAAGATGCCACAGAGTGCAAGTTGCTGTGGCCATTTACATCAAGGCATCATGAGAACAATTTTCTCCTTTTAGTTCTCCTAGTCATAAATATTATAATAAGCTATTGAGGTGAAAATGCTAAGAATATTTGCTGTACTGACAAGGATAATGGTTGTGAGACCAAACCCGAATACTTCTCAGAAACTATTTTCTCCCCTTCCTATCATTTAAAGATAGATACACCTGTGAATAACACCTCCCAGTTCATGTCACCTTCCTTCCAACAAAGATAAAGAAATTTAAGCAAAAATTGTATTTATTCCTGTGGTTAGAAGTATCTGGCACCAGCTGCTTTATTTCTTTATATTTCTTTATATTCAACAAACTTTATTCTTTTGAACTTTTGTTCTCTCCTTTGCTATTGTATTGACTATATTCATTGTGTTGCTAAAAAAGCATAGTATTAAAAGGAAAGTTCTTTGTTTTTTCTGCCATGTTTAACAAGGAAAAACTCAAAACAAAGACAATTAAAGAGTTTCTTAAAATATAAAAGTGTAACAACATAATGATGATCATAATGAAGATCACTAGAGATAAGCAAGAGTTTCAAGAAATAGCCAGCTTTTATTGATAACTTTCATGAGATAAAGGCAAGTCAGATAGGTCCACCTCAGAAAATGAGAAGGGCTTTTGCATCATGGCACCACCCCAAATGTTGGTATATGAAGCATAACAGGTACTGATAATTGATGTTTAACAGGTAGGGTACAAAAATCCCAGGTATGGGTATGTGAGAAATGGCCTCCTTCAAAAGAGCCTTCTCCAACATTAATTTATAAGCAGAACTGAGAAGAATGAGTCACTGAATCAATATAATTTTTAATAATAGAAAAGTTATGGAATAGGCAATCCATATTGGGAAAGAGTAGGAACCAGAGGTGTGTTAGTAGGATGACAGTGTTTAAAATGTTGAACTGATGAGCAAAAGTGAATCATTGTAAATTCTTATCTCAAAAAGTTTATATTTTACTAGAGTAGATGTAATGGGCATAATTCAAAGTAGAATGTGATTGAACTGTAAACAGAGGCATGAAATGATACCAACTCTAAACTGAGACACAAAATGACAGGAATACAAACCCTTTTTACTGAGTAAGGCAGCATACATGTGGAACAATAAGCCTATTAGTTGATTAACTCACATAGAGGCTATATATGTGGTTTGGAGGTACTAGGCTAACATTGATGTATATGAGAATTGGAGAATTTGAACAAAGCATAACAACTGGGGAGAAAGGGTTGAAGGGCCACTAGAGATCTCAAGGTAGGAAGCTAAGGAGGTCTCAGCTGTCAAAGCAGAAGCTCAAGTTATGAAGTTTAAGTTAGGATACTCAAGGCAGTATGCTCAAGGTAGAATTCTCAAGGCAGAATGTCATTAATAAGATTAGGTTTAGATCAACAACTCACACCCTACACCAAGATAAATTCAGAATGGGTGAATGACTTGAATATAAAGAGGGAAACTATAAACAAGTTAAGTGAACACAGAATAGTATACTTGTCAGATCTTTGGGAAAGGGAAACATTTAAAACCAAGCAAGAGTTAGAAAAAAATGCAAAATTTAAAATAAATAATTTTGATTATATTAAATTAAAAAAGGTTTTGTACAAACAAAAACAAAATCAGAAGGGAAACAACAAACTGGGAAAAATATTTATAACAAAAACTCTGACAGAGGTCTAATTGCTCAAATATACAAGGTGTAATAAGGGGATTTGCAGGATGTAATATGGGACTGAAGTTAGGGGTAATATCTGGTAGGAATAGGGAATAAGGCGAGGCAAGGGACCCAAAGCTGGAGGTAATCAAGGGACTAGGCTATAGGTAGTAACTGGTTGGAATAAAGAATAGGCATTGTGGATAAGGGTTTGTGAATCCCTAAAGCAATATAGTGAATGAAGAAGGTACAATGATGAAGGTTGGTAGTTGAGGTAGTAGGAGAAATAAGGGAATGTATGAGTTTAGGGAGTATAACACTGAGGTAACAAAAGTTGCAAGGGAGAGGATGAGTTAATCTAAGGCAGGCAATAGCAGCAGGGAAACACAGACTGGGACCCAGTTAGAGACAAACACTGAAGGGAAATAGACTGAACCCTTCAAGTAAAAGGACACTTTTACAGAGCCAGCCACTGCCAGCTTGGAACTGACTCAAGACTTTAGTCAGTTTCACAGGAAGGGACTGGAAGGAAATATTGAAGTTACACTTCCTTCAAAATGGATACCATCACCTTCCCTCAAACTCCAGAGACTAAGTTATTCCTCTCTCGCTTCCTCCCTCTCTTATTAATCTACTAATGAAGTAACCAGAAGGTCTTGATTAAGGGTTTATTGTCCTCTAGGATAGATTGACAGGGTAGAGGGTACAAGGAAGCCCTAACAGCCACTTAGAGAAACTTCAGGTGGAGGAAGGAAAGGAGGAATGTGAGACTGAGAAAGGACCTGCCTTAACTCAGCTCTCAGATGGGTTTGTAATCAATTGGGTTAGGAAAATTGGATAAGCCCTATTTGATTATTTAAAATATCAAGTATAAACTAACACTCCAAACTACCCTCCTTTCAAACCCTCACAGGAATTCAAGCAGGGAGAATGAAGGTGGGAATAGGGTATGGTAGGGAGATTCAAAGGAATTAGCTAAATTAACAAATCTCAAAAGAAACGCTGCAAAATATAGGCCAGGTTTCAATCTCAAGAAGGAGCTCAGATGGACCCTGGTTCTCTCCACAAGTCCCAAGACCAACTGAACTTTTCCCAAGATTCTAAACTCCTTAACTAACAATGAATTCTGAAAAGCCTGCAAAACTGTTATGCCCCCCTCTCTGTACCACAAAGGAGATAAATCAATTGTATAAAAAATCAGGCCATTCCCCAATTGATAAATGGACAAGGGACATGTATAAGCAATTTTCAGATAAAGAAATCAAAAGTATCAATAAACAAATGAAAAAAATCTCTAATAATTAGAGAAATGCAAATCAAAACACTCTGAGGTACCACCTCACACCATGAAGATTGGCTAAAATGATAGAAGGGGAGAGTAATAAATGTTGGAGGGGATGTGGCAAAATTGGGACATTAATGCATTGCTGATGGAGTTGTGAACTGATCCAACCATTCTGGATTGCAATTTGCATAGTTCTTATTAGGATCTAAGAAGATTGCTGGAGATAAAATGTCTGAGGTGTGAAAAAAGGCTGTTAAAAACATCTGAACTGATGAAATCCCACTTTAAGTTCCACGTGTGAGAACATATACGTTAATAAGAGAAGAAGACTCAAGAGAGCACACTAGTGGATATCCATGCTTAATCAGGCAGCAGTGGGGCACATATTTAGGATCTGTCATAGTGGAACCTTAATATCAATATTAGAGGAACCTTGATGGAAAGTGACTCCTAGCTAGGGTGACAAAGAATTACTAGGACAAAGTAATGTAACTAGCTAATGGTTTGGAAATTGGGAAACTCTGTATAAGAGTTTGCATTTGAGAAAATGAGAGAGCCTCTTAAAGAACTCCCAAGCAATTTTGTGATAAAGTCTAAGTATGGACAATATACAAAGCAAGAAAGATTTGTTCTTAGGGGAGTGGGTGCATGTGAACAACAAACATTAAGAGAGATATTTAGCATTATGTAAAAATCACCATATGTAGAAGGAAGCTGCATAGCACAGGAGAGATGACATAATTTGGAGTCAGAGCACTTGGGTTCAAATCCTCATTTTTTTACTGCCTGTGTAACCTGTGGCCAGTTATTTCATCTCTCTCGCCCTTAATTTTCCCACATTATAAAAGAAGAAATTAGACTATAGGACCTCAAGGTATAAAACTATGATTCTCTAATTCTTCAATTCTCTTTGTTGCCTACTAGCTAAATTTCAAACACTTTTTTACCTATCATTTAAACACTTCACAATCTGGTGCCATTCACTCTTCCTAGTTTTCTCTCATATTTTTGTATCTCTTTAGTCTGTAACTCCAAATGGGGAGTTTTTTGCAAAGATACTGGAATGGTTTACCATTTCCTTCTTCAGCTCATTTTATAGATGAGGAAAATGAGGCAAGAAGGGTCAAGTGACTTACCTAGGGTCACATAACTAGTAAATATCTGAAGTCAGAATAGAAATCAAGAAGATTAATCTTGACTCAAGGCCCAGTATTGGCCTTCTGTGTCTCCTACTCCTTGAATTCCTAGGTGTCTGAATTCATATCCATCTTTTTAAGCTCAAATCAAATTTCTCTTCCATGGAGGCTTCCCTGAACCTTATTTCTGTTTTTCAGTAAAATAAAATAGTTTATTTAAAATCCACTATTATCATATTCCACCCCTTGTGGTCCTTCATTGTGGAGGCTGCCAGATACTGTGTAATCCTGGTTGGTGCTCCTTGATGTCTGAATTGTCTCCTTTTGGCTTCATATAATATTGTCTCCTTAGCTTGGAAGCTCTTAAATTTGGCAATTATATTCCTGGGCTTGTGGCTTCAGAATTTTATGTAGAGGGTTATCTATGGACTCGTTCAATGTCTATTTTGCCCTCTTGTTGAAAAACATCAGGGTAGTTTTCTTGGATAATTTCTTGTAGTATAATGTCAAGTTTTCTGTTTATTTTCACGTTTTCAGGTAGGCCTATGATTCTCACATCGTCTCTCCTATATCTGTTTTCCACATCAACCACCCTTTTGATGAGATATTTTGTGTTTCCTTCTAATCTGTCATTCTTTTGACTTTGCTTTATTAATTCTTGCTGTGTTGTGAGATGATTGGTTTCTACTTGCCCAACTCTAGTTTTTGATGACTGGTTTTCAGCTAAGATCTTTTGATTTTCTTTTTTGGTTTGATCTATCCTATTTTCATGACTTTCTGAAGGTCATTTCTGGTATTCAATTTGCTTATTATTTCATTTGAATTTTGGGCTTCATTTTCTAAGAGGGAGATTCTGTCTTCAAAAATTACTATTTTCTTTTTGACTATTTCCCACTTTTCTTTCCAAATCTCTTCCATCTTACTCATAATCTCAGATTTGCACTCTTCAGTAGCTTGTTACTAATTTCCTTTCTGGTGGAATGTTTCAGTGTGTTTACTTGTTTGTTGTCTCCTCTTTAGTCTAGACTTTTCCTGAATAAAAATTATTGTGGGTTAAGATTTTCTTCTTGTTTTTTTTTGCTGGTTGTGGATTTTAGTTCTTGGGAGTTAGTGGCCATTGCCTTATTCCTTCCTGGTCAGAAGTCTAAGTGAGGAAGGTGGGCATTCTTTGTTTTGAGCTCTAGAGAGGCTTTGGCCTTGAGGCTATTTTTTTGATTTTCTGCAGCAGCATCTACTATGCACAGTCCTGTGCAGTCTCTGTTACCCAGCTTCTTGTTCTTCAGCCTCCTGGGGACCAGCCCCACAGAGGTCAGGGTGTGAAGTGTAGGCAAGTCTCTGTGTTGAGCTCCTGAGATGTTTTTGCCCTGAGGCTATTTTTTGAGTCTTCCTAGCATCTGCTGTGATCTGCCCCTCTCTGCCCAAACTATATGCCCTATATCCAGTTTTCCTCAGCTTCCTGGGGTCCTAAGTCTTGTTTCTCTTAGGGGTAAGGCTGTGTTGATGTCATCCAGCCATCCTCCGAGAATCTAGAGTTTGCCCTGCTCTCACTCCACCTCTGGCACCATGATTGGAGTGGGGACGGGTGACAAGCTCACCCCTTGGTGGGAGTAATATCATTCTTTTAGGGTATAAATACCCAAACTTTGCCTACCTTCCATACTACATCCTACAGTGGAGCTCCTTCACTCATCTGACTGTTTTTGTTCTTTTAAGGCACTATATGTTGATTGGGGGAGAGAAGCAGAGGATATCTGTTTCTAAACAGGGGCCATCTTATCCCAGAAGTCCTATTTTATGTTTTATATTGAGTTACACCAAAAAACAAAATCCTTGCTAACAAAAGAAAATGTAGTACTAATTTGGGGATTTATCTTAATGGTCAAGAAATAAAAAAAGGAAAACATGTATACTTTTTGTATCCATTTCTTCAATTCCACTTAAGTTTCCCTTTTTTATGACCTCATCATTTTATTTGAACTACTTTATGCAAGATAAACAATCATTTTAATTTGCCAAATCCAATGCTCCTTTCTCAGTCTCCAATTTTGTAAACTAACATATCTTCCACAACTTATATTCTTGATCAATTCAACCCATGTATGATGGCCAATCTCATCAGAAAAAAAAATCACATATTCCTAAATCTTCAGATCTGAAAGGGTCCTCAGTGGACAACTATCCTAGTTGATACTTGAAACAATCTAATAGAAAAACAAGTGTTCATTTGACATTTGAAGATTTATAAAATAGGAAATCCAATTATTTCTGGTGGTATCCTTTTCTACTATTTTATTTTCTAAATCCAAAGAGAACAATTCTAATTTCATATGAAAATGACAGTCCTTCAACCACAAAAAACCCACTCTATTGTTTCTCTGAGGGAAACCCTAAACCCCCTTGTTAACCTTCTCTGAATGTTATCAGTTTATCAAAGACTTTCTTAAAACTGTACTAAGAAGATAGGGGTTTTTAAAAATAAAAATCTACACAATTTTACAAAGTAGTTCATATAGGAAAATATCAAATTAGAGCAGAGAGAGATTATCATTCCTTTACTTGGAAATCATCCCTCTCATCATAGTCTCCAGATACATTAAATTTCTAGAATATCACATTATATTCTTTAAGTAAGGTTAAGAGAGTTGAGGGTATTATATTTAAGAAAATGAGCAAAAAGGATATAACATGTTAGAAATATGCACTATGATCAAGACTGTAATTCTGGTTCCACATCATATAATACATACTATTAAAATATAAGTATAAAATATATCAATAAATACTAAAAAGACTTTTTACAAATACTACACATATTCCCATTATAAAGACAATAGAGAAGGGGGGGAAGCCAAGATGGCTGCTTAGTAGCAATAAAAGCTGAAACCACTCTGACAATTCCTCCAAACCAACCTTTAAGAAAGCACCTTAAAATTGTAGGAGTCAAAAACCAATAGCAAGAAAGAGTGAGAGGGCTGTCCCACTGAACGCAACTTGAAAGGTAGGGAGAAAGAGTCCATTTTCATGGGTTTCTTAGAGGATACAGAAGAACTGTAAACAAAACTGCACACAAAAGAGTGCTGGTAAACTACCCTCTCACCTACTGCTCCAGGTTATGAGGCCATAGATCAACTTTAGAATTCAAGGACCCTGCCTATGCAACAAATAACAGAGCACACCATACCCCAAACCCACCCATGGAATTCAAAGGCCCCATGGAGGCCCAGATTCTATAGAGGTTAGTCCTTTCAAACCTGCTCCATGGTAAAGCTGTTAGCCCCAGGGAAAAATAGCTGAGTGCCAAGAACTTCAAACAATCAGCAGAGGAGACAGAATTAGCAGCTTTCAAAATTCTCAGTCCATAGGCAAAAAAAGAAGCTGTGAGAATAAATAAAGAGCAAATGAAAAACCTAATAATAGAAAATTTCTATGGAGACCCAGAGCAAAGCCCAGAATAAACAGTGAATGGTTAGATCCAAGCAACCACATGCAAAACTTCAAAGAAAAATGGGAATTGGAATCAGGTTCAGGGGGAAATCAGAAAGTAATTAAAAAGTCAAATAGGACAGGTCAAAGAAAAATGGAAGAAAAACTAGAAAACATGAAAGTAATTAAAAAAATAGCAGTTTTAAAAGCAAAATTGATCAACTGGGGAAAGAGGCACAAAAATCCAATGAAGATAAAAAAAAAAACAGAATTGACCTACTGGAAAAAGAAAAATTACTTTGTAAAAACAACCAACCTGGAAAATAGATTCAGGATAGATAATTTAAGAATTATTGCACTACCTAAAATAGTGTTTAAAAAAAGCCTAGATATTATATAAGAAATTATCAAAGAAAACTACCCTGATATTCTCAAAAAAGAGGCCAAAATAAAAATTGAAAGAATCCACAGATCACCTCCTGCAATAAATCCCCAAATGATAAATCTTGGGAATTTTATAGCCAAATTCAAGAGATTCCAGATGTAAAGTTGAAAAGACCTTGTACCCCTTTTAGAAACTACATTACCCAAACTCCCTTTCACCATACCCATAATTCCTTAAGCCTTTTCCTATTGGTTGTGGGTTAAAACTACATTACCCAAACTCCCTTTCACCAAACCCATAATTCCTTAAGCCCTTTCCTATTGGCTGTGGGTTTCGTGGGCTGTTTTTGAGATGGTTGTTGTGGGCTTTTTTGGAGAGGAGGTGGTGTGGTAAGGTTGATTTGAGGCTCTTTCCCTGCGCTTTAAATAAAATCCTTATAAATATCATACTTTGGAGGCATTGGATATTAAATTTAAAACTTACAGTTGGCAACTTAACAAAGGGATTTTCGGACTCCCTGTGAAAATAGTTCCCAGCTGTGCCTTTTCCCCCACCCCCTGCAAGTGACTGAGCTTTCTGTGTTTTTTTTAAACCTTTGCTGAAGCAGCTGTCTCCCATTTTTTCCCCAATCCCTGCATTTTCCCTCCCAGGCATCTTTCACCTGCCTTCCTCACCCGCTCCACCCTTGTGCTGGTTCTTCAGACCTCTGCAGCCTCCCAGCACCTTCCAAGAGCTTTTCCCACCCCTTGACTGCCTGGCCAGGTTGGGTTTTAAAAGCTAATGCTGCTGTCAGCCCCAAGCTGCAGCCAACCCCAGACTTAAACTGCTTTATTTACTATTGTGGTTTCCTGCCAATATGGACCTTTTTGAGACTGTCCAGTTGACCTGCCTGCTACTCCTGTGACTGGTAAGCTTTAAAGCACCCCCAGCCCTTAGCCCCTGTGTGAGAAAGAGCCTTTTAACCTTGCAGAAACCCCTAATCTCTGCTCGATTTTTTGCCTTGGTGTGGGGAAGTCCTGACCTTTTTCATCCATCCCAGCCTGCTTTCTAGCTTCCCTGCCTGACTGGGGTTAAAAAAAAAAAGCAAAGTAATTGCTTCAACCCCCAGTTTCTGACTGTGAAGGCTTTAGAGAGAATCTGCCCTGTTTAGTAGCCATATCCTCAATTTTGGTTTCTGGCAAACACAGTCAGGCCCCTTGCTTGCACTCCTACCCTCCTCTGTTTTAGTGTGACCACTTAACAACTAGAGGTCAATAGAGAGCAATTTTTTTTCTTTTCTCTGTTTCCCCCCCATTCTTCCTACTGAACAACAACACCAAATAAGTATATAAATAAAGGCATTAAAATTTTTTAATTAAAAAAATTAAATTAATATTAAAAAAATTTTACAAATTTACTATAATTATAAACTATATACTATAAACAAATTATATTTACTATAAATTAATGTTATAATTAATTTTTTCCAAGCAAAACCATTTAAAAAATAATNAAAAAAAAAAAGCAAAGTAATTGCTTCAACCCCCAGTTTCTGACTGTGAAGGCTTTAGAGAGAATCTGCCCTGTTTAGTAGCCATATCCTCAATTTTGGTTTCTGGCAAACACAGTCAGGCCCCTTGCTTGCACTCCTACCCTCCTCTGTTTTAGTGTGACCACTTAACAACTAGAGGTCAATAGAGAGCAATTTTTTTTCTTTTCTCTGTTTCCCCCCCATTCTTCCTACTGAACAACAACACCAAATAAGTATATAAATAAAGGCATTAAAATTTTTTAATTAAAAAATTTAAATTAATATTAAATTTTTCATGAATTTAATATAATTATAAACTATATACTATAAACAAATTATATTTAATGTAAATGAATAAATAATTAATTTTTTCAAGCAAAACCATTTAATAAAAAATAATAATATACAATACCCTTTAGTTTGCCCCTACCCCCAAATTAAACAAATAAACAAATCAATATATATATTAAAACCTTATTCTGTTTTCCACTTCCCTTTAATCTGCCTTTTTTTTATCACAATGTTCAGCAGTATAAATGTTACTCTTCAAGAAACCCTTGCAGTTTTTGCCCAATTAGGAACTTATAGAGTTCTTGATTACTTTCTTATTTCTATATGGCTTGTAGTTTTCTTTTTTCTCTAGGTTGGATGGTCACAAATAAGGAGAATGAGAGTCGATATGCAAGTTCAGTTGAACCAGATAGTGTATCACTTATAAGCTAAAATGACAGAAGAGGATTCTCCCCAAAACAGACCTGATTTTTGCAAACCTGTTTCCTCTAACATAAGAATACCAGGTCCCCCTACTATATCTCAGGTGCAGACACTCTTCTCTCGCACCCTAAACCAATTTGTTCATGCTCTGCAACTCCTGGCTAACATGGCCTACGTACAGTCAGTAAATGATTCATGTGCAGGCCTTTTTCCCTTAAAGGAAGTGTCCACAATAGCACCTGATGGGGATGTGGTCACATTGAAACAATATAAGCCTTTCAAGAGCCAGGATATAAAAGATTTCAAAGAAAATTGCCCGTCCTTCACCAAAGAACCTCTAACGGTAATAAAAAAACTTGATGATATTTTCTATGATTATGATCCCACATATAAAGACACAGAAAAATTGCTCCCAGCTTTCCTAAAGGAATGGGAAAGGACTAAAATTATTTCCCATGCTAACAAACCCCGAGGACGCTATGCAATATGCTGGCCATCTGAAGATCCTAACTGGCAATATAATGACCGCAAAGACTACTCAGACTTACATCTTGCTAGGGGTGCCCTTCTAAGAGCAATGTGAGCATGTGCTGAGAAACCTCAAGCCTGGCCCAAATTTAAAAGCATTACACAATCTGATGATGAGACACCCTCCCAATTCATGGACAGGCTCATTGAAATGGGAAATAGATACATGGAACTTGACCTTTCTGTTGAAAAGAATGTAAGGCTAATAAAGGAACAATTTGTCCATAACTCTCATAAAGAGATTGTAGATCATTTTAAAACAAATTGCCCTACATGGCCCGAAATGGACCCTGACGAGTTAAGGAGAACTGCTGTTTATGTCTTTAACAACCATAAAGAGAAACAGGAAGAGAGTAATAGTTTATTGGACATATTTAAAAAGAATATGGACATGTTTAATAAGAGACTAGACTCTTTAAATGACTCTGTTGTAAGTGATAGAGTTGAAAAATGACTACAAGGGTCTGCTACTAAACCAATGGCAATTGCCCCTCTCCAAGAATCTAACTTTCAGGCCCTTATATGCCATTTCTGTGGAAGAAGGGGTCATGTAATGATGAACTGTAGGACTTGGAATCACGCATCTAGAAATAATAACTTCAGAAATTACAACTTTAGAAATAATTATAATTATAGAAATAACAATTATAAAAATAATGATTATAGAAATTATAGAAATAATATCCATTATGAAAACAATGATTACAGGGATCACGACTTTAGGACTAGTAACAGATCTAGGTATATGGATCAGGCAATTGATAACTCATACCAAATGACCCTAGAGCAGTATATCTTGAGTGGAGTTCATCCCCAAACCACCCAGGGGGCTACTGCCCCTCAAGGAGGAGCCCAAGGGCCTACCCAAAGATTATAAAGGTATATTGGGGGGTTGAGGCCCAGGGATCAAAGGATACAACCTTTGATTTTCCAGACCATGATGCCTTACTGCCCGTTGTCCCCATCCACTGCCCCCCCCTACTGACTAGCCTTATGTAACATTAAAGGTTGGTAACGCCTATTATGACTGTCTTGTGGACACTGGAGCTTCCAGATCTGTATTGAAGAGTACACCAGACCCATATTGCAATTCCTTAGGATCAATAAGTGTAGTGGGGGTATCAGGAAAACCCCAAATGGTTCCAAAGCTCTTCCCTAGAACAGTAGCCATAGGGCCCCTAAATGTGGAGCACTCTTTCCTATAGGATGCCTGGCTATCCTATAAACTTGCTGGGGAGAGATCTTTTATGCAAGCTTAGAGCCACAATAAATTGCTATCCAGATAGCTCTATGTCACTGGAATTGCCTGAGGAATCCTTAACTTTGTTCCCTGTGCTCCTTTTAGATAGGCATGAGATACAGGGGTCTCCCACTTTTGAAATCCCAACAGATATATCTGAGTCTGTCTGGTCCACATCACCTTCTGATGTTGGCATACTTAAATTAGCTGTCCCTGTCCAAATTAAAACAAAATCTAGCCCACCTCCTTCCATTCCTCTTGAAGGAGGCAATAGAGTGCATTATCCCAGTGATAAATTCATTAATTGACCAAGGCATCATAATGCCCTGTAAATCTGAATACAATACGCCAATCCTGCCTGTTAAAAAGTCAAAATTGGGGCCTCATGGCAAGCATCTCTATTGATTTGTCCAGGATTTGAGGGCAGTGAACAATCATGTTATAAAGAGACACCCTGTAGTTTCCAATATAAATACTATCATTTCTTCTATTCCTAGCACAACTACATACTTTACAGTAATAGACTTGTGCTCAGCCTTCTTTTCCATACCTATACATGAGGATTCCAGACATATCTTTGCTTTCACCTGTAAAGGTTCACATTGGACATGGGCACGTTTGCCCCACGGGTATGTCGAAAGCCCGACCCTTTTTGCACTGATTTTGGGCCAAGACACAGATATTACGTTTAAAAACAGCAAGTTAATTAAATATGTAAATGATTTACTCTTGGCCTCACCAGATGCCACAAAATGTCAAGATGATAGTAAACATCTTCTTTTAGAATTACATAAGGGAGGCCACAATATCTCAAAAGAAAAGGTTCAGTGGTGTCTCCCCAAAGTGCAATATTTAGGCTTTATTTTAACTGCTGGAACCTGTTTAATTTCTCCACAATGTATTGAAAGTACAAAACTTAAGTGATCCTACCACTAAAAAACAATTGATGGCAGTACTTGGAGCAACAGGATTTTGTTGGCAGAGGATCCCTTGCTATGGGGAAATCACTAAGTCCCTTGTAGCACTCACAAAAAACACAGTCCCTGAACCACTTAAATTGGAAAAGGAACACCAAACAGCTCTTTCAAATTTAAAACATGCTATCCTGTCTGTCCTTGCTCTCGGTATCCCAAATTATGACAAACTATTTACTTTATATGTCCATGAAAGGAAAGGAGTAGCTTCAGGTGTTCTAATTCAACTGTTGGGACCTGATCAACACCCAGTAGCCTATGATTCAGCCCAGCTGGACCCAGTAGCTGCAGAAGCACCACCATGCCTTAGAGGAGTAGCTGCCACAGCTTTATTAGTGACGAAATCTGCTTATTTGGTACTAGGATGCCCTCTGACCATAATGTGCCCTCACGAGGTAGAGGCATTGTTATTAAGACATAGAAATTGGGCATTTACTGATTAAAGGATTATGAGATATGAGATAACCCTATTGAATAATGAACATATCACATTAAAACTCTGTGGAGCTCTTAATCCTACAACCTTGTTCCCTGACATACTGATTTCTGGAGAACCTTTACATGATTGTACATCTTTGGTGTCCACTGTTGATAAACCTCGTAGTGATTTACTGGACACTCCTTTGGATAATCTTGATTTAATATTATTTACAGATGGTTCTTCTTTTATGAGAGAGGGTGTGCTCTATACAGGAGCGGCAGTAGTTATAGAATTGGATACTCTATGGTCAGCTTCTTAACCCTCACATGTGAGTGCACAAGGTGCAGAACTAACAGCTTTAAAACAGGCTTGTATCATTGCACAGAGCAAAAGGGTCACAATTTACAGACTCCCGTTATGCATTTGGCATATGTCATGCTGTTGGCATGTCATGGCTTCAAAGGGGATTCTTAACATCAGCTGGAAAGTATATTGCCAATGCAGACCTTATCACTGAACTTCTTTCTATCATCCAACTCCCTGAAGCCATAGCTGTTGTTCACTGCTCTGCACACACAGGTGGCACTGACCCTGTCTCCCAGGGGCTTTTTGGAGAGGAGGCGACATGGTAAGGTTGAGTTGAGACTCTTTCCCTGCGCTTTAAATAAAATCCTTATAAATATCATATTTTGGAGGAATTGAATATTAAATTTAAAACTTACACAGACCAAGGAGAAAATACTGCAAGCAGCCAGAAAAAATTCTCAAATATCATGGAAGCCCAGTCATGATTACAGAGGCTTTGGCCACTTCCATGTCGAGGGACCAGAATCTTTGGAATGTGATATTCCAGAAGGCAAGGGAGCTGGGTTTAGAATCAAGAATCACCTACGTATATGAACTGAGTCTATTCATTCAGGGGAAATCTCGGTCATATATTAAAATAGAGTTCCAGCATTCCTAAAGGAAAGACGAGACTTAAGCAGAAAATTTAATTTCCAAATCCAAAATTCAAAAGAAGCATAAAAAGCCAAATAAGAAAGAAACAAAAAAATTATATCTTCACTTGATCAAATTATTAATATTTTTATGTGGAAAAATGATATCTATAACTCTTAAAATGTTTTATCACTATCACAGTAGTTAGGAGAAGTGTACATAAGACAGACGATGTGGTAGTAAGCTATTTAGGATGATGTACAAAAAATGTAGGGATGAAAAAGAATTGTATTAAGAAATGGGAACAGAGAAATAAAATGGGATAAATTATACCACCTAAAGAGACATGGAAGGGGAGGGTTTACAAATGAGATGAGGGTGGTAATGGGTATTACTTAAACCTTACTCTCATTGGAATTATCTCAGAGAAGGAAGAACATTCAGAGTTATTGCAGTACAGATACCTATCTTACACTATAGAGAAGTAGAAGGGAAATAAGAAAGGGTTGCTCTAAAGGGTAGTAATATAAGATAGGGAGAATTACAGTTCTACCACTTCTTTAGCAATTTGAAAGTAGTGTAAGACTCTTAATTTTCTGTGCTCCCATTATCTTTTCTCTAAAGTGGATGGGTACATTATGCTTAAGAAAACTAAATTCACCAGATTTTAATTTAATTTAATTTAATAATGATTTGCTGAATTCAATTGCATCTTCAAAATTTCTTCCAGGGCTAATATTTATTTTAAATAAACCTAGTAATTATTGTAGATACTTTTATGAACTGAACAGCTTGCTAAGAAATATAAAAGGGAATTGGTGGTTCAGAGGTTTGTGGATCGTAGTAGAACATCTCTTTTAAATGCAAAAAAGTCTCTATCAATGAGATAACTTTTTTCAGATAACAACTTTGTTTTTATCATGATCAACTGAACTCCTTATACTTTTCATCACTATCCTATTTTCTCAATTCATTTTGCTTATCTTAGTTCTTCTATGGACAGTCCATTTTTTTCCCTTTGTTTTGTTTTACTTTGTTTATTCTTTATGTCTGTTTAGATACTTCATTCTTACTACAAGATAGTATATATTAGGGGTACTAGCAATTACTTTCCTATTTCCAACTACTTTCCAGCCAGATTAATTCAGTTCCAATTGATCCTTCAAGTTTAGATTTGGAATGAAATGAGAAAATCTTAGGTAATTTAATTTTTAATGAAAGGAGGCTTATATATGTAACTAGATTTTCTGTAGGTCAAATCACTTTAGACCAAGGTATTCATATTGGTGACAGCAGAAATATTTGCTTATGGGGAAGATATCCTGAATTTCCCTACCACAAAAGGAGAAGCATCCCCTTTCTATTATCTACATACCTAGAACAGTTTGTCAGATTGATGCAGTCTTCCTCTTTTTCTAGTATCATCTATTTACTTGAAATATGGGCACCACACAATATGCTGCATATGGGCATAAGATCCTGTGGCCCTGAGAATCTTGATTAGTATGTTTCATTTGTCCTTTTCAGTTCTTTCTTGCTTTTTAGTCATTTTTGAATCATGTCTGAATTTGTGACTCCATTTGGGGATTTCTTGGCAGAAATATTGAAGTAATTTGACATTTCCATCCCTAGCTCAGTTCTTTTTTAAAATTTTTAAAATTTTATAATAAAAGATTTTTCCATGGTTCCAAGATTCATGTTCTTACTCTTCCCTCTACCCACCCCACCCCAAACCCCGTAACCAATGTGCATTTCCACTGGTTTTTAAATGTGTCATCAGTCAAGACCTATTTCCATATTATTGATAGTTGCACCAAGGTGGTCCTTTAGAGTCTACATTCCAAATCATATCCGAATCAAGCCATATGTTCAAACAGTTTTTTTCTTCTGTGTTTCTACTTCTATAGTTCTTCCTCTGAATGTGGATATCATTCTTTTTTATAACTCCAACAGAATTGTCCCAGATCATTGCATTGCTGCTAGTATAGGAGTCCATCACATTCCATTTTACAACAGTGAATCAGTCTCTGTATACAATGTTTTCCAGGTACTGCTCCTTTCACTCTGCATCGGTAGCTGGAAGTCATTACAGTTCACATGGAATTCATCCAGTTTGTTATTCCTTTGAGCACAATAGTATTTTATCACCTGCAGATTTGTTCATCCATTTCCCAATTGAAGGGCATACCCTCGTTTTTTCAGTTTTTGGCCTCTACAGAGAGTGCAGCTATAAATATTTTTTTAACATGTCTTTTTTCTTATGATCTCTATGTGGTAAAAACCCAGCAGTTGGTTGGCAGCTGGGTAGCTCAGTGGATTGAGAGCCAGGCCTAGAGACAGAAGGACCTAGGTTCAAATCCGGCCTCAGACACTTCCCAGCTGTGTGACCCTGGGCAAGTCACTTGACCCCCATTGCCTACCCTTACCAATCTTCCACCTATAAGTCAATACACAGAAGTTAAGGGTTTAAAAAAAAAACCAGCAGTGGTATGGCTGGATCAAAGGGCAGATAGTCTTTTAAAGCCTTTTGAATATAGTTCCAAATTGACATCCAGAAAGGTTGAATGAATTCACAACTCCACTAGCAATACATTAATGTCCCAATTTTGCCACATCCCGTCCAACATTTGTTACTTTGCTTTGCTGTCATGTTAGCCAATCTTTTAGGTGTGAGGTGGTACCTCAGAGTTCTTTTGATTTGCATTTCTCTAATTATAAGATATTTACAACACTTTCTCCTGTGTTTATTGATAGTTTTGATTTCTTTATCTGAAAATTGTCTATTCATATCTCTTGCCAATTTATCAATTGGGTAATGGATTGATTTTTTTTTTGTACAATTGATTTAGCTCCTTATATATTTGAGTAATTAGGCTTTTGTCAGTGTTTTTTGTTATAAAGATTTTTTCTCCATTTTGTTGATTCCCTTCTAACTTTGGTTGCATTGCTTTTGTTTGTACAAGACTTTTTAATTTAATGTAAGAAAATTATTGATTGTACATTTTGTAATTTTTTCTAACTCTTGCTTGGTTTTAAAATCTTTCCTTTCCCAGAGATCTGACAAGTATATTATTCTGTGTTCACCTAATTTACTTATATTTTCCTTCTTTATATTCTAGTTATTCACCCATTTTGAATTTATCTTGGTGTAGGGTATGAGATGTTGATCTAAATCTAATCTCTCCCATGCTGTTTCCCAGTTTTCCCAGCAGTTTTTGTCAAATGGTGGATTTCTGTCCCAAAAGCTGGGTTCTTTAGTTTATCATAGACTGTCTTGCTGAGGTCATTTACCCCAAGTCTATTCCACTGATCCTCCCTTCTGTCTCTTATCCAGTACCATATAGCTTTGATGACCACTGCTTTATAGTACGGTTTAAGATCTGGTACTGCTAGGCTACCTTACTTATTTTTTTCATTATTTCTTTTGATATTCTTGATCTTTTGTTCTTCTAAATTAATTTTGCTATATTTTTTTTCCCGAAATCAATAAAAAAATTTCTTCGTAGTTTGATAGGTATGGCATTAAATACGTAAATTAATTTGGGTAAAATGGTCATTTTTATTATGTCAGCTCATCCTACCTATGAGCAATCAATGTTTTTTTTCCAATTGTTTAGATCTAGTTTTAATTGTTTTGAAAGTGTTTTGTAGGTTTTTTATAATTCCTGTATTTATTTTGGTAGATAGATTCCTAAGTATTTTCTTTTCTTTTTCTTTTTTTTTTTAAACCCTTAACTTCTGTGTATTGACTTATAGGTGGAAGAGTGGTAAGGGTAGGCAATGGGGTCAAGTGACTTGCCTAGGGTCACACAACTGGGAAGTGTCTGAGGCCGGTTTTGAACCTAGGACCTCCCGTCTCTAGGCCTGGCTCTCAATCCACTGAGCTACCCAGCTGCCCCAGATTCCAAAGTATTTTATATTGTCTAGGGTAATTTGAAATGGTGTTTCTCTAACGCTTGCTGCTGAGATGTGTTGGAAATATATAGGAATGCTGATGATTTATATTCGTTTGTTTTGTATCTGGCAACTTTGCTAAAGTTGTTGATTATTTCTACTAGCTTTTTACTTGATTCTCTAGGATTTTTTAAGTATACCATCATGTCATCTGCAAAGAGTGATAGCTTAGTCTCCTCATTGCCTATTTTAATGCCTTTGATTTCTTTTTCTTCTCTAATTGCTACTGCTAGTGTTTCTAGTAATGTTAAATAATAGAGGTGATAACAGGCATCTTTTTTTCACTCCTGATCTTATTGGGAAGGCTTCTAATTTATCCCCATTGCATATGATGCTTGTTGATGGTTTAAAATATATACTATTTATTATTTTTAGGAAAGGTCTTTCTATTCCTATACTTTATGGTATTCTCAATAGGAATGAGTGTTGTATTTTCTCAAAGGTTTTTTCAGCATTTATTGAGATAATCATTTGATCTTTGTTTGTTAGCTTGTTGATGTGGTCAATTATGTAAATGATTTTTCTAATATTGAATCATCCCAGCATTCCTGCTATAAATCCCACCTGATCATAATGAATAAGCCTCTTGATTACTTGTTGGAGTCTTTTTGCTAGTATTCTATTTTAGATTTTTGTATCTATGTTCATTAAGGCCTGTAGTTTTCTTTCTTTTTTTGGTCTACATGGCTTTGGGATCTTATCTTCTTATCTTTCTTATTGATGGGATTAGGCAGATTGGGATTGGTCTGTTTGGATTGATGTGTCCTAAGGCTAAAACCTGGAGAAAAGGGTTGGGAGACAAGATGGAGAATTGTTGCTGTGTATAGGGTGCCCTCTCTGCATTTTTCCTCTAGCTGCCTCCCTGTTTCTGTCTTCAATGCCCTTACCCCAGTGCCACCAAAACTCCCTTTTCAGACTAGTGCATTTGCCCACCCAGAAATTCTAGGAGCCACTGGAGACTCCACACAGCACTTTGGGGAGAGGTCCTAAGATTCCCCTTCTTCCTTACCCTCACACCCAATAGTTCAAGAATTCAGGCCTTTTATCTTGGCATACCTCTTGAGCTGTCCAGCAGTAGGATCCCCCAGCTCTGTCCTGTTTTAGATTTGGTTTTCTTTCCCCTCACAGTGCTTTGTTTTCTGTCTCAGTGAGGAAGGGCATTAACGTCTGAGGTTTTGCTCTGTCTAAGCTTCCATCTTCCCAGAATCCACAGTCCCTAGCTCATTTCACAAATGTGGAAACTGGGGCAAACAGGGCCAAATGGCTTCCCAAGCGTCACTGAGTTTGTCTGTCTGAGTCCAGGTTTGAACTCAGGAAAATCATTCTCTCTTACTCCGATCACACAGCTGGGAAGTGTCTGAGGCCAGATTTGAACCTAGGACCTCCCATCTCTAGGCCTGACTCTCAATCCACTGAGCTACCCAGCTGCCCCTATAGTTTTCTTTTTCTGTTTTTGGTCAACCAGGCTTTGGAATCAGTACCATATTTGTGTCATAAAAGGAATTTGGTAGGACTTCTTCTTTGATCATCATATCAAATAATTTTATTTAAATGTCTGATAGAATTCACTTGTGAATCCATCAGATCCTAGTGATTTTTTCTTAGGGAGTTCTTTGATGGCTTGTTCTATTTTTATTTCTGATATGGGATTATTTAGGTATTCTATTTCTTCTGCTGTTAATCTAGGCAATTTATATTTTTGTAGATATTCATCCATATCTCCTAAATTGTTAAATTTGTTGCCATATGATTGGGCGAAATAGTTTTTAATGATTGCCTTAATTTCCCCTTCATTAGAGGTGAGGTCTCCCTTTTCATCTTTAATACTGTCAATTTAGTTTTCCTCTTTCCTTTTTCTTATTAGATTGACCAGTACTTTGTCTATTTTATCTGTTTTTTTTTTCCAAATACCAGCTTCTAGTCTTATTTATTAATTCAGTAGTTCTTTAACTTTTGATTTTATTAATTTCTCCCTTGGTTTTTAGTATTTCTAATTTAGTTTTCATCTGAGGGTTTTTAATTTGTTCGCTTTCTCATTTTTTGAGTTGCATACCCAATTCATTAATCTATGCCCTCCTTAATTTGTTAATATATGCATTCAAGGATATAAATTTCCCCCTGAGTACTGCCTTGGCTGCATCCCACAGAGTTTGTTAGGATGTCTCATCATTGTCATTCTCTTCAATGAAATTGTTGATTGTTTCTATGATTTCTTCTTTGACAAATGGGTTTTGGAGAATCATATTGTTTAATTTCCAATAAGTTTTTGATTTGCCTGTCCAGGTGCCCTTACTAATTATTATTTTTACTGCATTATGATCTGAGAACATTACATTTATTATACCTGCTCTTTTGCATTTGTTTGCAAGGATTCTATGTCCTATTACATGGTCAATATTTGTGAATGTACCATGTGCAGCTGAAAAGATGGTGTATTCCTTTTTGTCCCTATTTATTTTTCTCCACATATCAATTAAATCTAATTTTTCTAGGACTTCATTTACCTCTCCTACCTCTTTCTTATTTATTTTTTGGTTTGATTTATCTAGATCTGAAAGAGGAATATTTAGATCTCCCACTATTATGGTTTTACTATCTATTTCCTTCTTGAGCTCTGCTAGTTTCTCCTTTATGAATTTGGATGCTATGCCACTTGGTGCATACATATTAAGCAGTGTTATTTCCTCATTGTTTATACTACCTTTAATCAGGATGTAATGACCTTCCCTGTCTTTTTTAATCATATCTATTTTTACTTTGGCTTTGTCAGAAATCATAATAGCCACTCCTGCCTTCTTTTTTTCATTTGAAGCCCAAAAGGTTTTGCTCAAGCCCTTAACCTTAAACTCGTGTGTGTCTACCTGCCTCATATGTGTTTCTTGTAGACAACATATGGTAGGATTTTGGTTTCTATTCCACTCTGCTATTTGCTTCCATTTTATGAGCAAGTTCATCCCATTCACATTCAGAGTTATAATTATCACTTGTGCATTTGCTTACATTTTCGTATCCTCCCCTAGACCCACCCCTTCTTCTTACACTATTTTCTTTTAAACCAGTGGTTTGCTTTGAGCTGGTATCCCTTATCCCCTCCCTTGATTGACTTCCCTTTCTGCCCCCTCCCTTGTTATTCCCCTTTTTTTGTTTTTTAAAGGCCTAATGAATTCCCTCCCCCCTTCTCCCCTCCCTTTTTTGACCTTCCTGCTCCCCTGCTCCCTTTGGTTTGTCCCTTCTGACTTTCTCAGTAGGGTTAGATAGAATTTTATATCCCAATGGATAATAAAGCTACTTTTCCCTCTCTGTGTTGATTACACTGAGAGTAAGGTTTGATTATTCCCTCTTAATGCTCTCTTCCTCTCCTTCTTATAATAGTATTTATCCTCTTCCCTTCCCATGCCCTCTTTGTGTGTAATAGAATATCTTATTTTTCTTATTTACTCAGATTTTTCTTGGTGTCCACTACAATTCCCTCCCTCTTTCCCACCCCCCATGTCATCTTAGATCATTTAGTATCCTATCCTCTTCCTATGAATTATTCTTCTGGTTGCTATAATAGTAAATATTATAATAGTGAATAGAGTTCACTACAGAGAATTATACATAGTATTTCTCCACATAGTGATACAGATAATTAGATCTTATTTAAGCCCTTAAAGAGTCAAATTTAAAAAATTATAAGTTTTCTTCTTTTCCCTCTGTTTCTTATTTACCTTTTCATTTTTCTCTTGATTTTTGTGGTTGGGTATCAAACTTTCCATTTAGTCCTGGTCTCTTTTGTGCAAAAACTTGGAAATCTTCAATTTTTTTGATTGCCCATACTTTCCCCTGGAACTATATATTTAGTTTCGATGGGTAGTTGATCCATGGCTGAAGGCCCATATCTCTTCCCTTTCTGAATATCATGTTCCAAGCCTTGCAGTCTTTTATCGTGGAGGCTGCCAGATCTTGTGTGATCCTGATTGGTGCTCCTTGATATTTGAATTGTCTCTTTTTGGCTTCTTGTAAGATTTTTTCTTTTACTTGAAAGCTCTTGAATTTTGCTATTATAGTCCTTGGTGTTGACTTTTCTGTGTCCCGTGTAGAGGGGGATCTATGGATCCTTTCAAAGTCTATATTGCCCTCTTGTTGTAGAACTTCAGGGCAATTTTGCTGAATAATTTCTTTAAGTTTCTATTGATTTCTGCCTTTTCTGGAAGACCATTGATTCTCAAATTGTCTCTTCTCGACCAGTTTTCTTGGTCTGTCACTTTCTCATTAAGATATTTCATATTTCCTTCTATTTTATCAGTCTTTTGACTTTGTTTTATTTGTTCTTGTTGTCTTGAGAGATCATTGTGTTCTAATTTTTCAATTCTAGCCTTTAAGGACTGGTTTTCGACTATAATCTTTTGGTTTTCGCCTATAATCTTTTGGTTTTCCTTTTTAATCTGGTCATTTCTGGTGTTCAATTTGCTTATCAGTTAATTTGATTTCTGAGCCTCACTTTCCAATTGCAAAACTCTTCCTTTTAAGCTGTTATTTTCTTGCCAGATCTCTTCCATCTCCTTCAACATCTCATTTTTGAACTCTTCAATAGCTTGTGACCAGCTTTCATTTTTTTGCTAAAGTTTGCATATGATTACTTGTTTGTCCTACTCTGTTGTCTGGATTTTCTCTGTGTAAAAGTTGTCGAGTGTTCCAGAGTTTTTCTTGATAATCTTTTTCTTCTTTTGGAGTTCTCTGCTTGCCATCGTTAGCCCAACCCCTTTTCAGCTTTGTCTTCACACTCAGGGTCTGCCTGTGCTTTCTAAGCTCCTGGGGGCTCTGGTCTCCTTGTCCTCAGGGTCAGGTCTCCTGGTAGATCCTGGTCTGCCCCTCTGCCCGAGGCTCCTTCAGCAGTCTCCACACCCGCACTCCCATTTGCTCCGGGTCCTCACTCGAGGTCCAAGCCTGGGCTGGAGATAGTTATTCAAGCCTAGGGCACTGCCTTCACCCACTCAGAAGCTAGGTAAAGTCAGTGGGCTGGAGATCTTTATTCGCACCTGAGGAAAGTCCCTGCATTAGAGATCTTTGTCCTGGCCTGAGGCAGTGCCTTCACCTTGCAGAAGCTAGGGGAAAGTCCGTGCGAGCCCCCCAGCCACTTGCGGTCCCTCGTCTTGCAGCTCACAGGTACAAGCCCTGGGGCTGCTAGTGATTTACTGGTTGCCCCAGTCCTGTTTTCACTCTTGTGCATTGGGCTTGGCGTTGTGTGAGGTGTGTGATGTGGGGGTGGGGGAGGGGCTTCTTCCTCTCGCGTTTTAGTGAGAGCTGTTTCACCCCTTTATAGCTTGGAGATGCCATGATTCTGCGTATCTTTAATGCTGTGCCCTGTTGTGGGGTTCCTACGTTCATCTGGGTTTGTTTTTATTTCCCCTTGAGGAGTCCTGTATACTTTGGTTAGGAGAGATGGATCAGCTGCTCCTTACTCTTCCGCCATCTTAACCTGAAGTCTCCTTTAGTTATTTTCCCTGATGTCTTACTCCTCTAAAAGGCAAAGGAGGTTTCTATAGATGTTATTCCAATTTTGATTTAATTCTGAGGAGAGTAATGTTGAAGTGTAGTCTACTGCTCCCCTACATTCTCCTCCACTGTATTTGCCTTCTATATACTACTTAATAAGACTAGTTTACCTCTTCTCTCTTTCCTTTTCTCCCCATGTGTTCTTCTTTTCCTTCCCTTTTCTTGGATAGCAGCTCATTATATTCAGTTTCCTTCATTCTTCCTGTTTATACTCCTTTTCATTGCTCTAATAGTGATGAAGTCCTTCAGTATCTTAAGTACTTTATGTATTTTACTTACTTTACTTACCTTATTTCAATTACCACCTTCCCAAATACTGATGTACTCAATTCAACCTTCGTTAAATTCTTTGTTTTTTCCCTTTACTTTCCCTTTATGCTTCTGTTGAGGTTGTGATTTGATCATCAAATTTACTTTTCAGGTCTTTCTTTTTGGTCAGAAATGTTTGAAATTCCTTCATTTCATTACATAACATTTTTTTCACCTAAGAATAATGCTCAGTTTTGCTCAATATGTAATTCTTGATGGTACTCCTGAATCCTTTTCTTTTTGCAGTTATATTTCATACTTTCCATGTCTTTAATGTAGAAGTTGGCAGGTCTATGTAATCCTGAGTGTGGCTCTACAGTTTTTGAATTGTTTCCTTCTGGCTACATTTAGTATTTTTCTTTGGCTTGGTAGTTCTGGAATTTCTATAATAGCCTTGAAACATTTTATTTTATAGTCTCTTTCAGAAGAACACTGGTGGATTTTCTCAGTTTCTGTTTTTCCCTCTTTCAAGGATATCAGAGCAGTTCACCTAATGAATTCTTATAATATGGTGTCCAGGCTCTCATTTTGATGATGGATTTCAGGTATTCTGATAATCTTAGACTATTTCACCTGAATCTATTTCCAAGATTAATAATTTTTCAAGTGAGGCATTTTTAAATTATTTTTAAAAATTTTTATAGTTATTTTTAAAATTTTATCTTATTGTTTTAAGGTGTCTTATGGATACATTAGTTTCCATTTGTCCAGTTTTAATTTTAAGATTTATTTTCTTCCTTAAGTTTCTGTTTTCTTTTCCATTGACCAATTTTAACCTTTAAAGACTTGTTTTCTACAGTGTAATTTTTTTGGCCATCATTTCCATTGGGTCCTTTTTTTTTCCTTAGGAAGTTGTTTTCTTTAATGTATTTTTGTGTCTCTGTTTCCTTTTGTTCTATTCTAGTTTTTATAGAGTTGATTTCATCACTGAATTTTTTTCTAGCTATAATTGATATATTGATATATTGATAGCTTTATTAATTCTCTTATTTTTTTAAACTTCTTTTCAAGTTCTCCCAGGGGTTCTTTTGTACCCTGAAATCCTTTCATAGTTTCCTTTGAGGCTTCACATGTTTCCTTCTTGGTATTTTTGCACTCTTCTGAGTTTCTATTTTTCTCTTCCTTGTCACTAAGGTAATTTTCTAAGGTCATTTTCTTGCCTTTTGTTCATTTTTTAGTTATTATTTCCCATTACCTTATTCAGCTGTTGAGGTTCTTCTCTTTTCCTGTAGTAGAAGACTGACTGCTCAAAGATTACAGAATATTGTCATCTGATACTTGAGGTCAGCCTGGCTGCCTTTCTTTCCCATTGTGTATTTGTTGAGGAAATGGTTGTACAGGCTTGCTCTGGGAGGTTTTTATCTATTTTGTCTAGCTGGATTCAGTACTCTGTGTTACCAGTTTTTCTGTTGTTTTGTGGGTAGGACTGGTCCCCCTCTCCATTTTTCCTGCCCCTGCAAAGTGGCTTGGACTTGGTAGTTCCTCTGCTCTGGATTCTGCTGCCTCAAACACTTTGCTGCCACTTGGGAGTGTGTAGATTATTTCTCTCCATTTTTCCCTTGCCATGCTGCTTTGCTGCTTCATTCATTCTGTTGCCACATGGAAGTGAGAAAGTATCCTTCTGTCTCTGTCTTTCCTTCCCCTGTAGAGTGGCTTAGCCTGGGCCAGTCCCTAACTCGATTCCCTTCCTGCTTTAGCTACTCTACTGCCACATGAGAGTTTCCTGCCTCTGGTTTTCTAGGGTGATTTAGGCTGTTCCAATCTCCAACTTTGCCTTCTCTGCCTTCTATACCTGTGTGTAGTGTCTCAACCTAGGTTCTTTCCCTTTCTGAAGCTTCATTACCTCTGGTAGAGTGGCAGCATGTTGGCCTGTTTAGCTGGTTCCCACAGAAGCTGTGCTACCTGGCTTATTCTGTGTTCTTAGCCAAGTGTGAGTTGTTCCTCTTTCTTTCCTTTGTTTTGAGGTGATTTATTTACTTTTTTGCATGTGTGGAGAAATTGGGGGTGCACTGTCTTTAATTCTGCTATCTTAGGTCCCAACCTATATATTACTTTTCAATAGTTATATATTTCCAGTTGTTGCTTTATATATTCATGTATTATAAGGAAAGAGAGAGAGAAGGGAAAAGGTCTAGATAGGTAAAGATTAGATAAAGATAAAAAATTTGGAAAAATATATGAATATTTTATGCACAAAGTAATATATAATTTATTTTCGAATGATATTTTATAAATGTGTTATTAGGTTCAAGAATTTCATACTATCTCTTTTGCTATTCTATTGTTTCATACCTTTGATACATTGCTACATCTGCTATGTACTATGGCAAAAATGGGAATAAATTAAATACATATTCATTCTGTAAGACTAATTTTATATTCCTTAGGAGCAGTGTTATAATCTTGCAAAATTGGTTGACAGTTCATGGCTCATCAAAGAGTGGTTTACTTAACTCAATAGTAAATCATAAAATAGATACCTCAAAATCTTATGTTTCTGGAGGTGTTTTTGGAAATGTTAAAACTCAAAAGATGAAATACCATACCAAGAATGAGAAAGAAAAATGAGTAAGTCTACAATTATATCAGTGTTTAATTAGATCAGTGACTTGCATTGCAAAATGTGTTTCAATGAGTGTAAATATTTCTTTCAATCTCATCTTTTTAGGTCAGATCCATGGGTCACTATTTTCATTGAATCAAAATGAAGATAGGGAATACCATTGGTTTCTAAAACTAAACATTTCTTTAAGAGTTCTACAAAAATAGTTCTAATATTATGTTATTAAATCTTTACCTATGTGTTTAATTCTCCTCTTCTTCTTTCTTAACAACTATGAGGAGGTACATTTAGACACTCCAAAGAAAATTAGAATTTGAAAAAGACATGTGTAGGCTTACTTTGCAAGCCACTAAATATATGTTCTAAGAGACAGAAAACAGGTACATTGATCAAGGCATTTGTCTTTTAAAGTTAGAAATGACTATTCCTTAAGAAAATTTTATTGTATTCATTTTTTTTGCTTTCAATTTGCTTGATTTTTTAAAGATATTAGAATGGTAGAGCTACCTCATGGGAAATGAATTATACTTTGCTAGACTCCCATTCTGTCTTTACACTCCCCCAATTAGGAAGTAAAAATGATTTCAT
This sequence comes from Gracilinanus agilis, assembly GCF_016433145.1. Lineage (NCBI taxonomy): Eukaryota > Metazoa > Chordata > Mammalia > Didelphimorphia > Didelphidae > Gracilinanus > Gracilinanus agilis. The sequence goes on from NC_058132.1 coordinate 434,553,480, forward strand.
ATCCAAAGAATTTAGAAAAGAGCATTTTGTTGAGTTAGTATATCTATATAAGTAAATATTGTTCAGATCATTTGAAGATATATAAATTAGAGATTCAAAAGGAAACATGGTTTTAAGAAAATGTTTTGGTGGTTCAAGTCCTAACTACTTGTAGTTCTGATGACAGATATGTAACTTTAGCTAAATGAGTTAATTTCTCTTACTAGTAATTACTTAAACACTTGTGAAAGGGAATTATTTGTTTTCTTTGAGTTTACACTTATAAAGAGAATCCTTTACCTAGTTGGAGCTAACATTTCAGTTAACAATAACTTAAGTGCCCCTACTTAGTACCTCACTAGATTGTGAAGACAGGATTAACTCTCCTTTGTCCACTTTTGGATTGAACCAACAAAAGCTTGAACTAGATGGAGGCGTTCAGTTGTCACAGGGTGACAACTCCAGAAACTATGAACCCTATTATCAGAGTTGATGCCTTCAGAGGCCTTTGATAAGAATTCACCCCTCCAGAAAGTGAGAACTGATTCCCCCAAACATTTTACCCTGAGCAGTTCTTGCACCATAAATGTCATTAATCCTTCCACTTGAGTCAGTCTTGTGGAGATAGTCTCCAGAGTGGGAGCTTCGCTGGAGACTGTGGCTTGAATTGTGGGCTTGGAGCTCTGCTTCAACTTGGACTCTGACTCCTTGACTACTTACTTCATGAGGTGAGTGAAAGGCTGACTCATTTCTTAGTTTCTGGAGAGACTAGCTTCTATCTTGGAAGAGGCCACATGGTTAATCACTACTAGCCTTCCTGGTTCAGAGTTAATTAAACTCTGCCTGGATTAAGATAGGATAGATAACCTCTCTAACCCCATCACATTTCTCTTCTTTATTGTTTCTTCTATATTTGTATATATTTGTAAATAAATGTCTGACTCAAGATATAATAAAGATTGATGAACACATAATTTCATAAAATTATTGTCCAAACATTAAATTTAACCCTTACACAGTCAATTTAAATTTTGTTATTTCTTTTAATTTGGGAGAACAATGAAGGATGGAAAAAATCTACTCACTCTTGCTTGGAAGAAAAAATTAGCTTGACATGGAATAGAAAAAATCCTATATTTAGGAAGATTTGATAAAAATAATTGTTGTTGATGAATATTGAAATCTTCATTTAAAAGTCTGCCCTAAACTATTGTCAGAATGAATTCTAAGTAAATCCAAATGATTCAGATACCTTCAGCAGACTGAAGCAATGGAATTAATGATTTCTTCTGAGGCAGAAGAAATTAATATTTTCCCTATTAAAGGAATGATGAACCGCCGGAAGCCATCGAGGCGGTGAGGTTAGCATGGCTACTCACATGCTCTGACAATCCAGCACGGCAGGTTGTCAGGAGGATGGAGATTCCACACTCAGTTTACCCTATGTGACTCTTTTTACAGTGACATTCACTTGCATTGAAATTATTGCAATCAATATCCTTATCCGGCTCAAAGGAGACACAGAAAAAGAGTATAGGTAGAAGGCAAGAAAAATCACACTCACAGACTAAATAATATCCCAAAATAAACCCCTGTACAACCCCCTAGAGTATAGAAAATTCCCCTAGAATCAGCCGAGTAAAAAACCAGCAGTTAGTGAGTTAATGCAAGTTTCTAAAGTTCCCAGGAAGAAAATACCTGGCCTGAGTTTGTTCCCAAACTCCTACAGACAAAAGAAACAGTGAAACACAAAGAAATTAAGGCAATGACGAATTAGCACAGAATAACCCTACCAGAACTGTATTCTTAGTGATCCTATAACAGAAAGAACACCATGGGAACAAAACTTGGACCAGACTGATATTATTGTATACTATTAGATGTAATCAACTACCATAACCATTTCCTTAATTTAAGATGAGAATGAAGAATATAACATAAATATATACATGATTTAATTCAAAAGAAAATTAACTATTATGCTTAGCTAGGAACTGATGTACTTGTACCTTATGCATGGCTGAAAATAATAAGTTCCAACTAAGTCACCCCGTAATGAATAATTCTTGACAAGCTTGCTTCTTTGTTTAACCACAGTAAGATAATTAGTAAATGCCAATCTTGTGATGTTTCAAAAGTTAATATGTGATTTTGAATGTATGGGGGGAAAAAAACCTGTATGAGATCATAAAGAAAAAGGGGTATAAAAATGAAAATCAGAAGATAGCACTAGAAGAAACAGCCTCTGCAATTTGACTTGCACTCTGGCTCATTTTCATTTCATTCTTTGCCACGCCATCCTACCTCCAGAGACCCAACCAAGTGAAGAGTGGGCTCTTTGCAATGAACCATGTTAACTCTCTTGACATATCAAAAGGTAGAAGTCTAAGTGTTATGATGATAATAACAGATAGTTTGGAGAAGCAGATAAATGTTTTCAGGGCCAAATAGAGCTTACGTCAAGAGCCAGAGATTGACAGACTACAGTGAGGAAAGGAGGGGGTAAAACACTCCTGGCTCTCAAACCCCTTCCCCTCTAACTGTTTCTGCTTCAGTTGGTAATGAAGACAGGAATAGGATTCTTCTGGTAAGTTTCTCTTATGGCTGAAACCCCAATAATGTTCCTTTTCAATAATTATATTCCTCTCAGGTCAGTTAGAGGAGATATAACAGTTAGTTATCTGTTGAGGACAGAGGAGATCTTAAACTGGCAGCCAACAGGATTCAAAATAAATATACAGACTGAATTGTAAGTATCTTCCAAATAATTATCAGGCACAGATTTGAAGGTAAAAAGTTATACTAGTAATTAACAAGGAAAATTAGAGAAATTAATGAAGAGTTTAGGATAAAGGAAAGGTGACCCTGAACTGTTAAATTGATGCCCCCATCCCCCTCCTCACTGGAGGAGAGGAAGCATTTAACTAAAACTGGCTCTCTTGCTATTGATAAATATTTTACTCTCTAATCGATAAGTAATTATATAATTATATTAATGAAGAATAGTAATGACAAATAGGCTAACCCTATGAGTAGAAATCACTAGCTTATACTACAATGGTTTCTCAGGAGAAACCACAAGTCAGGAGAAACAAGCAGAGTCTCTGCTCACATCCAATCCAAATAAATTGTCTTCAACCCTTTTCAACTGCCCCTCACCCAAAGTTCTCCAGGGGGTCCCTTGGAATTCTGGGTGAGGCTCTCCCTGTACCTTTGCAGGGATTCCATGCTTTGTATCTGCACACAACACTAAGAGAGTTAAAGAAAAATTTCAATGGATATGCAATATTGTAACCCTTGGACATAATATCAAACTTTAAACTCATCACTTATCATGATAAAGTTCTAATTTATATTAAAAAATAGAGATAATCTTGTTGACATGCCAAGGATTTCACCCAATGAAACTCCTTTAAAAACTTATGGTTTAGAATGAAGAATGGACTTGGAAAATACACTATATATCAAAGTAACACTTAAAATCCAATGTGATACAGTTGCTTTCATGATGAAATTAGAAAATATGTACAGAAATTTTATTATTTCCATAGTAAAACAAGTTTTGAAAGCAAAAAAGAATATATTCTATATTATATATGTTAAAGATATAAAACTTTTGTAAATTTTATGATGTCACTAGCATTAATAATTTATTGTGGTCCAATTTATTATGTTGTGCCTGGCTAGGTGGTAGTGATATTCAAATGAGGTCATATTTGTAAAAAAAAAGCAAAATGAATATTAATAAATGTTTGAAAAAATAATAATTATTACACAAAAAAAGCAGTTAAAAGAGCTTGGCAGATAGTAAGTGTTTTATGAACTCATATTTTTTTCCTTTCCCTTTCCCAATTAATTTCCAGAACAATGTCACTGCTTTTGATTGATAACAGTCACCTAACCAATATGAAGCACATCTTTCAATAATGAAAGAATTGGCAGATGTGATTGCTGAACCACTGTCAGTAATGTATGAAAAATTGTGGAGAACAAAATGTGTTTTATAGGACAAGAGAAGGGCAAATGTTGCCCCAATGTTTTAAGGCTACTAAAAGAATAAAAGTTTCAATATAGAGACAATGGAATAAAATCTTAAATGCTTGATGAACATCTAGACAAAAAAAAAAAAAAAGATCCATAATTACTAAATCAAGAACTGGTCATATCAGATCCATGATAGTTTTCTTTGATAGGATAATAAACTGGTAGATGAGAGGAATATCATCTTTAATAGATGAATTATATTTTGTGATTCTTGAAAATATGGTATGATGTCAACTTGATGATAAAAAGACTCAGTTTATTGGATTATTGTGTTCAAAGAATAGTTATTAATGATTTTATATTTACTGGCAGGAAATCTCTAATCAGGTGAGGTGTCTCTCTTTGTTGCCATGCTATTTATTATATTTGTCGGTGATTTGGATAAATATGTACTCAAAATTCTTATAAAATTTACAGAAAATTCAAAGTTGGGAGGGATGAGTAGCATTTTGGAGAGCAGAAAAAGTAATCTGAAATTTTGTGAAGGACTAGTGAATTTGAATATAATAAAATGAGATGCCATAGAAGAGAAATCAAGGGAATATGCATTTATGAAGGTCCTACTTTGTACCAGGAATTATAATAAACACATTACAAATAACTCATTTGATCCTTATGGCAATCCTCTGAGCAAATGCTATAGACACTTGAACAGTCTTGCCCTGGATTTCAAAGAAGCAAATTAACAACTTTCAAACCAGGCAGTGGTGATTAGGTGGCAGTTTGAAAAACAAACAAGGTAGAAAAGTCAATATTATCCATATATATATATATATATATATTTAAACATATATTCTGTAATACCTACAAAAATATGAAATCAGACAAATTATTTAACATCTTTGAAACTAAATGATCTGATTTGCAAAATGATTTTGTTGGACAAGATAGCGTCTGAGCCATTTGTGACTGGAAATAGATTTATAAAGGGGGGGTTGGACACTATTTAATTGCATACTTAATGAAAATGTATGAAATATCAATCAAAAGATGTAATTTTTAAATGCACTAAGAGAAACATACATGCAAGCAATAAGGAACCAAACATTCTCTACTCTGGTCAAATGATATATTGAATATATTGGACAAAACTTGTATCACTTATTAAAAGTATTGATATGCTGTAGAGTATGTAAAGGAGATAACAATGAGGCAAGTAAAGGATGTTGAACCCATGTCATATGGGGTTTACTTAAAGGAAGTTGGAATGCTACTCTTGGAAAAGATTTAAGGTAGACATGATGACCATATTCAAGTATTTGAGTACTAACTGGTAAGTGAAAAGGGAACTAGATGCAATCTAATGACCTAAACAGGAATAGATAAAATTTCAAGAGTCATATATGGGATTCATGTTAGGATAAAAGTGAATATGAAAAATGTGAATGTGAATGTGAATGTGAAAAAAAAAAAAGGTTTAAAACCACAACTACTCAACCAGGGACCAGTTTTCCTCAGTATATATATTTTCCACTTTAAGACACTGAAGGGGTTAAAAGTAGTAATAGAAGATTAAAATCACAAAGAATTAGTATATTTGTTTTTTCAGGACACTTTATTGAACCCCCTACAAAGATTCAATAAAAGAATCCAATCAATCCCTAGTCTCCTCTAACTTTTTCATTTCCTTCCCTTCCCATAGCCACTTACACCTTTAAGAGACCCCCAGTCATTGTTTCACCTGTTACCCCTTCCTCCTTTTCTGGCTTTGTTTTTGACCCCCTTTTTTTTTATTTTCACCTACATCAAAGCTATTCCACTATTTTTTTAGTCATTCTGCCCCTCCCCATTCTAGACCTTCAACGTCCCTCCCGTCTCTATTCCCTTTCTTCCCCAAGATCAACTGACCCCATACAGCTTTTTCAATACGTCTCCTCACCCAGTTCCTCTCAATCCAGACCCCCATACTTCTCTCTCTTTGAGCCTGATCCAGCCACCCCTACTGAGCCCATATGCTGACCCTGATACTTCTCTCCCACTCCCCTACCTGTTTTTCTCACTCCACCAAGAATTTTGACTCAGTAATAGAGGATAATGCTTCATCTAAGGGCAGGTTTCCTCTGAGAGATGTTATCATACATGACTAAAAGTGCAAGGTGGTAAGACTAAAGCAACATATGCCTTTTAGGTACAGTAATTTCAGTACATGGCAAAGAGAAAACCCTAAAGTTGACAATGATTCAGGTGCTGTATTTGTTCAATTTAAAGCAATTTTTATAGGATGTAATCCAATTTAGGATGATGAAATGAATATGTATACATTCCTTGTACCCTAAGGAAGAAAAGCAGGCAATATTTGAGACCATCCTTAGTCCTCAGGATAAGAATGGGAAACACCATTAGTGGATCCAAAATGGGGCATCAATAATCCTGAGTATGATGTGAGGTTATATGATGATAGAGAAGTTTTGTGAAAAGGAATGGATACTGCTCTGCCCCTCAATGAGAAAATTGTAATAAATTCAAATATATTAGGCAAGAGCATAATGATTGTCACAATAAGTTTTATGAGAGACCACTAAGAATAGATAAACAGGCTTCCAGGTTAAGATGGAGGCAGAGTAAAAAGCAGCTTTTAACCTCTCCTAACCGAAACATACAGGACTCCTCAAGGGGACATAAAAACAAATCCAGACAAATGGAGGGACCCCACAACAGGGCGCAGCATGGAAGGTACATGGAATCGGGGCATTTCCATGCTATAAAGGGGTGAAACAGGTCTCACTAAATCGCGCGCTGAGCAACCACCCCACCCCACCCCCCATACACATACCACCTACAATGCCAAAGCCAGCTCAAAAGAAGTAGAGCAAGTTTGGGGCACCCATTGAGTCATTGGCAGCTCCAGAGCCTGTTCATGAGAGCAGCAAGACTTAGGACCCGAAAAGGCTAAAGAACGCACACGGACTTTGAGCACGGAAATGGAGCGCAGGCGCGAGCAGAGACAGACACAGGCCTGAGTGAGGGCTCTGAAACCCTGAGTGGGGAACCAGTGCAGATGGGTATATGACTGTGGAAGCAGCTCCCTGAGACTTGTAAAGGAAGCTCTGGCAGAGGATCAAGCAAGGGGGTCCACCAGGGGGCTTGACCTTGAAAACAACCAGACCTGAGACCTCAGGAGCCAAAAGAGCACAGAAAGACCCTGAGCACAAGCAGAACCTGAGCACAGACAGACCCTGAGTGCAAGAATAAAGCTGAGAATGGGCTGGGCTAACAATGGCAACCCAGAATCAGGAAGACCAAAAGAGAAAGATTAACAAGAAGAAGAAATCTTTAACATTCGACAACTTTTACACAGAGAAAATCTAGACAACAGAGCAAACAGAAGAGGAGAAAAAACAAGCAATCACATCTGGACCCACCCAAAATAATGAAAACTGGTTGCAAGCTCTTGAAGAGTTCAAATCTGAGATGACAAGAAAGTTGGAAAAGATTTGGCTAGAGAAATGGGAAATAGCTCAAAAAGGAATCAGGCAAGAAAGTAACAGTTTAAAAGACAGAATTTCACAATTGGAAAGTGAGGCAAGTCAACTGAAGACCAGAAATGACCAGGTTGAAAAGGAAAACAAGTCCCTAAAGGCTGGAATTGAGCACTTAGAAACTAATGATCTCTCAATACAGCAAGAACAAATAAAACAAAGACAAAAGACAGATAAAATAGAAGGAAACATGAAATATATCAATGAGAAAGTGACAGACCAAGAAAATCAGTCTAGCCATTGATTGCTCATGGGTAGGATGAGCTAACATAATAAAAATGACCATTCTACCCAAATTAATTTACCTATTTAGCGCCATACCTATCAAACTACCAAAAAACTTCTTTACTGAATTAGGAAAAACTATAACAAATTTCATTTGGAATAACAAAAGATCAAGAATAACAAGGGAAATAATGAAAAAAAATGTGAAGGAAGGGGGCCTAACAGTACCAGATATTAAACTATACTATAAAGCAGCAATCATCAAAACAATATGGTACTGGCTAAGATCAGTGGAATAGACTTGGGGTAAATGACATCAGCAAGACAGTGTATGATAAACCCAAAGAGACCAACTTTTGGGACATGAATCTACTATTTGATAAAAACTGCTGGGAAATTTGGAAAACAGTATGGGAGAGATTAAGTTTAGATCAACATCTCACACCCTACACCAAGATGAATTCAGAATGTGTGAATGACTTGAATATTAAGAGGGAAACTATAAAGTGAATACAGAATAGTATAATTGTCAGATCTGTGGGAAAGGAAAGACTTTTAAACCAAGCAAGAGTTAGAGAAAATTATAAAATGTAAATTAAATAGTTTTGATTATATTAAACGAAAAAGCTTTTCTGGAAACGAAAACAATGTAGTCAAAATCAGAAGGGAAACAACAAATTGGGAAAAAATCTTTATAACAAAAAACTCTGACAGGGGTCTAATTACTCAAATATACAAGGAGTTAAATCAATTGTATAAAAAATCAAGCCATTCCCAATTGATAAATGGGCAAGAGACATGAATAGTCAATTTTCAGGTAAAGAAATCAAAAATATCAATAAGGACATGAGAAAGTGTTCTAAATCTCTAATAATTAGAGAAATGCAAATCAAAACAACTCTGAGGTATCACCTCACACCTAGCAGATTAGCTAAAATGAAAGAGGGGAGAGTAATGAATGCTGGAGGGGATGTGGCAAAATTGGGACATTAATGTATTGCTGGTGGAGTTATAATCTGATCCAACCATTCTGGTTGGCAATTTGGCACTATGCTCCAGGGGCTATAAAAGAATGCCTGCCCTTTGATCCAGCCATACCTTTGTTGGGTTTGGGGGCCTGAGCTGTGACTTTTCTTTCTCAGACTCTAATTTGTTCCAGTCTGTTTTCCACCCCCTAGTAAAGAAAAAAATCATGTAACCCTGAAGATTGGGACACTTACTATCACTAATGAACACTGGAACTTCCAGACCATAGTGAGTAAACCGAATTCCATATGTACTTTCACCAGGTCTTTAAATATGGTTGAGCTGTCAGAAAAAAAACTCAGAATGTCTATTAGTTTTCTGTATCCCTTTTTTTCCATAAGGACTTTGACCTTGGAACACATATTCCCCCTAATACTTGAATCTCTTATGAATCTCTTAGGGAGGGATCTCTTATGTAAACTTGAAGCCACATATTTTGCTCTCCAGATGGCTCCTTGTCTCTACATTTTTGTTAGGATTTTCTGTCTTTATTCTCAATCTTTCCTGGTAATCAAGAGATAGGAGACCATACTTATGAATTTTTAGTAGATATACCTGAATATCTCTGGGCTTCCTCCTCTTCTGACATAGCCCTGCCAGATTAACTCTACCATTCCTGTTAACTTATACACAAGAGGTGGACCTGTGCCTTCCATTCCTTGGTATCCTTTATCTAAGGGAGCAATTGATAAAATATCCTCCAAATTGAAAAACTGATTAAACAAGATACAATCAGAAAATTTATCATTACTAGTTTAATCAATGTTTAGAGTATGAATTTTAGAAATATAATGTAATTTCATAGTAAGAATTTAGTTCTCATGCAAAGGTATATATGTATAACCATATTAAAAAGGAAGTTCCAGGATACTACCTGAGTTATAATTTCAAGTGTATGTGTTAATAGAAAAATCATAGATGTATTATGTGGTGCAGAGAGGGGGCATAACTGCTTTGCAGAATTCTTCTGTCAGTTAAGGTGGTTTTAGAATCTTGGGAAATAGTTCAGTTGGTCCTGGGAACTCATGGAGAGAACCAGGGTCCATCTGAGCACCTTTAGATTGAAACCTGGCCTATATTTTGCAGCTTATCTTTTAAAATTGTTAGTTCAGCTAATTCCTTTGAATCTCCCTAGCCTTCCTTATTCCCCTCTTCATTTTACCTACCTGAATGTCTGAGAAGTTTTGAAAGGAGTGTGTATCTGAGAGTTAGTTCAAATCTGTGATAGTTTAGTCAAATAGAGCTTACCCTTGTTACAAATTTACCTATCCAGTTTTCCTACCCTTTTGACTACAAAACCTCTTGAGGCTGAAGTAAGCTAGACCCTGCTCAGTCTCATGTTCCTGCCTCCCTTCCCCCACCTGAAGCTTTCTCTAAGGGGCTGTTAGGGCTACCTTGTATCCTCTACCCATTCAATCTACCCTAGAAGACAATAAACCCAGTTGGTCTTTAATCAAAACACTTTGGCTACTGGCTTTTCCGGGTTAAGATGGCGGCAGAGTAAGAAGCAGCTCTTAACCTCTCCTGACCGAAACACACAAAACTCAAGGGGACATAAAAACAAGTCCAGACAAACGGAGGAACCCCACAACAGGGCACAGCGTGGAAGGTATGTGGAATCGAGGCATTTCCATGCTATAAAGGGGTGAAACAGCTCTCACTAAATCGCGGGCTGAGCAACCACCCCACCCCCACCCCCTCCACATACACCACCTATAGCGCTGAAGCCAGTTAAAAAGAAATAGAGCAAGTTTGGGGCACCCATCGAGTCATTGGCAGCTCCAGGGCCTGTTCCTGAGAGCAGCAAGATTTGGGACTCCAAAAAGCCAAAGAACGCACCCGAACTCTGAGTGCTGGCTTAGGGCGCAGAGTGCGGGAGCAGAGCTCAGGCTAGTTCAGAGCTCAAGCTCCGCGGAGGCGAGGGTGGAGGCAGACACAGCCACGAGCTAAATCTCTGAAACCCTGAGTGGGGAACCAGCGTACGCAGGTATATGACTGTGGAAGCAGCACCCTGAGACTTGTAAAAAAACCTCCGGCAGAGGATCAAGCAAGGGGGTCCACCAGGGGGCTTGACCGCGGACAGACCCTGAGCATGAGGATAAACCTGAGAGGCTGCTGGGCTAACCATGGCTACCCAGTCTCAGGAAGTTCAGAAGAGAAAGATTAACAACAAGAAAAAGGTCTTTAACACTCGACAGCTTTTACACAGAGAAAATCCAGACAACCGAGCAAACAGAGGAGGAGAACAAACAAGCTTCCGGACCCTCCTCAAAAAAGGAAAACTCCTCACAAGCTATGGAAGAGTTCAAAACTGAGATTTTGAGGAAAATGGAAGAGATCTGGCAAGAAAATAACTGTTTAAAAGGTAGAATCTTGCAATTCGAAAGTGAGGCTAAGAAACCAAATGAACTAATCAGCAAATTGAACAACAGAAATGACCAGATTGAAAAGGAATACCAGAAGATTATAGCCGAAAACCGAAAGATTATAGCTGAAAACCAATCCCTAAAGGCCAGAATTGAGCAATTAGAAGCTAATGATCTCTCAAGACAACAAGAACAAATAAAACAAAGTCAAAAGACTGAAAAAATAGAAGAAAACATGAAATATCTCAATGAGAGAGTGACAGACCAAGAAAACCGGTCTAGAAGAGACAATTTGAGAATAATTGGTCTTCCAGAACAACCAAAAATTAATAGAAACCTGGATTCCATACTAACAGAAATAATTCAGCAAAATTGCCCTGAAGTCCTACAACAAGAGGGCAATATAGACATAGAAAGGATTCATAGAACACCTGCGACATTCGATCAAGAAAAGAAAACACCCAGAAATATAATTGCCAAATTCAAGAGTTTCCAAGCAAAGGAAAGAATCTTACAAGAAGCCAGAAAGAAACAATTCAAATATCAAGGAGCACCAATCAGGATAACACAGGATCTGGCAGCCACCACGCTAAAACACCGCAAGGCTTGGAATACGATATTCAGAAAGGCAAGAGAGCTGGGCCTTCAACCACGGATCAACTACCCATCAAAACTGAGTATATATTTCCAGGGGAAAGTATGGGCATTCAACAAAATTGAAAAATTCCAGGTATTTGCACAGAAAAGACCAGGGCTAAATGGAAAGTTTGATATCCAACCACAAAAATCGAGAGAAACCTGAAAAGGTAAATAAGATACAGAGGGGAAAGAAAGAAAACTTATAATTTTTAAATTTGCCTTTTTAAGGGCCTCAGAGAGATCTAATTATATGTATTCCTATGTAGAGAAATGTTATGTATAATTCTCTGTAGTGAACTCTATTCAGTATTATAATATTCACTATTATAGTAATCAGAAGAATAATTCACAGGGTGAGGGTGGAACACTAAATAATCTAAGATGACATGGGGGATTGGAAAGAGGGGGTCAATAGCAGGGGACACTGAGAGAAACTTGAGTGAATAAGAAAATAGGATATTCCATTACACACAAAGAGGACATGGGAGGGAGAGAGGACGAATACTATTATTAGAAGGAGAGGAAGAGTGCATTAAGAGGTAATAATCAAACCTTACCCTTAGTGTAATCAACCCGGAGAGGGAAGAGTAGCTATACTATCCATTGGGACATAAAACTCTTATCTAACCCTTCTGAGAAAGTTAGAAAGGATAAACCAGGGGGAGCAAGGGAGTGGGGAGGTCAAAAAAAGGGAGGGGAGAAGAGGGAGGGAATTCATAAGGCCTTTAAAAATCAAAAAGGGGGGGAAATAAGGGAGGGGGTAGAAAGCGAAGTCAATCAAGGGAGGGGATAAGGGATAGCGGCTCAATAGCAAACCACTGGTTTAAAAGGAAAAAATTATAAGGAAAAAGGGGGTAGGAATAGGGGAGGATTCGAAAATGTCAGTAAATGCATAACTGATGATTATAACTCTGAATGTGAATGGGATGAATTCGCTCATAAAACGGAAGCAAATAGCAAAGTGGATTTGAAACCAAAATCCCACCATATGTTGTCTACAAGAAACACATATGAGGCGGGTAGACATACACAAGTTTAAGGTTCAGGGTTTGAGCAAAATCTTTTGGGCCTCAAATGAGAAAAAGAAGGCAGGAGTGGCTATTATGATTTCTGACAAAGCCAAAGTTAAAATAGATATGATTAAAAAAGACAGGGAAGGTCATTACATCCTGATTAAAGGCAGTATAAACAATGAGGAAATAACACTGCTCAATATGTATGCACCAAGTGGCATAGCACCCAAATTCATAAAGGAGAAACTGGCAGAGCTCAAGAAGGAAATAGATAGTAAAACCATACTAGTGGGAGATCTAAATATTCCTCTGTCAGATCTAGATAAATCAAACCGAAAAATAAATAAGAAAGAGGTAAGAGAGGTGAATGAAGTCCTAGAAAAATTAGATTTTATTGATATATGGAGGAAAATAAATAGGGACAAAAAGGAATACACGTTCTTCTCAGCTGCACATGGCACATTCGCAAAGATTGATCATGTTATAGGGCATAGAATCATTGCAAACAAATGCAAAAGAGCAGAAATAATAAATGTGACCTTCTCAGATCATAATGCAATAAAAATAATAATTACAAAGGGCACCTGGACAGGAAAATCAAAAACTAATTGGAAATTAAATAATATGATTCTCCAATACCAATTTGTCAAAGAAGGAATCATAGAAACAATCAACAATTTCATTGAAGAAAATGACAATGATGAGACATCCTACCAAACTCTGTGGGATGCGGCCAAGGCAGTACTCATGGGGAAATTTATATCCTTGAGTGCATATATTAACAAATTAAAGAGGGCAGAGATCAATGAATTGGGCATGCAACTCAAAAAATTAGAAAGCGAGCAAATTAAAAATCCCCAGATGAAAACTAAATTAGAAATACTAAAAACCAAGGGAGAAATTAATAAAATCAAAAGTAAAAGAACTATTGAATTAATAAATAAGACTAAAAGCTGGTACTTTGAAAAAACAGATAAAATAGACAAAGTACTAGTCAATCGAATAAAAAAAAAAGGAAAGAAGAAAACCAAATTGATAGTATCAAAGATGAAAAGGTAAACCTCACCTCTAATGAAGAGGAAATTAAGGCAATCATTAAAAACTATTTCACCCAATTATATGGCAATAAATATAACACTTTAGGAGATATGGATGAATATTTACAAAAATATAAACTGCCTAGATTAACAGCAGAAGAAATAGAATACCTAAATAATCCCATATCAGAAAAAGAAATTGAACAAGCCATCAAAGAACTCCCTAAGAAAAAATCGCCAGGGCCTGATGGATTCACAAGTGAATTCTATCAGACATTTAAAGAGCAACTAATCCCAATACTATACAAATTATTTGATATGATAAGCAAAGAAGGAGTCCTACCAAATTCTTTTTATGACACAAATATGGTACTGATTCCAAAGCCAGGGAGATCAAAAACAGAGAAAGAAAACTACAGACCAATTTCCCTAATGAACATAGATGCAAAAATCTTAAATAGAATACTAGCAAAGAGACCCCAGCAAGTAATTAAGAAGATCATCCACCATGATTAGGTGGGATTTATACCAGGAATGCAAGGTTGGTTCAACATTAGGAAAACCATCCACATAATTGACCATATCAATAGTCTAAGAAAGAAAAATCACATGATTATCTCAATAGATGCTGAAAAAGCCTTTGACAAAATACAGCATCCATTCCTATTGAAAACACTGGAAAGTATAGGAATAGAAGGACCTTTCCTAAAAATAATAAACAGTATATACCTAAAACCATCAACGAACATCATATGCAATGGGAATAAATTAGAAGCCTTCGCAATAAGATCAGCAGTGAAACAAGGATGCCCATTATCACCTCTATTATTCAACATAGTACTAGAAACACTAGCAGTTGCAATTAGAGAAGAAAAAGAAATTGAAGGTATCAAAATAGGCAAGGAGGAGACTAAGTTATCACTCTTTGCAGATGATATGATGGTCTACTTAAAAAATCCTAGAGAATCAACTAAGAAGCTTGTAGAAATAATCAACAACTTTAGCAAAGTTGCAGGATACAAAATAAATGCACATAAATCATCAGCATTTCTATACATTTCCAACACACTAGAGCAGCAAGAAGTAGAAAGAGAAACACCATTCAAAATCACCCTACACAATATAAAATACCTAGGAATATACCTACCAAAACAAACACAGCAATTATATGAAAACAACTACAAAACACTTTCCAAACAAATAAAACTGGATTTAAACAATTGGAAAGCCATTGATT
>NC_058132.1:434568624-434622354 GCF_016433145.1 Gracilinanus agilis
ATGGTCTACTTAAAAAATCCCAGAGAATCAACTAAGAAGCTTGTAGAAATAATCAACAACTTTAGCAAAGTGGCAGGATACAAAATAAATGCACATAAATCATCAGCATTTCTATACATTTCCAACACACTAGAGCAGCAAGAAGTAGAAAGAGAAACACCATTCAAAATCACCCTACACAATATAAAATACCTAGGAATATACCTACCAAAACAAACACAGCAATTATATGAAAACAACTACAAAACACTTTCCAAACAAATAAAACTGGATCTAAACAATTGGAAAGCCATTGATTGCTCATGGGTAGGACGAGCTAACATAATAAAAATGACAATTCTACCCAAATTAATTTACCTATTTAGTGCCATACCTATCAAGCTACCAGAAAACTTCTTTACTGAATTAGAAAAAACTATAACAAATTTAATCTGGAAGAACAAAAGATCAAGAATATCAAGGGAAATAATGAAAAAAAAATGTGAAGGAAGGGGGCCTAACAGTACCAGATATTAAACTATACTATAAAGCAGTAGTCATCAAAACAATATGGTACTGGCTAAGAGACAGAGAGGAGGATCAATGGAATAGAATTGGGGTAAATGACATCAGCAAGACAGTGTATGATAAACCCAAAGAGCCCAACTTTTGGGACATGAATCCACTATTTGACAAAAACTGCTGGGAAATTTGGAAAACAATATGGGAGAGATTGGGTCTACATCAACATCTCACACCCTACATCAAGATAAATTCAGAATGGGTGAACGACTTGAATATAAAGAGGGAAACTATAAATAAGTTAAGTGAACACAGAATAGTATACTTGTCAGATCTCTGGGAAAGGAAAGGCTTTAAAACCAAGCAAGAGTTAGAGAAAATTACAAAATGTAAATTAAATGGTTTTGATTATATTGAACTAAAAAGCTTTCGTACAAACAAAAACAATATAGTCAAAATCAGGAGGGAAACAACAAATTTGGAAAAAATCTTTATAACAAAAAACTCTGACAGGGGTCTAATTACTCAAATATACAAGGAGTTAAAGCAATTGTATAAAAAATCAAGCCATTCCCCAATTGATAAATGGGCAAGAGACATGAATAGGCAATTTTCAGGTAAAGAAATCAAAAGTATCAATAAGCACATGAGAAAGTGTTCCAAATCTCTAATAATCAGAGAAATGCAAATCAAAACAACTCTGAGGTATCACCTCACACCTAGCAGATTGACTAAAACGAAAGAAGGGGAGAGTAATGAATGTTGGAGGGGATGTGGCAAAATTGGGACATTAATGCATTGCTGGTGGAGTTGTGAACTGATCCAGCCATTCTGGCTGGCAATTTGGAATCATGGTCAAAGGGCTATAAAAGAATGCCTGCCCTTTGATTCAGCCATACCATTGTTGGGTTTGTACCCCAAAGAGATCATAGATAAACAGACTTGTATGAAAATATTTACAGTTGCACTCTTTGTGGTGGCAACAAATTGGAAAAGGAGGGTATGTCCTTCAATTGGGGAATGGCTGAACAAACTGTGTTATATGCGGGTGATGGAATACTATTGTGCTAAAAGGAATAATAAACTGGAGGAGTTCCAGGCGAACTGGAGAGACCTCCGGGAACTGATGCAGAGCGAAAGGAGCAGAGCCAAAAGAACATTGTACACAGAGACTGACATACTGTGGTAAAATTGAATGTAATGGGCTTCTGTACCAGCAGCAATGCAATGACCCAGGACAATTCTGAGGGATTTATGGTAAAGAATGCTACCCACATTCAGAGGAAGGACTGCAGGAGAGGAACCATATAAGAAAAGCAACTGCTTGAACGCATGGGTCTGGGTGGACATGATTGGGGATGTGGACTCGAAACTACCACATCAATGCAACCACCAACAAGTTGGAAATTGGTCTTGATCAAGGAAACATGACAAAACAAGTGGAAATGTGCATTGGCCATGGGTGGGGGGAGTGCCGGGGGTGAAGGGGAAAGTAGGACCATGAATCATGTAACCATGTTAAAAATGATTATTAATAAATGTTTAAAAAAAACCCTTTGGCTACTTCATTAGTTGATTAATAAGAGAGGGAGGGGGGAGAGAGGAATAACATACTCTCTGGAGTTTGAGGGAAGCTGAAGGTATCCATTTTGGAGGAAGTGTAACTTCAATACTTCCTTCTAGTTCCTTCCTGTGAAACTGACTAGAAGCCTCAAGTCAGTTTCTAGCCATTCTTGGCTGGCTCTAACCTTGCTTTGTAAAGTGTCCCTTTTTACTTGAAGGGCTCAGTCTGTTTCCCTTCAGTGTTTTGTCTCTATCCTGGGTCCCAGTCTGTATTTCCCTGCTGCTGTTGCCTGCCTTAGATTAACTCATCCTCTCCCTTGCAACTCTTGGTATCTCAGTGTTTATATTCCCTAAACTTAGACATTCCCTTATTTCTCCTACCACCTCAACTACCAACCCTCGCCATTGTATTGCCTTAGGGATTCACAAACCACCTACCTCCCTGAAAATATTCCCTTATAACATCCTGATAATTACCCTATTATAGTTATCAGGTTAATCATAAATGAGTCACTGTGTTGATCTTAAAATGTGATTTTTCCATTCAAAAATGTACTCTGGAAAAGTTAACTAACACAGAAAGCAGGAGGTCACCTGAGGCCACATAAAACCACAGGCCTGAAGAGAACAGAAGGAGAGCAACTCTCACACTGGTGGGCACCAAACTGAAATAGGTGTTCTCCTTCACAGAAAATAATAGGGGGAAATAAAAACTATAAAAGAGGAGGTCATTTTGTTGTTTTTTTTTTTTACAAAATATGGTCTCAGGTTTGATATGAAACCTGCACACCCTGGCCCTGATTTCTCTGCCACAATAAAGCCAGATAATTACCCAGAAGAGTCTCCCAGCATCTTACTTTTATAAGGAAATAATATGTCCATGTCAATCTTCTTCCCCTTATAAAGGAATTTTTATATTCCTTTTCTTTCAGTAAAGAATTTTTCTTTACTCTCCTTCCTGTAAAAACAAAAACAAAAACATCTAATCCAAGTCTAGATGGGATACCTGTTTATTTATCACTTTGTGCAGGATATGCAAGCAATTAATTTACATGTAATATCTAGGTAACCTCGGTATCAAACCTGGCAAATATCATCTTCTTAATTCATAGTGAGATTTGATATTTTACCAAGGTTGATCTGTAATCTGCTTTCTTTTCTCTTTCTACTAGGAAAATATGGTCTTTCACCAATAAAGGTTCAAGTGAACATGCATTCACCTGCCTCAGGGGTAGAGAAGTAGGTAGGTAGAGAGACTAACTTAATTTTCTCAAATTTTATTTAACCTCATTTATAAGGGTGCTACTTTAGCCAATATGGAGATGATCTGTTTTTAGCAACAACCATGCCAAGAATGAAGCAGATATCTCCTCTTAGAGATCCATATTTTCTCCAACTCAAATATGTAGTGCTATCTCCCAAAGGTGTAATATTTAGAATTTATTTTAGCTGCTGAAACCAGATCTATTTCTCTTAAAGAGATTTAAGCTATTCAGCAACTCTCTACTCCTTCCTCTAGCAAGCAACAGAAAGCAATCCCAGGAGCCACTGGTTTCTATAAGAAACAGATTACTTGTTATAGGGAAATTACAAAGCCTCTTGAAAAAAAAATCAGTCCCTGAACCCCTATTATTAGATTCCCAATTCCTGTCAGCCATTGATCTTGGATTCCCATAGCCTATGTAAGTTGATGTGTCAGCAACAAGGTGGGGAGAGCTGTCTCAGGGAAGCATCTAGAGAATGAACTTTTGCAAAGATTGAGGTAAAATTTTCCTGATTTTTTCTAAATAGGACATCTCCTCTGGAGGGTAACATTCCCACCTAACTGTGACTGGCTTGATAGCTCTATGAAATTCCCAAGGAAAAAGAGTAAAGATTGGACAAGGGGATCACATTTCCCTTTGTCATATCCTTCTTTTCTTTGTTACAGAAAATATCTTTAGTCATAGAAGATGATGGAGTATTTGCCATATTATTGTTAGATAATTGTAATTGTTTCCCCTAACTGACATGCATGAGGGACATATTTTTTCCGTTGAAAAGCAGGTATCAGGACCATGCATTATCATCAAGCTGAGACACATGGAGTCCATTTGTAAAAAGTGTTGTTTTGTATGTCCTCATCTACAGGATTAGATACTTAGTAATATCACATCATACTGAAGGAAAATAAGAAGTTACCCTAAAGGTTATATCATCATAGGTTCTTTGTATTAAAATATTTATTATGAAATATAGATGAAGATGTTGCCAATGCCCTGGTCCAGGAGAAAATCAGATCTTCGAGATAAACTGTGATAAGGGCCTGCATGATTCTAGATGACCCAAGAACATAACAGCAATAGAAGAGACATCCAGAAATCAGAGAACTACATCATGAAAATCTGAATGAGTCCTTGAATATAACAAACTGAACTGTGGGGTCCTTCCCATGTGCCAATATTTTATTTTTATTATAAAACATTTGTTCTCCCAAATGACTTCCTGTCAAGGCATTTATTAGTCATTTTTTATTTAAATATTTTACTTTTTTAGAAAAATTTTCCATGGTTACATGATTCATGTTTTTTACTTTCCCCTTTTACCTCTTTTCAATACCCCCCATAGCCAACACACATTTACACTGGTTTTAACATGTGTCATCAATCAAGACTTATTTACATATTATTGATAGTTGCATTGGTGTGGTCTTTTGAGTCTACATCCTCAATCATGTCTGTTCAAGCAGTTGGTTTTCTTCTTTGTTTCCACTCCTGCAGTTCTTTTTCTGAATGTGGGTAGCATTCTTTTCCAAAAATCCCTCAGAATTGTCCTGGGTCATTGCATTGCTTCTAGTACAGAAGTCCATTAATTCTATTTTACCACAGTGTATCAGTCCCTGTGTACAATGTTCTTCTGGCTCTACTCCTTTCGCTCTGCATCAATTCCTGGAGGTCTTTCCAGTTCACCTGGAATTCCTCCAGTTTATTATTCCTTTGAGCACAATAGTATTCCATCATCAGCATATACCACAATTTGTTCAGCCATTCCCCAATTGAAGGGCATACCCTCCCTTTCCAGTTTTTTGCCACTCCAAAAAAAACGTGGCTATAAAATTTTTGTACAAGTCTTTTTATCTATGATTTCTTTGGGGTACAAAGCCCGCAATGCTGGATCGAAGGGTCAGCACTCTTTTAGAGCTCTTTGGGCATAGTTCCAAATTGCCATCCAGAATGGTTGGATCAGTTCACAACTCCACCAGCAATGCATTAATGTCCCAATTTTGCCACATCCCCTCCAACATTCATTACTCTCATCTGCTATCATTTTAGCCAATCTTCTAGATTTGAGGTGGTACCTCAGAGTTGTTTTGATTTGCATTTCTCTAATTATTAGAGATGCAGAACACTTTCTCATGTGCTTATTGATAGTTTTGATTTCTTTATCTGAAAATTGCCTATTCATGTCCCTTGCCCATTTATCGATTTGGGAATGTCCTGATTTTTCATACAATTGATTTAGTTCCTTGTATGTTTGAGTAATTTGACTTCTGTCAAAGTTTTTTATTATAAAATTTTTTACCCAGTTTGTTGTTTCCCTTCTGATTTTGGTTGCATTGTTTCTGTTAGTACAAAATCTTTTTAATTTAATATAATCAAAATTATTTATTTTACATTTTGTAATTTTTTGCTTGGTTTTAAAATTTTCCCTTTCCCATAGATCTGACAAATATACTATTCTGTGTTCACTTAATTTACTTATAGTTTCCTTCTTTATCTTCAAGTCATTAACACATTCTGAATTTATCTTGGTGTAGGGTGTGAGATGTTGATCTAAACCTAATCTCTCCCATATTGTTCTCCAATTTTCCCAGCAGTTTTTGTCAAATATTGGATTTTTGTCGCAAAAGTTGGGCTCTTTCGGTTTGTCATACACTGTTTTGCTGATGTCACTTGCCCCAAGTCTTTTCCACTGATCCTCCCTTCTGTCTCTTAGCCAGTTCCATATTGTTTTGATGACTGTTGCTTTGTGGTATAGTTTAATATCTGGTACTGCTAGGCCACTTTCCTTCACATTTTTTTTCATTATTTCCTTTGATATTCTTGATTTTTTGTTCTTCCTAATGAACTTTGTTGTAGTTTTTTCTAATTCAGCAAAAAAGTTTCTTTGTAGTTTGATAGGTATGTGCTAAATGGGTAAACTAATTTGGGTAGAATGGTCATTTTTATTATGTTAGCTCATCCTACCCATGAGCAATCAATGTTTTTTCCAGTTGCTTAGATCTAGTTTTAATTGTTTGGAAAGTGTTTTGTAGTAGTGTTCGTATAATTCCTGTGTTTGTTTTGGTAGATAGATTCCTAAGTATTTTATATTGTCTAGGATGATTTAAAATGTGGTAACAAAAAACTGTATAATGAGGGTTTGCCCTTCAATTGGGGAATGGCTGAACAAATCGTGGTATATGCTGGTGATGGAATACTTCTGTGCTCAAAGGAATAATAAACTGGAGGAATTCCATGTGAACTGGAATGACCTCCAGGAATTGATGGAACAGAGCCAGATAAACATTGTACACAGAGACTGACACACTGTGGTAAAACTGAATATAATGGACTTCTGTAATAGCATCAATGTAATGACCCAGGACAATTCTGAGGGATTTATGGAAAAGAATGCTAACCACATTCAGAGGAAGAACTACAGGAGTGGAAACACAGAAGAAAAACAACTGGTTGAACATATGGGTTGATGTGATTATGATTGGGATGTAGACTTGAAAGGATCACACCAATGCAACTATCAATAATATGTAAAGAGGTCTTGATAGATGGCACATGTTAAAACCAGTGTAAATGTGCATTGGCTATGAGGGGGGCTTAAAGTGGGTGAAGGGGAATGTAAGAACATGAATCATGTAACCATGGAAAATTTTTCTTAAAAATTAAAAAATATATATTACGGTGAAAAAAATGTACACAGTGATTAAATAAGATCTCTATCAATGGAGAAAATACAGCCATGTGTAGTGAAACATTTCTTTTATTAGTTCTAGCAGGGAGACTGAGGCTTGAAGATGTCCCTGAACTCAAGTTTTCTGAAACTGATTAGTTATCCACACTCTGTTTGCCATTAACATGATGTGTCCTTAAGAGTTGATTATCTAAGGAAGAACAAACTAATCTATGGGAGAAGTCAAGCATGTCAAAGTTCCCTGGACAATCGGGAAAGAGGAATCCCCAGACAGATCAAGATAGAGAGATATTTATTGAAAGTTAAATTAAATTAATTTTTAGTAGAAAATACACATATATTTATTTAAACAAAAGCAACTGACAGCCTATATATTATAGCAAAAATACTCTAATCAATGCTACTTAAGCCAAAGCAGTCTTTTATCTTATATTTGTGTTTATTTCTCTTCTTTTGTATCTTTAATTCTCAACATTTTTATTCTTTTTTTCTTTTTTCTTACTCCTTCCGTTTCCCCTTCTGAAGAAATACCCACAGAGAGGGCTTGGTGTGCCTGTTTTGGCATGTGTGCAATTGGTTTATGATCCTGGTTATAGAGCAGTGGTTCCCAAACTTTTTTGGCCTACCACCCCCTTTCCAGAAAAAAAAATATTACTAAGCCTCCTGGAAATTATTTTAAAAAAATTTAATAGCTATTAATAGGAAAGATAAATGCACCTGTGGCCATCACAGCCCCCCTGGATCACTGCAGCACCCACCAGAGGGCAGTGGCGCCCACTTTGGGAATCATTGTTCTAGAGGACTAAAGTATTTAACCATCCTGGCAGTAACCTGGAGTTATTCTTTTTTTTTTTTTTTAAACCCTTACCTTCCTTCTTGGAATCAATACTGTGATTTAGTTTTAAGGCTGAAGAGTGGTAAGGGCTAGGTAATGGGGCTTAAATGACTTGCTCAGAGTCACACAGCTGGGAAGTATCTGAGGCCAGATTTGAACAAGGACCTCCTGTCTCTAGGCCTGTCTCTCAATCATCTGAGCTAACCTGCTGCCCCAAGGTCATTCTTTAATTATCCTCTTAATTACTTCTTATCCAGCTGGTTGAGCTTTTCTTGGGCAGAAATAGTGTGGGATACAGAAAAATTATAAATGCTAGAGGGAACTCTAGAAATTTGGGACACTTATACACTGCAGGAAAAGTTATGTTCTGATCCAACTATTGTGGAGAGCAATTTGGATCTATACATAAAGGACTCTAAAACTGTTTATAATCTTTGACTCATCCATTCCAGAATGAGGTCTCTATCCCAAAGAATTAAAAAAATGGAAAAGGACATAATTGGTCAAAAGCATTTCTTGCAGCGCTTTTTGTGGTAACAAAGAAGTGGAAATTGAAGAGTTGTCCATCAATTTCAGAATGGCTGAATAAGTTGTAGCATATGATTGAAATGTTATATTATTATGCTAGAAGAAATTGTAAGCAGAATGATTTCAGAAAAATCTGGAAATATTTAAATGGATTGATGCAAAGTGAAGTAAGCGGAGCCAGAATAATATTCTAAATATTGACAGCAGTATTTCTTGGTGGGCAGCTGTGAATAGAATATTCTCAGTAATGCATTGATCCAAGATAATTCTAGACACTTCTGGAATACCAGAGCTCAAATTTCTTTCTCAGCAGGTAATGAACATTATTTGAGTCTTGATTTAGAGTAGACAATCCCCAAGTTTTAGTTTGCTAAATAACTTGGAATCTTCAGTCATTATGGATTATTTTGAGCAACTCTTTCCCTGATTATCTGCT
Source organism: Gracilinanus agilis (assembly GCF_016433145.1). NCBI lineage: Eukaryota > Metazoa > Chordata > Mammalia > Didelphimorphia > Didelphidae > Gracilinanus > Gracilinanus agilis. The sequence goes on from NC_058132.1 coordinate 434,577,438, forward strand.
TGACTTTCTGCATCAAAGACTCTCTTCCACCTAAAAGACATTGAAAGGAACCATAGATCACCCTCAACACTAAACCCTGAAAAGTCAACCACCAGGAATATAATTGCCAAATTCAAGAGTTTCCAAGTTAAGGGAAAAAATTTCCAAGAAGCCAGAAAGAAACAATTCAGATATCAAGGAGCACCAATCAGCATTACACAGGATCTGGCAACCTCCATACTAAAAGACCATGATTCACGGAATATGATATTCAGAAAGGTAAGAAATTTGGGTCTATAGCCAAGGAGCAGCTACCCATCAAAACTGACTATATAATTCTAGAGGAAAGTATGAACATTAAACAAGATATAAGATTTCCAAGTATTTTGAAAGAAGAGACCAGAACTAAATGGAAAATTTGATATCCAAACACAAAAATAAAGAGAAACATGAAAAGGTAAATAAGAAAGAGAGGGGAAAGAAAGAAAACTCTTATTTGTAAATTTCTTTCTTATTATTTTTTATTTGTAAATTTCCTTCTTAAAGGGCTTCAATAGGATCAAATTATTTGTATTTCTATATGGAGAAATGTTATGTGTAATTCTCAAAGATTGTATTCAATAGTATAGTAATTAGAAGAATTAGTCATAGGGAGAGGTTGGAGTATTAAATTGTCTAAGATGATATGGAAAAAGGTGAGGGAGGGGAATAGAAGATGGCAACAAGAGAAGCTTGAAGGAATAAGAAAAATAGTATAATCTATACCCCAAAAAGAGGGCATGGGAAAGGGAGGGGATGAATACTGTTATAAGAAAGAGAGGAAGAGGGCTTTAATAAGAAATACTCAAAACTTACTCTTAGCAGAAGTAATCCTGAGAGGGAAGAGTAGCTATATCCACTGGGATATCGAATTTTATTTTACCCTAATGAGAAAGTCAGAAAGGATAAACCAAGGGGGGAAATGGGGTGGGCAATTCACAAAGGGAGCGGAAGAGAAGGGAGATGAAATTCATTAGGCCTTAAAATGATAAGAAGGGGGAAAAGGGAGGTGGTGGAAAGGGAAGTAAACCAAGGGTGGGGATAAAGAAGACAGTTTAAAAAAACACTGGTTTAAAAGGAAAAAGCACAATAAGAAGGGGCACAACTAGGAGAGAATATCAAAATGTTGGGGAATACACAGCTGATAATGATAACTCTGAATGTGAATAGGATGAACTCATCCAAAAAACAGAAGCAAATAACAGAGTGGATTAGAAAACAAAATCCTGCCATAAATTGTCTACAAGAAATACCCATGAGGCAGGTGGACATACACAGGATGATTGTCGATGGCTAGAGTAAAATCTTTTGGGCTTCAACTGAGAAAAAGGAGGCAGGAGTTGCAATCATAATTTCTGACAAAACCAAAGTAAAAATAGATCTGATTAAAAGAGATAGGGAAAGTAATTACATCCTGATAAAAGGCAGTATAGAAAATGAGGAAATAACATTACTCAACATGTACACAGCAAATGGTATAGCATCCAGATTTCTAAAGGAGAAACTGGTAGAGCTCAAGGAGAAAATAGATAGAAAAACTATAATAGTGGGAGATCTAAATAGTCTTCTATCAGATCTAGATAAATCAATCCAAAAAATAAATAAGAAAGAGATAAGAGAGGTGAATAAAATCCTAGAAAAATTAAAGATAATAGATATATGGAGAAAAATAAATAGTCACAAAAAGTCACCTCCTTTTCAGCTGCACATGTTATATTCCCAAAGATTAATCATGCATTAGGGCATAGAAACATGGCAAACAAATTCAAAAGAGCAGAAATAATAAATGTAACCTCTTCAGATCATGATGCAAGAAAAATAATAATCAGTAAGGGCATATGGACAGGCAAATCAAAATCAATGAACTGGGCATGAAATTTAAAAAAAAAACTAGAAGGGGAACAAATTAAAAATCCCTTGTTAAAAACTAAATTAGAGATTATAAAAATTAAAGGAGAAATCAATAAAATTGAAAGTAAAAGAACTATTGAATTAATAAATAAGATGAGAATCTGGTACTTTGAAAAAACAAACAAAATTTGCAAAGTACTGGTCAATCTAATTAAAAAAGGAAAGCAGAAAACTAAATTATTTGTATCAAAGATGGAAAGGAAGATCTCAGTTCTAATGAAGAGAAAATCAAGGCAATTATTAAAAAAGATTTTGCCCCATTTTATGACAATAAGTATAGCAATCTAAGTGATATGGATGAATATTTACAAAAATATGAATTGCTTAGATTAACAGTAGAAGAAATAAAATACTTAAATAATCCAATATCAGGAAAAAAATTGAAAAAGCCATCAAAGAACTCCCTAAGTAAAAATACCCAGGACCAGATGGATTCACAAGTGAATTCTATCAAACCTTCAAAGAACAACTAATCCCAATGTATACAAAATATTTGATATAATAAGCAAAGAAAGAGTTCTACCAAACTTCTGTTATGCCACAAATATGGCACTGATCCCATAGCTAGGTAGAATAAAAAACAGAAAGAAAACTACAGATCAATCTCCTTAATGAACATAGATGCAAAAATCTTAAACAATATACTAGCAAAAAGGTTATTCATTATGATCAGGTGGGATTTATACCAGGAATGCAACAATAATTCAATATTAGGAAATCTATTCACATAATTGATCATATCAACAAGCAAATCAACGAAACTCCCATGATTATCTTAATAGCTGCAGAAAAACACTAAAAAGTATAAGAATAAAACAGCTTTACCTTAAAATAATAAATGGTATATATCTAAAACAATCAACAAACATCATCTGCAATGAGGATAAATTAGAAGCATTCCTGATAAAATCAGGAGTGAAACAACTCTATTATTTAACACTGTACTAGAAACACTAGCATTAGCAATTACAGAAAAAAATAAATTGAAGGTATTAAAAGAGGCAGTGATGAGACCAAGCTTTCACTCTTTGCAGATGATCTGATTGTCTACTAAAAAAATCCTAGAGAATCCACTTAAAAGCTAGTGGATATAATCAACAACTTTAGCAAAGTTTCTAGATACAAATTAAATGCACATAAAATATCAGCCTTTTTATATATTTCCAACACACCTCAGAAGCAAGTTATAGTGAGATATTCCATTTAAAATCCCTCTAGACAATATAAAATACTTAGAAATGTATCTGTCAAGACAAACACAGGAATTACATAAACTCAACTACGAAACCCTTTCCACAAAATTAAAATAGATCTAAACAATTGGAAAAATATTGATTGCTAGTAGGTAGGAGAAGCAAACATGATAAAAATTATCATCTTGCCCAAATTAATTCATTTATTTAGTTCCATACTTATCAAACTACCAGTAAACGTTTTTACTGAATTAGAAAAAAAAACTATAATAGAGTTCATATGGAAGAACAAACGATCAGGAATATCAAGGGAAATAAAAAAATAAAGGAAGGTGTTCTAGTAGTACCAGATTTTAAACTGCACTATAAAGCAGTGGTCAACAAAACAATATTGTACTTACTAAGAGATAGAAGAGTGGATAAGTGGAATAGATTTGGGGTAAGTGACCTCAGCAAGACAGTCTATGATAAACCCAAAGAGCCCAGCTTTTGGGACAAAAATCCACTATTTGACAAAAACTGTTGGGAAAATTGAAAAACAATATGGGAGAGATTAGGTTTAGATCAACATCTCACACCCTACACCAAGATAAATTCAGAATGGGTGAATGACTTGCATATAAAGAAGGAAACTATAAGTAAATTAGGTGAACACAGAATCTTATTCTTGTCACATCTCTGGGAAAGGAAAGATTTTGAAATCAAGCAAAAGTTAGAAAAATTATAAAATATAAAATAAATAATTTTGATTACATTAAATTAAAAAGATATTTTTCAAAGAAAATCAATGCAACTAAAATTAGAAGGGAAGCAAGAAATTGGGGAAATATCTTTATAACAAAATAACTCAGGCAAAAGTTTAATTACTCAAATTTTTTAAGTAGCCAAATCAACCGTACAAAAAATCAATCCATTGCCTAATAGATAAATGGGCAAAGGACATAAATAGCCTATTCTCAGATAAAGAAATCAAAACTATCAACAAACACATGAAAAAGTGTCTGAAATCTCTTATAATTAGAGAAATGCAAATCAAACAACTTTGTTGTACCACCTCACACCTAGCAGATTAGCTAACATGAAAGCAAAGTGAATGTGGCAAAATTCGGACATTAATGCATTGCTTGTGGAGTTGTGAATTGATCCAACCATTCTGGATGGCCATTCAGAACTATGCCCAAAGGGCTGTAAAAGACTATCTGCCTTTTGATCCATCCATAGCACTCCTTTGTTTATACCCCAAAGAGGTAATAAGGAAAAAAGCTTGTACAAAAATATTTTTAGCCAAGCTCTTTGTGGTGGCAAAAAAAAATTGGAAAATGAGGGTATATCCCCCAAATGGAGAATGGCTGAACAAATTGTGGTATCTGTTGGTGATGGAATACTATTCTGCTGAAAGGAATAATGAACTAGAGGAATTCCATGTAAACTGGAATGACCTCCAGGAATTGATGCAGAGTGAAAGGAGGAGATCCAGGGGAATGATGTACACAGATACACTGTGGTACAATCAAACATTAAGGGACTTATTTACTAGCAGCAATGTAAGGATCCAGAGCAAGGCTGAAAGGCTTATGTGAAAGAAAACTAGCCACATTTAGAGAAAGAATTGTGGGAGTAGAAACACAGAAGAAAAACAACTGCTTGAACACATGGGCTGATGGAGATATTATTGGGGAAATAGACACTAAATGATAACTCTAGTACAATTATCAATAATATAGAATTAGGTCTTAACCAATGACACATGTAAAACCTAGTTGAATTGTGCATCAGCTACAAGAGGTTGGGGGTATTTGGGGGAAAGGGAAAGAACATGAAACATGCAACTATGGGAAAATATTCAAAAGAAAATTAAAAAAAAAGAAAAAAATAAGACTAACACTTTATTTTAACACAAATTTCCCTTAGTTGTTGTCAGGCCTCTGCTGAAGCTATAGTAGCTTTCAAACCTTTCCTGAGAAAGAATGAAAGATTGAAAGAAAATTCCATGATCAGTAAAACTTGTTTTCTTCTCTTACTTTGCATGTGGCAAAAATGGTTTTTAATTTTTTATTATTCTTTCTCTATGAACAAACACACTTACTGCTCAAACGGTCACATTTGAACATGCCTAACTTCACAAAAGTTTAAAGAAACTGTGGTTGGCTCATAGGCCCACTCATGCATGGCATGGATGAAACTCACTAGAAAAAATAAAAATTATAGAGAAAAGAATAGTAACATAAGAACACAAAAGACAATAAGACAAAACAGAACAACCCAGGAAAGAACCAATGGGGTTTACTTCATCTTGGGATGGATGATGTTTTTTGGTGAGGAGTCAGGATCTAGAATCCCTTGAAGAGTTTCTATGCATGCCTGAGAATGTTTTCTAGTGGAACTTCATGGATCTAGAGTCCTTTCCTCTGTCCTAAGGGTGTACAAACTGAAAGAAAAAAATATCTGAGATCTACACATAATTACACAGTCTGTCGCATGAGGCATCTAATGGAGACATGTATTCAGTCTATGTTTTTAAAGTGATTTGGGGGACATTTTGCTGAAATAGCTTAAATATTCCACTAAAGGGGTTTTGACTCTCTTTCCTTTCCCTTCTATGTTCACTTGGTTATGACACAGCATAACCAGGGGCCTAGTTTCCTCATATCACAAGCTCCAGAGGGTGTGTCAAGGAAAGAGGAAAAGTACTGACACTTTCATTATTGCAGAGGCTTTTAATGCTATTCCTATTATATCTTATTTAAATCACATAGTTATAGTTTATCAAACTATTATAGAGTAATACTTATAAATAATTAAAAACTACTTAATTAAAATTTCTTTTTACATATAGTATATAGTATATTATTCAGTTATTACATGGTTTTCCACCTAGCCATGCCTTCTGATTTCACTCCCCAAAGTTTATAATCCCTAGCTTAATTAGACTAACCTAGATCCTGATTCAAAATCACATTGAAAAGACAAGCACTTTGATATTAATCATGGATATCCAGTCATACAAAATATATTTCCATATTAATCACATTACAAAAGAGACCACAGCCAAAAAGAATAAAAATAAATTTAAAATGTATGTTTCAAACTGTCTTCAATCTATACCAAGTACTTTCCCCCTCCATCCTGTCTATCTATCTGTCTCTTTCTTTCTCTCTTTCCCATTCTCTTTTTCTCTCTCTCATTATGTCCCTTCCCATAATCCCGTTTTGCTTCTGACCACTTCCTCCCTTAATCTACTCTCCCTTCAATCAACTCCACTCCCTTATTCTCTTTCCCTCCTACGTCTCTGTTGGATGAGATAGATTTCTATACCCAATGTACAGTGTATGTTATTCCTCCTTTGAGCTAGTTCTGATGAGAGTGAAGTTTAGGCATTGCCACTACTGAATATCTTCCCCTCTATTTAAATTTTTTTCTTTCATTCTTTTTATTCATAATAAATTTCTTACTTCTTGCCCTCCAAGTATATCTGTGTTTCTTATCCTTTCATCCTTTAATTTTAAAACATGATATTATTGTTTACTCTCTTTGGGGCCCTCTGTCTATGTATATTCCTAACTGTCCTAAGAATAACATTCTTAGGAGTTACATGTATCACTTTCCACAAAGCAACATAAATGATTTGACCTTATTGAATTTCTTATGATTGCTCTTTTTTTCCTTATTTGTTTTTATTCTTCTCTTGATTTTTATGTGTAAAGTTAGATTTTCTGTTCTGCTCTTACCTTTTTACCAGGAGTGCTTGAAAGTCCTCTTTTTCACTGAATATTATTTTCTCCCCAAAAGATATACTCTTTGCCTGGGTAGGTTATTCTTGGTTGCAATCTTATTGCTTGCTTGTGTAATATCATCTTTAAAGAGCTCCACTCCTTTCATGTAATATATATGCATATATAATGGAAGAAGAGGAAACAGAGAAATCCAGTGGAAAGAAAGGATGTGATGATGGCATTAGATCAAGTGGAAAATTTTGTAAGGATGAGTGAAGTATTGGTATGTTTGCAGGTACCAGGAAAAGATCTAATGAAAGGGGAGGAGTTGAAGATTATGTAATGGGTCGGATTATAATGGGAACAATCTACTGGAAGAGATGTGATGGGATCAGAAGTACATATTGAAAGATTTACCTTAGCTAGTGATGGTCAATCTTTTGAGCTTGGTGTGTCAAAATTCACCAAAAAAACGAGTATAACTCAGGTGGTATGTCACTTTAAGAAAAAAAAACACATAATTTTGCAATATTTGTAGTTTAACAAAAATGTATAATTGTAATGCATAACTGTATTTAATAAGCCAAAATATGTAAATTAATATAGGTAGAATTATCATTTATAGTGCACAGAGTGTCTACATTACACTATGGCAAATGTTTTATCCTCAGCATGTGGCCCTATATTTTTCTATATGTGGCCCCACGTGGCTGCATGTCATTGAAAATGGCTACACACGCAAGTGCTGATATGAATGTCATAAGTTTGCCATCACCAGCCTTTGCAATAGCAGGGCCAAATCTTTTATAAATGAAGGTGAAGGAGATAGTGGGGGAAAGATGTATGAGAGATGAAGGATAAGGAGGAGAAGTAGAGAAACCTTTTGAGAAAATGCTACACTTTCTTTTTCTATGAATTATGAAGCAAGGCCTTCCCCTAAGAAGTACATGGAAGGGATGCACTGGGTGTTTTTTGAAAGATAAGAATGTTTGGAATTGTCATTGTGATAAAAGAATTAATGGTGGTGATATAAAATGATTGTTTTAGTGCAGTGAGGGCCTAGTTAAGAATGTGTAACATATTATTTTGTGATCCCAGTCAGCAAGGTTTCATTAAATCCTCCAGATATATTCAGAAACAAGCAAATAAAAATGAAGATGACTGAGGGTGGGAATAATAAGCCACTGGTGTCAGAGAAAGTATATTGTGTTATTTCGAATTATCCTAAGCCTTGGGACTCTCTCTGCTACAACTTCCCCTGACACTTCCCATTTCTTTTGTGGGAGGTGTCATGGAAAGTATAAAAGGGAAAATTTGGCAGCTTTTCACTCTCTAAACCTTGGAGGCTGACTGGGCTCTCCCTACCCTGAGACCCTGATCTCTTTCTTGGCAGCTTTTCCCCTTTCTTCCTACTGCCTAGTTTTTTAGTCTAGACCTTTTCCTTTCTAATTAAAATAAAACCTAGCTATTGAAGCCCTAAAGTTGCTCTCTGATCATCTATTAGGGGCTCTGATCAATTTCCCCTTGCCAGGGCTGTGGGACTGATACCTTCCTTTCCCTTCCTCTACCTTCCTCTCTCTTTTCTCCATTCCATCCTACCAACCTTCCTCTTACTCCCTTCACTTTCACCCACACAATATGAATAGACTTCCAGGTTAAGGTGGTTGCAGAGTAGAGGCAGGACAACTTTCTCTCCTTACCAACCTATGTAGTGTACCTCCAAAGGACAAAAAAACAAATCTAGATGAAAGAAGGGACCCCACAATAGGGATGCAGTATTGAAGGTACATGGGATTTGGGTACTTCCATGCCATAAGTGGGGCAAATAAGTACCACCAAAACGTGAACAGATCAATCCTCCTCCAAACCACAGTACCAGAGTCAGAGACTGAGCTCCAGAGTTAGAGGAAGCAGGGGAATAGAATCTACCACCTTGGAAGCTAACTGGCACCACTAGGAGCTTGCCCCTGAGACCAGCAAGACCTGAGACCCCAGGTGGCTAGAAAACTCAGACCTTGGAAACAGGAGTGGGGCTGAGAGAGGCAGTGGCAGCACCCAGCACTCTCAGACTCAGGGGAAAACCTCAGGTGGTGGAGCAAGTATGGGCCAAGTTATGGGCTCTGGGCAGCCAGCTAGGACCACAGGGGCTTGGCCCTGAAAACAATTAGACCAAAGACCCCAGGAGGCTGGAAAACTCAGACCTTGGACACAAGGTCTTGAAGAGTTCAAATCTGAGATCATGAGATGGAAGAGATCTGGCAAGAAAATAACAGTCTAAAAGGCAGAATTTTGCAATTGGAAAGTGAGGCTTAGAAATCAAATGAATTTATGAACAAATTAAAGACCAGAAATGACAAGCTGGAAGCCTTGAAGAACCAGATAGACCAGATTGAAAAGGAAAACCAAAAGATTATAGCTGAAATCCAGTCTCTAAAGGCTAGAATTGGTCAATTAGAAGCCAATGATGTCACAAGACAACAAGAATTAATAAAGCAAAGCCAAAAGACTGACAAAATGGAAGGAAACATGAAATATCTCAATGAAAAGTGTTGTAAAAATAGAGAGGATAATCTGTATACTGTTCCTTATATTACTAAGGCTAGTTATTAATCTGAGGGAGCTTTGGTTTAGTTCCCTAAAGGTTGGTGCAGGAACACCTGAGTCCTGCCACCCAGTTGGATGTTATAACAACTGCCCTTCTTTATAACAGTGCCCAGGCAGGATCCCTAAAGGTTAATGGATGGGTAACCCTTTCAGGTCCCACCTGGGGTTGATTGATTATTGGTATTGGGCTCTATCAGCCTTGGATAATGTTCATCTGACTGGGTTGCTCCCTCCCCAGAGTCGTGATGTAATAACTACTCCAGGAAAGTACTTAATAACTTTTATCTATGTTGTTTAATAAAGGAAAGGAATTATCAGGAACAGGTTGGGGAATAGGTGACCTTATCACTAAATCTATGAAAATAATCCCTCAGAACTGTAGCTGTTCAGTAATGCTGGGCTTGTTCTTCACCTCCTCTGACTCAGCCTGGCCACAGCCAAACCAGAGTAAGCAAACTATTTGGATGATGCAAATATTGATGATGGTTTCTCTAAGCTTCTTACTGCTAGTTGTTTTGTCAGTCCTACAGCCTTCAGGAAATATTACTCTTATCACCCTCTTCTTCTTCTCCTATCCACTTCCCAGATCCCCCCTGGCCCTGGGATACCTAAATATCTAGAGATGGGTTAGGTGCCTAAATATCTAGGGGATTAAGAGAGAATCAGAGGATCCACGGTCTGACCCACAGGTCAATCAATGTTCAAGATCAAATGTCCAAAGCAAGAGTATAGCAGCAAAGGCAAAGTCAAAGCCAAAAGACAAGGGGTCCAAGGGTCCCATTAAGGGGCTGCCCAGGGTATTTATACTATCTCTGCCCAACTGCCTTTTCTCCTGTCCTCATGGCCTCCAGGAACATTCCACTCTTCCAACTGTCTTCACCTTTCAATCAAAGTGAGACTCTCAGCTCCCAAAAACAAAAGTTAATAGACTAAGAAAACAGGTCTAGAAGAGACAATTTGAAAATTATTGGTCTTCTGGAAAGATTAGAGACAAATAGAAACCTAGATAGTGTATTACAAGAAATTATCCAACAAAACTGCCCCAATGACCTCGAACAAGAGGGCAAAATAGAAATTGATATAAACCATAGATCACCCTCTACACTAAATCCTCAGAAGACAACCCCCAGGAATGTAATAGCTAAATGCAAGAGCTTCCAAGTAAAAGAAAAAATATTACAAGAAGCCAGAAAGAGATAATTCAGATACCAAGGAATACCAATCAGGATTACACAGGATCTGGCAGCCTCCACATGACAAGACCTCAAGACTTGGGACATGAAATTCAGAAAGGCAAGAAAATTTGGTCTACAACCAAGGGTCACATATCCATCAAAATTGACTTCCATGGAAAAGTATGGGCATTCAACAAGTAGAAGATTTCCAAGCATTTGCACAGAAAAAACCAGGACTAAATGGAAAGTTTGACATGCAACCACAAAAACCAAGAGAAACATGAAAATGTAAACAAGAAAGAGACGTGAAAGAAAGAAAACTCTGACCTTTAAATTGCCTTCTTCATGGGCTTCAATAAGAACAAAGTATTTCTATTTCTATGTAGAGAAATATTATGTGTAATTCTAAAAAAATTACTCACTATTATGACAAATTAGAAGAATTAGGAATAAGGAGAAGTTGGAATACTAAATGGTCTAAGATAATATGGGGCAGAAAGTTTGTGTAGAGGGAATAGAAGATGGCACCAAGAGTAAGTTGAATGAATAAGAAAAATAGGATAATCTATTTCACACAAAGAGGGCATGAGAAGGGTAAAGGATATATACTATCATAGGAAGGAGAGGAAGAGAGCATAAAAGGAAATATTTAAACCTTACTCTCAGTGGAATTAATCCTGAGAGGGAAGAATAGCTAGATCCAATAGGATATCAAATTCTATCTAACCCTACTATTAAAGTCTGAAGGGACAAACCAAAGGGGGAGTGAGTGGGGAGTCCATAAAGGACAGGAAGAAAGGGGGAGGGAATTCATTAGGCCTTAAAAAATAATAAGAGGGGAAGGGAGGGGGTGGAAATGGAAGTAAACCAAGAGAGGGACAAGGGGGACTGATTTAAAACAAACCAGTTGAAAAAGAAATAGCATAAGAAGAAGAGGTAGAACTAGGAGAAGATACCAAAAGGTTAGGGAATACTCAGCTGATAATTATAACCCTGAATGTAAATGAGATGAACTCACTCATAAAACAGAAGCAAATAGCAGAGTGGATTAGAAAACAAAATCCTGCCATATGTTGTCTACAAGAAACACACATGAGGCAGGTAGACATACACAGGGGTAAAGTCAACAGTTGGAGTAAAACCTTTGGGCTTCAAATGAGAAAAAGAAGGCCAGAGTGGCAATCATGATTTCTGATACAGCTAAAGTAAAAATAGATCTGACTAAAAGAGATAGGGAAGTAATTACATCCTGATAAAAGGCAATATAGATAATGAGGAAATAACAGTACTAAACATGTATGCACCAAATGGTAGAGCATCCAAATTTCTAAAGGAAAAACTCGTAGAGCTCAAGGAGGAAATAGATAGTAAAACCATACTAGTGGGAGATATCTAAATATTCCTCTATCAGATCTAGATAAATCAAACTAAAAAAATGAATAAGAAAGAGATAAGAGAGGTGAATGAAATTATAGAAAAAATTGTTATTCGATATGTGGAGAAAAATAAATAGTCACAAAAAGGAATACACCTTCTCTTCAGCTGCACATGGTACATTCACAAAGATTGATTGTGTATTGGGGCATAGAAACATGGCAAACAAATGCAAAAGAGCAGAAATAATAAATGTAACTTTTCAGATCATAATGCAATAAAAATAATAATCAGTAAGAGCACATGGGAAGGAAAACCAAAAACTAATTGGAAATTAAATAATATGATTCTCCAAAATCAGATAGTTAAAGAAGAAATCATAGAAACAATCAATAATTTCATTGAAGAGAATGACAATGATGAGACATCCTACCAAAATCTCTGGGAAGTAGCTAAAACAGTACTAACAGGGAAATTTGTATCACTGAGTACATATAATAATAAATTAGGGAAAGCAAAGATCTATGAACTGGGCATGCAAATCAAAAAAACTAGAAAGGGAACAAATTAAAAATCCCTAGCTAAAAACTAAATTAGAGATCAAAAAATGAAAGGAGAAATCAATAAAATTGAAAGTAAAAGAATTATCAAATTAATAAATAAGACTAGAAGCTGGTACTTTGAAAAAAATAAATAAAATTGACAAAGTACTGGCCAATCTAATTTAAAAAAAGTAAAGAAGAAAACCAAATTAGCAGTATCAAAGATAAAAAGGGAGACCTCACCTCTAATGAAGAGGAAATCAAGGCAATCATTAAAAACTCTTTTGCCCAATTACATAACAATAAATATAGCAATCTATGTGATATGGATAAATATTTACAAAAATATAAATTGCCTAGAATAAAAGTAGAAGAAATAGAATACTTAAATAATCCCATATCAGAAAAAGAAATTGAACAAGCCATCAAAGAACTGCTGAAGAAAAAATCCCCAGGGCCAGATGGATTCATAAGTGAATTCTAGCAAACCTTCAAAGAACAACTAACTCCAATACTATACAAACTATTTGACATAATAAGCAAAGAAGTAGTACCAAACTCCCTCTAATGCAAAAATATGGTACTGATCCCAAAGTCAGGTAGGTCAAAAACAAAGAAAGAAAACTATAGACAAATTTCCCTAATGAACATTGATGCAAAAATCTTAAACAGAATACTAGCAAAAAAGACTCCAGCAAGTGATCATGATGGTAATTCATTATGATCAGATGGGATTTATACCAGGAATGCAAGGATGGTTCAACCAGGAAAACCATCCACATAATTGACCATATCAACAAGAAAATCAACAAAAACCACATGATTATCTCAATAGATGCTGAAAAAGCTTTTGACACAATACAACAACCATTCCTACTGAAAATGCTAGAAAGTTTAGGAATAAAAGGGCCTTTCCTAAAAATAATGAATGGTATATATCTAAAACCATCAACAATCATCATTTACAATGGGAATTAATTAGAAGCATTCCCAATAAGAACAGGAGTGAAACAAGGATGCCCATTGTCACCTCTATTATTTAACATTTTACTGGAAACACTAGCAGTAGCAATTAGAGAAGAAAAAGAAATTGAAGTTATAGGCAATAAGGAGACCAAGCTATCACTCTTTGCAAATGATATGATGGTCTACTTAAAAAATCACAGAGATTCAACAAATAGTTAGTGAAAATAATCAACAACTTTAGCAAAATTTCAGGATATAAAATAAACACACATGACCAACAGCATTTCTATATATTTCCAACACATTGCAGGAGGAAGAATTAGAAAGAAAAATTCCATTTAAAATCACGCTACACAAAGTAAAATACTTAGGAATCTATCTGCCAAGACAAACACAGGAATTATACGAACTCTACTATGAAACCCTTTTCAACCAATTAAAACTAAATCTAAACAACTGGAAAAACATTGATTGCTCATGGGTAGGATGAGCTAACATAATAAAAATGACCATCCTACCCAAATTAATTTATCTATTTAATTCTATCTATCAAACTACCAAAAAACTTTTTTACTCAATTGGAAAAAATTTATGACAATGTTCATTTGGAAGAAGAAAAGACCAAGAATATAATGGGAAATAATGAAGGTGGCCTAGTAGTACCAGATCTTAAACTGCACTAGAAAGTAGTAGTCATGAAAACAATATGGTATTGGCAAAGAGACAAAAAGGAGGATCAGTGGAATAGACTAGGGGTAAGTGACCTCAGCAAGACAGTTTTTGATAAACCTAAAGAACCCAGCTTTTGTGAAAAAAAAAATGCTATTTGACAAAAACTGCTGGGAAAATAGGAAAACAATATGGGAGAGATTGGGACTAGATCAACATCTCACACCCTATACCAAGATAAACTCAGAATGGTGAATAGCTTGAATATAAAGAAGGAAACTATAGCTAAATTGGGTGAGCACTGAATAGTATACTTGTCAGACCTATGGAAAGGGAAAGATTTTAAAACTAAGCAAGAGTTAGAAAGAAATCATAAAATGTAAAATAAATAATTTGATGACATTAAACTAAAAAGGTTTTTTGTACACAAAAAACCAATGGTACCAAAATTAGAAGGGAAATACCAAATTGGGAAAAAAATTCTTTATAACAAAAAAGCTCAGATAAAGGTCTAATCACATAAAAGGAGCTAAATCAATTGTACAAAAAAATCAAGCCATCTCCCAATCAACAAGTTGGCAAGGGACATGAATATACAATTCTCAGATAAAGAAATGAAAACTATCAATAAGCCCATGAGAAAGTGTTCTATATTTCTAATAATTAGAGAAATGCAAATCAGAACAACACTGAGGTACCATCTCACACATAGCAGATAGGCTAATATGACAGCAAAGGAACATAATTAATGTTTGAGGGGATGTGGCAAAATTGGGACATTAATGCATTCATAGTGGAGTTTTGAATTGATCCAACCATTCTGGAAGTCAATTTGGAAATATGCCCAAAGGCCTTTAATGACTGCTTGCCCTTGATACAGCCATACCACTGCTGGGGATTTACCCCAAAGAGACAATGAAGAAGACTTGTACATATATATTTATAGTCATGCTCTTTGTGGTGGCAAAAAATTGGAAAATGAGGGGGTGTCCATCGATTGGGGAATGGCTGAAAAAATTGTTGTATCTTTTGGTGATGGAATACTATTATGGTCAAAGGAATAAAGAACTGGAGGAATTTCATGTGAACTGGAATGACCTCCAGGAATTGATGCAGAGTGAAAGGAGCAGATCCAGGAGAACATTGTACACGGAGACTGATACACTGTGGTACAATCAAACATAATGGACTTCTTTACTAGCAGCAATGCAAGGATCTAGAGCAACATTAAGGGACTTATAAGAAAGAAAACTAGCCACATTCAGAGGAAGTATTGTGGGAGGAGAAATGCAGAAGAAAAACAAATGCTAGAACACATGGGCTGTTGGGAATATTATTGGGGATGTAGACACTAAATGATAACTCTAGTCCAACTATCAATGATATGAAATTAGGTCTTGATCAGTGATATGTGTAAATCCCAGTGGAATTGTGTGTCTGGCTAAGGGGGGGCTAGGAGGGATTTGGGGGAGAGGAAAAGATCATGAAACATGGAGAACTAGGAGAAGATATTCAAAATAAAAACATTTCAAAAATAATAAAGGAAAAAAAATAAAAACAAAAACCTAAAAAAAAAAAGTAGATGAATACCCTCAGCATTTTTCACAAGAAAAGGAGGGAAAAACTGAACTGTGGCCTGAAATTTCACTTAATCTGATTAATTAAAACTGTTAGCTGCCCTTTTGGTCCTTATTTGGTCCTTATCCCAGGGATGGGCTTCACCATTATATCCAGTTCTTTTTGTTGCTTCTTATCTACTCTGTTTTGATTTAATCTTCAAAATACTATAGCTGTAGATCTTTTCTTTGTCCACAAACAGCTTCACAATTAATCTCTATCCTAAAAATTTCCCTTTCATGATTATCAGGGCAACACACTCCTGACACTCACCCTGTCAAATGTCAGAAAAATCACTTAGCTCTATGAATGTATTCCTTTTCCTCTACTCTTGTTTAAGCCTATGAAAACTTTGGGTGGAAATCTTTCACAAATCACATGAAATGGAAACCTAAGAACTCTTGTTAATTTATTATACTCACACATAATTTCATAGTTTACTTCAAGCTCCCTATGTTTCATTTCCTCTGATCCTACTGGAAGGTCTCAAAAAGCCAGGTTAAATTTACAAAGTGCTGACTAGCTATATTTTCTTCTATAAAATTCTACCCTTTAAAGAACTGCTTTTGACTTAAATTTATTAATTTAAGAGTTATTAAATACTGGGCTGGGGGGTGGGGCAGCTGGGTAGCTCAGTGCATTGAGAGCCAGGCCTAGAGATGGGAGGTCCTAGGTTCAAATCTAGCCTCAGTCACTTCCCAGCTGTGTGACCCTGGGCAAGTCACTTGACCCCCCATTGCCTACCCTTACCGTTTTTCTGCCTTGGAGACAATACACAGTAATGACTCCAAGACAGAAGGTAAGGTTTAAAAAAATACTGGGCTAGGCTACAAAAAAAAGATAGGAAGATATTAAAAAATAAATATTTGAGAATGAGAGATATATCTTAATTGGAAGCAGAGGATTAGGTCACAATATACAAAGAATATTCCCCACCTCCTAAAAGGAGTTTTAGTACAGTATCTTGCTGATAAGTCTATTGTATCTAATTGCTCTCCTAAAGTTACTTCTAAACTTTCCATGTATTCTAGGGCTTTTTGGAATAAGGTTGCTGAATTTCACCTGAGGCACATCGGAATAAAGTCCCTATAGTGAACAATATCAATTGGGCTCTACATATATAAAGTTTTCTACGTTCATTCAAACTAAAAATGAGAGGGAAAGGTATTCCAGTTATTATCTAGGTACATTCCTTTGTTATGCTTGGCTATTTCTATTGGCTGTAGATTGCCAAGAGACAAATCATGGAGAAACCGAGATTTCTTTCTCAGCAGATAATGATCATTATTTGAGTCTTGATTTAGAGTACACTCCCCAATTTTTAGTTTGCTAAATTACTTGGAATTTTCAGTCATTATGGATTATTTTGAGTAGCTCTTTCCCTGATTATCTGCTTGACTTTCTGCCTCAAAGACTCTCTTCAACCTAAAATGACTCATTTTTTCATGCTCTATATTTCATAAATTCTGTTCAGAAGTGCCACCACCCTCAGGACTAAACAGAGAGATAGATTAATTATGCTAATCAGCCACCCAAAATTGACACAATTAAGCCTAATTACCTGATTCTTTCACTCTTAAACTCTTTCTCTAAGGAGATTTTACCTTTGGGCTTTTAAATGAATTCCCCTACAGTCTTTGTGGTTAAAGTGTCTAATATCCATTGTTTGTTAATAGATATAATTCTTTCCAACAGATTCATATCACTGAATTTCACAAAGATTCATTTCCTCTCATTTTTCAAATGAAGAGAATATTACAGATGAAAGCACTCAAAGCTAATATTTTCTGCTCATCTATTTGAATAAACACATTTACAAAGGGAAAAAAGATGATTTCCCCAAACACACACATTTCACAAATATTGCACACAAAAACACACAAGAAATGGTAAGCTTTCCTGTGAATAAGTGTTTATCTAAAATTTTGTTTTAATTTTTCTACTCTACCCTTCCCCCATCAGTTTAATACAAACTCAATCAGTGACTACAAGCCTTGGTTAGAAGTTTGGGGGAGGGCTTGAAGGAAACATTATCTAATACATCATAGAAACATAGTATTAAACTGAAGGAGGCATTGGACATTAACTATCCTAGTACTTTATCAGATAAAGGAACTGAGATACAGTTGGAAAAGTGACTTTAGGAAAGTATAAACTGTGGATATTTAAAATATAACATGAAATAATAATGATATTTTAAATGGCAATAATATAAAATATTATCAGCAGGCATACATGCAAACCTCCAGCCACACAGACCATCATGACTTTCATTTCAGACATTCCAGAACTCTAAGCAGCTGTGAAAAGATTAGTTGAACAAACAAAGCTTATATTCATCCTCCCCTAAACTTTTGGTGCTGATGGGCAAACAGAGACCTGAAAGTGTCTGGTGACTTTTCCTTGACTGGCAGACAGTATGAGGGGGAGAGTCAGTCCCTAAGGCAGAAATATAGAAACCAGGACTGGGGCAAAAACTAGAGCAACAGATATAAACACAGAGAATTAGTACAATAGAAATTGATATTAAAATTTAACATATGGTTATCTTAGCCAAAAGACTTCATCTCCAGAAATCATTTGACAGGAATTTATCCCTTTAGGAAATTTGATTCCTAAGTTGTTTGCAGAGTTGGCATGCAATGTTTCTGTTAAAGTATATTCTTTTGCACAGCCCACATTTAAATAGCAGCTATAACCACTTGAGGGACAATATTTTGAAGATGAATTTCTTTACCTCAGATCCTGATGGAAATCCAGAAAGCTTTGGGTTTGATCAAAGTTTGATCCAAGATAAAGATCCAAACTAAATCAGGATATATGAAGGCTACACATACAAGCCATTTATTAAAAACTCTACCTATTTCTCAAAGTATCTTCCCTAACAATTTAATAATTTTCAATTATTAACCTAATAGGTTGTTTGGGGAAATGGAAACTTTAATTTTACAATTTGCATTATGTTCTGATTATGAGAATTTGTCACAAAGGAGATGGAAGACAGGGAAAACATTTCCTCAAGTCCGAAGGGACACATAGTGAGAGGCTTCATGTACAGGCCAAAGTCATCGCTGGCTTATGCCATCGTTGTGTCACTCAAGAATTAACAGCTGCCCTAGATGGTCAGAAAAGGTCCAGTCCAAGTTGAGCCCTGGAGTGCCTCTCTAACCATCACAGTACTTTCTTTGTCTTTTGCATACCTTGTCACCATTGAATCCCAGAAGCCTTCTTTTTCCTTAAAAGACAAGTCTTATCCATTACAGCTCAGAGAAATTCTACTCATCAGCAGTCCAAAAACAAATTTTCATACCCTCAAACAAGTCATTCACACCCTAAAAGGCTGATCACTCAGTTATTTTTACATATTTTGGCAATAATTAACATATCACACTTTAGTCACAAAACCTCAAATAAGGAACAGGAGTGCTGAGTTGAGTAGTTTCACAGTAAATAAAAATCATGACTGGATCACCTCCTGGACCTAAGCCATCTGAAGGACTAAGACAAGGTTATACAGGAATCTCTTCAGGGTGACTTTCCAGAGAAATTCCAGTATCATTTGTGACTTTTCAACACCACATACATTAATTTTAGAAATTATCCCTAGGTCAAAGATCCAATTAGAAGAGCAGAACATCTGTCTGTTCTCTTTTAGTTCCCCCTGTTCAAAAAACAGAATACAACTTCCATTCACCTGTCACAAATCTGCATACTCAAGCTTTATGGACTTTAGATCAAACTCTCTCTTTCTTCTGTATTCAAACATGACATATCTCTTCACTTTCTCTGATTTGCTTTTACCATCATAAAAATAAACATATCATTTTGTATCCCTGCAAGTGCTAATCAATAACTTCCAAAAATTGAGACACTGTGCCTTTAGTTCTCATCAGTTATAAAATTTATGTTATTTTAGCAGCAATTCACATAAGAATCATAAAATTATGAGCAAGCATTTTTTCACATATATGCCATTTTTAATGTCCTGCTTGCTCCTCGGCTACTGTTTGAAACATATGTCTTTATACAGATCAATATTTAATCAAAATATCAACTAACATCTGGGGGTCTCTCAAGGTATATTCCCAACTTTTGTGTGAGTTAACTTATCAATTATGTATCACTCAACTCATTTTATCATTGTGGACATGGAATGTTTGCATTCCATAGTTTCACACAAGCCATTCAATCAGACATGGCTGGCAACTTTTACTTGCTTGAACATCTCCTTAAAAACTCTGAAGTATGTCATTAAATATATATTCATCTTTAAGTTTTTTCACGCCATGATTGTCAACTTTTTGAGGTCATACTCATTTAACGTTTAGCTATTTCAGTCCCCAAGTATCAATGTGAAACAATTATAAACACTCCTTTCTCCTTCCTGTGTGCAAGGAAGAGAGTTAATAGCTTGTAAGCATTTTATCCTAAGACTGCCTGGCTTGATTTAGGTTTTATTACTTATCAACCCTGTCTCTTATTCCTCTTTGACTAGTGAGATCACTATAATTTAAAATTTTGCATGTATCAAATCCTTCATAATAAATTATTCTCAATGGATTTTTGTTTGAACTCAACAACCTTCAAATAGCTTTGATTAAAGTTCTTTAGCAATATTTCAGTGTTTAAACAAACTGAAGTTCAAAGAATTTACCCTTTACTCCTTTCAAACCTCTGTTTAAAGCAGAATAGAACCTCCAGTTTAGTTTCCTTTAACCTCAAAACATTGCTACATGCCTAATTAAATTCCATCAACATTATTCAGATTTACCATTTGTTGTTTCTATTTTGCACAAGAATTCACATTTATTATTTCCTTATCCATTACTCTCATTTCTTCTGGCTTCCTCTCTTTAACCATTATTACAAGTAGAGGAAACTAAACTTAAGTACTAAACTTAATTGCATGTAATTCTCATGTCAAACACTTTTTGATTTCAGGGCTATTCAAATTTTCCTTTTTAAGTGCATACAGTTTGCATATCATATACCCTTAACCTATTCAGGTGGAAAACAATTCTCTTTACAGTACAAATGCATACATGTTTTGTATTCACTCATCATTAATTTCTAGCAAACTGTGTCTGAATACATATAAATTATGTATTCCTTCTTATATATTGTACATATTTTTAAAAAATTTTGTATATCCTTGGTCAAATACAACATCACTCCATGATATCTTTGGTTGTCTTCTGAAATGATGGATGAATAACAACAACTATGTTCCAGGATCTTTATAATAATTATTTCATCTTAACCTCACCACAACCATAAAGGGTATATGCTAACATTATCTCCATTTTTACATGTAAAAGGTACTCTAATTAAGAAACTTTAAACAGTATATATTGCTTTATGCCTTTTTTAGAACTATATCCTCTGCCTATTACATACTCAGGATTATAATGATAAATTGTAACATAACTAAAAATTTGAATTGTTAATTGAATAAACCGGTATGAGAATCAGTAATCAATGATCATCTTGTGAATAATATAACAAGTGAAATCCCTTGAAGTGCCTTGCAAAAACATCATTGCCAAAGGAGTTGTTCATGTTCCTCCAATGTCTTGGAATATTTCCAAATCTTCCTGAATCCTAGAGATTCATAACATCTCAGTTGACTTTGAATTTACAGAGTGATATTAGCTGTTGTCATGTATGGAAGAGAGATGATATAATTAGCCACAAGGTAAGAAGACTTCACTTTCCTGAAGAAAGAAAAGAAACATTCAGCTGACCGCCTCTTTCTTGGGGAAATTTGTATAATCTAATTCATTTTTGTAGAATAAAAAAAAAAAGCTTTAATGGTTCATATCTCAGCTTCCAAGATGGTACTGGACATTTCTGACCCTGACATTTTTGTGACTTAAGACTCTTACAATAAACAAAAGTTTGAGCTCAGAAATTGCTTCCCAGTGTTTGTTTTTATTTTATATAATGATGAGTCAAGAAAGGAAGAGGTTAGATAACTTGCAGAGAGTCACACAGCTAGTGCCTGACTCTATATTTGACTCATGTCTTCTTTGACTCTATGCCGGTGATAGCAAACCTATGACATACATGTCAGCACTGACACACATAGTCATTTTCAATGATACGTGGCCACATGGGGGCACTTACAGAAAAGTATGGGGGCGCATACCAAGGATGAAACATTTGCTGTAGTTTAGATGCTCTGTGCACTATAGATGATAATTCTACCTATACTAATTTACTTATTTTGGTTTATCAAATACAGTTATATATTACAATTATATGGTTTTTGATAGTTAAACCATAAATATTGCAAAATTATGTTTTTTTCTTGAAGTGACACACCGCCTGAGTTATGCTTGTTTTTTTTGACAAATTTTGACACACCAAGCTCAAAAGATTGCCCATCACTGCCCTGTGCCAAGATTTCTATTCACTGTGCCATGTAGCTATAAAGATAGATATAGTTAGATATATGTAGAAACATATAATAAAATGATACGTTGGAGATCATAAGAAAGGGAAAACATGAGCATTAAAGGGGATTAGGAAAATCCTTCTCTCAGAAGACTGGATTTCAGCTGAGAATGAAATTAGTGAAGCCAGAAAATGAAGAAGAGGAAAAGGAGAAAATTACTGGAGATAGGAGAGACAGAGTGACTTATGTGAGGAACTAGTGAGGCAGTGCCTTTGGAGTTCAGAATATAGAGAATCAAACATAAAATTGTATACTCGATACTGGTATTCTGGAAAGATGATGGCTTCAATGGAGCAAAACTTAAGACTTCCATACCCTTCCACACCAAGATAAAAAAAAAGTGCTTTGAGGGAAAAGAAAACCAAATCTAACAAGACAGTTAGTGGATCCACCTGCTGTACAGCTCAAGAGGTACACTAAGAAAAAGGCTTGAATTCTTGAACTATTGGGTTTGAGGGTAAGGAAGATTTCAGGACCTCTTCCCCATGTGCTGTGCTGAGTCTCCAGTGGCTCCTGGAATATCTGGATGGGCAAACACACTGGTCCAGAGAGAGGGCCTAGCTGGCACAGCTGAGGCGGGCTTAGGGTGCTGTACACAGATGATGAGGAGGTGGCTATAGGAGAAACACAGAGAGAGCACCATAAACACATCAAAAATGCTCTATCTTGCCCTCCCCCTTCTCATGAGGTTTTAGGCTCAGGGCATATCAAATTATACAGATCAAACCAGCCCTGGCTTAATCCATTCAATAGGATAGATAAGACATCTTCAGAAGGCAGGGGAAACTCCAACACCACTCCACCACAGGCTGCAGAGAAAGTAGCTACACATCTCTGTTGCCAGCTGGGGAAGATTTTACATCAAAGCTCATTAAAACCATCTGCTTAATCTCTTCAATGAGCAGAGCAAAGAAAGTGCTCACTCAGAACAAAATAGCTCAAATCCAAAGTTTCAGCAAATGACCAGAGAAGCAAGATTACATCCAATTACAGGAGGGAAAGAAAGAAAAAAAATATGAGTAAACAAGAGAAAAAGAAAAAATAAATTATAGTTGGCAGTTTCTTTCTAGGAAGTGAACAAAGAGCAAATAAAATAGAAGATCAAGGAACTCTAGGAAAAATCAAAGAAACTCCAGTGAATTGGACACAGGCTCTGGAAGAACTCAAAATGCAATTCAAAAAAGAATTAAGAGAGGCTGAAGATAATTGGTAAAAGAAAATGCATGAACTAAGACAAGAAAATAGTGTCTTGAAAGCCAAAATTTGCCATCTTGAAAACAAGGGAATGAAGGTGAAAGATGACATACAAACAAAATCAGACCAGAAGGAGAAGGATGACAAAAAAGCCAGGGATGAAATTCAGTCTTTAAAAATTAGTATTCAAAAACTAGAAGCAAATGACTTCACAAAGCAACAAGAATCTATAAAACAAAATCAAAGGAATGAAAACTTTGAGGAAAATATGAAACACCTCTTTGGCAGAACATCAGATCTAGAAAACCAATTGCAGAGAGACAATTTAAGAATTATAGGTCCACTGGAATATCATGAAAAAATAAAAAAGGCTGGACATCATCCTACAGGAAATTATCCAAGAAAATTTCCCCAACATTCTCAAACAAGAGGGAAAAGTGGAGATTGAAATAATGTGCAGATCACTTCCTACATTTAATCCACAACTGACAACTCTCAGGAATATTATAGCTAAATTCAAAAACTACCAGACCTAGGGAAAAATATTACAAGCAGCTAAGAAGTCATTCAGATGTCATGGAACCACAGTTAAGATTACACTAGATCTGGCTGCATCTACATTGAAGGATTGGAATGGTATTTCGGATTGAAGATATGGAATATAATATTCAGGAGAGGAAAGGAACTGGGTCTACTATGAAGAATCAACTCTCCAGCAAAACTGACAATATTCTTTCAGGGAGAAATATGGTCATTTAATAAAACTGAAGGCTTCCAAGCATTAATAAAGAAAGGACTAGACTTAAACAGAAATTTTGATGTTCAAACACAGAACTGAAGATAACCACCAAAAGGTAATTAAGAGAGGGAAAAGAAAAGCTAAAATTAAAAAAAAAAAGAAAAAAAAAACCTTTTTTTAAGGGACTCAATAAGTTCAAATGATTTGTATCCCATAAGAAAAAGATTATATTGGTAAGTCTTAAAAATTATTAATATCATCAAGGTAGCTAGAAGAAATATACTTAGAGGAAACAGTGACAAGCTGTATAGGAAGAATTGTCAAGATATACATATGTATATATATATATATATATATATATATGTATAAATATATGTAAAACTAGAGGTAAAAAAGAGGATAGTATTAAGAGAAATGGGAAAAGAGACAAAATAGAATAAATTTATATTCCATAAAGAAGTCCTTGCGGGGAGCAGGAGAGAAGACCAATACACTGGAAGGGTAAAGAGGTCAGAGACAGGAAATACTTAATTCTTAAGTGCATTGTAATTAACTCAAAGAGGGAAAAACTAACAGATCTTTTAGGGCGGAGAATTGATTCGTGCCTATAGAGACATAGAAGGAAAACATACAGACTGGTGGGGAGGGAAGAAATACTGGAGAGGGAGAGTGAGGGGGAATTTAGGGTCTTTAAATTTTAGGGTCTTTAAATCTTTAGGGTCTTTAGAAAGACCCTAAAGAAAAAAAGAGGGGGAATAAGAAGGGAGGGGTAAGAAAGCAAAGTAAAATAATGAGGGGACTAGGAGGAACAATTAAAAACAAGAAAAAGGTGTAGAAAGAAATAGTGACAGAAGAAAGGGTAGGAAAAGAGAAGGAATCAAAATGTCAGGGAATACAGAGTTGATAAATATAACTCTGAATGTGAATGGGTGAAGTCGCCCATAAAAAAGAAGCAAATAGCAGAGTGGATTAGAAACCCAAATTCTACCATATATCTTCTACAAGAAACAAACATGGGGCAGATAGACATACATAGGGTAAAAATAAAATGATGGAGCAAAATCTATTGGGCTTCGACTGAGAAGAAGACAGGAGTTGGCATCATGATATCTGACAAATCCAAAGAAAAATAGATCTGGTTAAAAGAGATAGGCAAGGGCAGCTGGGTAGCTCAGTGGAGTGAGAGTCAGGCCTAGAGACAGGAGGTCCTAGGTTCAAACCTGGCCTCAGCCACTTCCCAGCTGTGTGACCCTGGGCAAGTCACTTGACCCCCATTGCCCACCCTTATCAATCTTCCACCTATGAGACAATACACCGAAGTACAAGGGTTAAAAAAAAAAAGATAGGCGAGGTAATTACATCCTGATAAAAAGGCAGTATAGACATTGAAGAAATAGAAGAATTCAACATGTATGCACAAAATGGTATAGCATTCAAATTTCTAAAGGAGAAACTGGCAGAGCTTAAGGAGGAAATATATAGTATATCTATACTATATAGGAGACCTGAACCTTCCCCTATCAGGTCTAGATAAATCAAACCAAAAAATAAATAAGAATGACATAAGAGAGGTGAATGAAATCCTAGAAAAAATAGAGTTAATAGATATGTGGAGAAAAATAGGGACACAAAGGAATACACCTTCCTTTTAGGAGCACATGGTACATTCACAAAGATTAACCATGTACTAGGGCATAGAAACATGGCAAAAACAAAAGAGCAGAAATAATAAATGCAACCTTTCAGATCATCATACAATAAAAATAATAATTAGTAAGTGTACCTGGATAGGCAAATAAAAATATTAATTAGAAACTAAATAATATGATTCTCCAAAATTAGTTAAAGAACAAACTAGAGAAAAAAATCAATAAATTCATTGAAGAGAATGACAATGATGAGACATCCTACCAAGATCTCTGGGATGCAGCCAAAGTAATACTCAGGGGGAAATTTATAACCCCAGAGTGCATATATTAACAAATTAGGGAGGGCAAAGATCAATGAATTGGGCATGCAAATCGAAACACTAGAACGTAAACAAATTAAAAATCTCCAGATGAAAAATAAATAAGAGATTGTAAAAATTAGAGAAGAAATCAATAAAATTGATAGTAAAAGAACTATTGAAGTAATAAATAAGACTACAAGTTGGTACTTTGAAAAAACAAATAAAATTGAAAAGGTACTAGTCAATCTAATAAAAAAGGAAAGAAGAAAACCAAATTAAGAGTATCAGAGTTGAGAGAACTGGGCCCTTAGCCACGGATCAACTACCCATCGAAACTAACCATATACTTTCAGGGGAAAGTATGGGCATTCAACAAAATTGAAGAATTCCAAGTTTTTGCACAAAAGCGACCAGGACTAAATGGAAAGTTTGATACCCAACCACAAAAATCAAGAGAAACATGAAAAGGTAAATAAGAAACAGAGGGGAAAGAAAGAAAACTTATAATTTTTTAAATTTGCCTTTCAAAGGGCCTGAGTAAGATCTAATTATCTGTATTCCTATGTGGAAAAATGCTATGTATAAATCTCTGTAGTGAACTCTATTCAATATTGTAGTATTCACTATTATAGTGATCAAAAGAATAATTCATACGGAGAAGGTGGAATACTAAAGGGTCTAAGATGATATAGGGGGTGGGAGAGAGGGGGGGAATAGTAGGGGACACCAAGAAAAATCTGAGTAAATAAGAAAAATAGGATATTCTATTACACACAAAGAGGGCATGGGAAAGGGACAGGATAAATACTATCACAAGAAGGAGAGGAAGAGAGCATTAAGAGGTAATAATCAAACCTTACTCTTAGTGTAATCAACCCAGAGAGAGAAGAGTAGCTTTATTATCCATTTGGATAAAAAACTTTATCTAACCATACTGAGAAGGTCAGAAGGGATAAACCAAGGGAGCAGGAGAGCAGGGAGGTCAAAAAAGGGAGGGGAGAAGAAGGGGGAGGGAATTAATTAGGCCTTTAAAAAAACAAAAAGAGGGGAATAACAAGGGAGGGGGAAGAAAGGGAAGTCAATCAAGGGAGGGGATGAGGGATAACGGCTCAAAGTAAACCACTGTTTTAAAAGAAAATAGTGTAAGAAGAAGGGGTGGATCTAGGGAAGGATACAAAAATGTCAGTGAATGCACAACTGACAATTGTAACTCTGAATGTGAATGGGATGAACTCACTCATAAAACTCACTCATAAAATAGGCAATGAGGAGACTAAGCTATCACTCTTTTCAGATGATATGATGGTATACTTAAAAAATCCTAGAGGATCAACTAAGAAGCTAGTAGAAATAATCAACCACTTTAGCAAAGTGGCAGGATACAAAATAAATGGACATAAATCATCAGCATTTCTATATATTTCCAACATATTAGAGCAGCAAGAGGTAGAAAGAGAAACACCATTTAAAATCACCGTAGACAATATAAAATACTTGGGAATCAAATTATCAAAATACTTCTTTACAGAATTAGGAAAAATTATAACAAATTTCATTTGGAATAACAAAAGATCAGGAATATCAAAGGAAATAATGAAAAAAAATGTGAAGGAAGGGGGGCTAGCAGTACCAGATATTAAACTATACTATAAAGCAGCAGTCACCAAAACAATAAGGTACTGGCTAAGAGATACAAGGGAGGATCAGTGGAATAGACTTGGGGTTAATGACATCAGCAAGACAGTGTATGATAAACACAAAGAGCCCAACTTTTAGGAGATGAGTCCACTATTTGACAAAAACTGCTGGGAAATTTGGAAAACAATATGGGAGAGATTATGTTTAGATCAACATCTCACACCTACCGAATGGCTTAGTATCCAAAATCATATAGGAGAAACTGGCAGAGCTCAAGAAGGAAGTAGATATTAAAAACATAGTAGTAGGAGATCAAAATATTCCTCTTTCAGACATAGATAAATGAAATAAAACAATAAATAAGAAAGAGGTAAGAGAGGTGAATGAAGTCCTAGAAAAATTAGATTTAACAAAAAAGAATAGACCTTCTTTTCACCTGCACATGGTACTTTCACAAATATTGACCATTAATAGGGTATAGAAACATTGCAAACAGATGCAAAAGGACAGAAATAATAAATGTAACCTTCTCATATCATGATGCATTAAAAATAATAATTATTAAGGGCACCAGAACAAGCAAAAACCAGCTAGTCAAAGAAGAAATAAAAAAAAAACAATCAACAATTTCATTTAAAAGAATGACAATGATGACACATCCTACCAAACTGTGTGGGATACAGCCAAGGCAATACTCAGGGAGAAATTTATATCCTCAAGTGAATATATTAACAAATTAGGGAGGGCAGAGATTAATGATTTGGGCAATCAACTTAAAAAACTAGAAAGCTAGCAAATAAAAATCTCCAGATGAAAATTAAATTAGAAATATTAAAAATCAAGGGAGAAATTAGTAAAATCAAAATTAAAAGAACTATTGAATTAATAAATGACTGGAAGCTGGTATTTTGAGAAAAACATAAAATAGACAAAGTACTGATCAATCTAATAAAAAAAGGAAAGAAGAAAACAAAATTGACAATATCAAAGATGAAAAGAGAGACCTCACCTCTATTGAAGGGGAAATTAAGGTAATCATTAAAAACTATTTTCTCAATTATATAGCAATAAATATAGCAATCTCATAGATAAGGATGAATATTTAGAAAAGTATAAATTGCCTAGATTAACAGCAGAAGAAATAGACTACCTAAATAATCCCATATCAGAAAAAGAAATTGTACAAGCCATCAAAGAACTCCCCAAGAAAAAATCACCAGGGCCTGATGGATTCAAAGCAAATTCTATTAGACATTCAAAGAGCAACTAATCCCAATACTACACAAATTATTTGATATTTTAAGCAAAGAAGGAGTCCTACCAAATTCCTTTTATGACACAAATATGGTACTGATTCCAAAGCCAGGGAGATCAAAAACAGAGAGAGGAAACTACAGACCAATCTCCCTAATGTAAATAGATGAAAAACTTTTAAAGGGAATACTAGCAAAGAAATTCCAGCAAGTGATCAAGAGGATCATCCACCGTGATCAGGTGGGATTTATACCAGGAATGCAAGGATGGTCCAACATTAGGAAAACCATCCACATAATTGACCATATCAACAATCTAACAAATAACAATCACATGATTATCTCAATAGTGTCTGAAAAAAGCCCTTGACAAAATACAGCACCCATTCCTATTTAAAACACTAGAAAGTAAAGGAATAGAAGGACCTTTCATAAAAATAATGAACAGTATATACCTAAAACCATCAACAAGTATCATATGCAATGGGGATAAATTAGAAGCCTTCCAAAAAGATCAGGAGTGAAATAAGAATGCCCATTATCACCTCTATTATTTAACTTTCTACTAGAAACACTAGCAGTAGCAATTAGAGAAGAAAAAGAAATTGAAGGTATCAAAATAGGCAATGAGGAGACTAAGCTATCACTCCCTGCAGATGATATTATGGTCTACTTAAAAAATCCTAGAGAAT
Source organism: Gracilinanus agilis (assembly GCF_016433145.1). NCBI lineage: Eukaryota > Metazoa > Chordata > Mammalia > Didelphimorphia > Didelphidae > Gracilinanus > Gracilinanus agilis. Next base: position 434,607,144 of record NC_058132.1, read on the forward strand.
CAATTAAGAAGCTTGTAGAAATAATCAACAACTTTAGCAAAGTTGCAGGGTACATAATAAATGCACATAAATCATGAGCATTTCAATATATTTCCAACACATCACAACAGCAAGAGCTAGATAGAGGAACACCATTTAAAATCACCTTAGACAACATAAAAACTTAGGAATCGTTCTACCAAAACAAACACAGGAATTATATGAAAACAACTACGAAGCACTTTCCAAACAATTAAAACTGGATCTAAACAATTTGAAAAACATCGAATGCTCATGGGTATTACGAGCTAACATAAAAAAATGACAATTCTACCCAAATTAATTCATCTATTTAGCGCCATACCTATCAAACTACCAAAAAACTTCTTTATTGAATTAGAAAAAATTATAACAGATTTCATTTGGTATAACAAAAGATCAAGAATATGAAGGGAAATAATGAGAAAAAAAATGTGAAGGAAGGGGACCTAGCAGTTCCAGATATTAAAGCAGCAGTCATCAAAACAATATGGTACTGGCTAAGATCAGTGGAATAGACTCGGGGTAAATGACATCAGCAAGACAGTGTATGATAAACCCAAAGAGCCCAAATTTGGGGATAAAAACCCTCTATTTGACAAAAACTGCTGGAAAATTTGGAAAACTATATGGGAGAGATTAGTTTTAGATCAACATGCCACACCTTACACCAAGATTAATTCAGAATGTGTGAATGACTTTAATATAAAGAGGGAAACTACAAATAAGGTAAGTGAACGTAGAGTAGTTTACTTGTCAGATCTCTGGGAAAGGAAAGATTTTAAAACCAAGCAAGATTTAGAGGAAATTACAAAATGTAAAGTAAATGATTTTGATTATATTAAACTAAAAGCTTTTGTACAAACAAAAACAATGCAGCCATTGATCCGGGTTAAGATGGAGGCAGAGTAAGAATAAGCTCTTAACCTCTCCTGACCGAAACACACAAAACTCCTCAAGGGGACATAAAAACAAGTCCAGAAGAACAGAGGAACCCCACAACAGGGCACAGCGTGGAAGGTACGTGGAATTGGGGCATTTCCATGCTATAAAGGGTTGAAACAGCTCTCACTAAATCGCGGGCTGAGCAACCACCCCATCCCCACCCCTCCACACACACCACCTATAGCTCCAAAATCAGCTAAAAAGAAATAGAGCAAGTTTGGGGCACCCATTCAGTCATTGGCAGCTCCGGAGCCTGTTCTTGAGAGCAGCAAGATTTGGGACCCCCAAAAGCTAAAGAACGCACACAAGCTCTGAGCGTGGGAGAAGGGCTCATAGAACGGACGCAGGACGCAGAGCATGGGCTCAGAGAGCAGGCACGGGTGGAGGCGTAGGTGGAGGCAGACACAGCCACGAGCTAAAGCTCTGAAACCCTGAGTGGGGAACCAGTGCAGACAGGTATACGACTGTGGAAGCAGCTCCCTGAGACTTGTAAAGGAACCTCCGGCAGAGGATCAAGCAAGGGGGTCCACCAGGGGGCTTGACCTTGGAAAAAACCAGAACTCACACCTCAGGAGCCAATAGATCGCGGACAGACACTGAGCGCGAGGATAAAGCTGAGAAGCTACTGGGCTAACGATAGCTACCCAGTCTCAGGAAGTTCAGAAAAGAAAGATTAACAACAAGAAAAAGACATCTTTAACACTCAAAAACTTTTACACAGAGAAAATCGAGACAACCGAGCAAACAGAGGAGGAGAACAAACAAGCATCCGGACCCTCCTCACAAGCTATGGAAGAGTTCAAAACTGAGATTTTGAGGAAAATGGAAGAGATCTGGCAAGAAAATAACAGTTTAAAAGGTAGAATCTTGCAATTGGAAAGTGAGGCTCAGAAACCAAATGAACTGATAAGCAAATAAAACACCAGAAATGACCAGATTGAAAAGGAATACCAGAAGATTATAGCCGAAAACCAAAAGATTATAGCCGAAAACTATATAGAGAAATGTTATGTATAATTCTGTGTAGTGAACTCTATTCACTATTATAGTATTCACTATTATAGTAATCAGAAGAATAATTCACAGGGGGAGGGTGGAACACTAAATAATCTAAGATGACATGGGGGATGGGAAAGAGGGGGTGAATAGTAGGGGACACTAGGAGAAACCTGAGTGAATAAAAAAATAGGATATTCTATTACACACAAAGAGGGCATGGGAGGGAGAGGGGACAAAAACTATTATAAGACGGAGAGGAAGAGACCATTAAGAGGTAATAATCAAACCTTACTCTTAGTGTAATCAACCCGGAGAGGGAAGAGTAGCTATACTACCCATTGGGACATAAAACTCTTATCTAATCCTTCTGAGAAAGTCAAAAGGGATAAACCAAGGGGAGCAGCGGAGTGGGGAGGTCAAAAAAAGGGAGGGGAGAAGAAGGGGGAGGGGATTCATAAGGCCTTTATAATCAAAAAGAGGGGGGAAAATAAGGAGGGGGTAGAAAGAGAAGTTAATCAAGGGAGGGGATAAGGGATACCAGCTTAATAGTAAACCACTGGTTTAAAAGGAAATAGTATAAAAAAAAGGGGGTAGGATACAAAAATGTCAGCAAATGCACAACTGATGATTTTAAATCTGAATGTGAATGGGATGAACTCACTCATAAAACAGAAGCAAATAGCAGAATGGATCAGAAAGCAAAATCCTACCATATGTTGTCTTCAAGAAACACATATGAGGCGGGTAGACACATACAATTTTAAGGTTGAGGGCTTGAGTAAAATCTTTTGGGCATCAAATGAGAAAAAGAAGGCAGGAGTGGCTATTATGATTTCTAACAAAGTCAAAGTAAAAATATATATGATTAAAAAAGACAGGGAAGGTCATTACATCCTGATTAAAGGCAGTATAAACAATGAGGAAATAACACTGCTCAATATGTATGCACCAAGTGGCATAGCATCCAAATTCATAAAGGAGAAACTGGCAGAGCTCAAGAAGGAAATAGAAAGTAAAACCATAATAGTGGTAGATCTAAATATTCCTCTTTCAGATCTAGATGAATCAAAGCGAAAAATAAATAAGAAAGAGGTAAGAGAGGTGAATGAAGTCCTAGAACAATTAGATTTAATTTATATGTGGAGAAAAATAAATAGGGACAAAAAGGAATACACCTTCTTTTCATCTGCACATGGCACATTCACAAAGATTGACCATGTTATAGGGCATAGAATCATTGCAAACAAGTGCAAAAGAGCAGAAATAATAAATTTAACCTTCTCAGATCATAATGCAATAAAAATAATAATTAGTAATGGCACCTGGACAGGAAAATCAAAAACTAATTGAAAATTAAATAATATGATTCTCCAAAATCAATTTTTCAAAGAAATCATAGAAATAATCAACAATTTCATTGAAGAGAATGACAATGATGAGACACCCTACCAAACTCTGTGAGATGTGGCCGCGGCAGTACTCAGGGGGAAATTTATATCCTTTAGTGCATAAATTAACAAATTAAGGAGGGCAGAGAGCAATGAATTGGGCATGCAACTCAAAAAATTAGAAAGCGAGCAAATTAAAAAACCCCAGATGAAAACTAAATTAGAAACACTAAAAACCAAGGGAGAAATTAGTAAAATCGAAAGTAATAGAACTATTGAATTAATGAATAAGACTAGAAGCTGGTACTTTGAAAAAAACAGATAAAATAGATAAAGTACTGGTCAATCTAATAAGAAAAAGGTAAGAAGAAATCCAAATTGACAGTATCAAAGATGAAAAGGGAGACCTCACATTTAATGAAGGGGAAATTAAGGCAATCATTAAGAACTATTTTGCCCAATTACATGGCAATAAATATAACAATTTAGGAGATATGGACGAACATTTACAAAAATATAAACTGCCTAGACTAACAGCAGAAGAAATAGAGTACCTAAATAATCCCATATCAGAAAAAGAAATTGAACAAGCCATCAAAGAACTCCCTAAGAAAAAATCGCCAGGGCCTGATGGATTCACAAGTGAATTCTGTCAGACATTCAAAGAGCAACTAATCCCTATACTATACAAATTATTTGATATTTTAAGCAAAGAAGGTGTCCTACCAAATTCCTTTTATGACACAAATATGGTACTGATTCCAAAGCCAGGGAGATCAAAAACAGAGAAAGAAAACTACAGACCAATCTCCCTAATGAACATAGATGCAAAAATCTTAAATAGAATACTAGCAAAGAGACTCCAGTAAGTAATTAATAAGATCCTCCACCATAATCAGGTGGGATTTATACCAGGAATGCAAAGATGGTTCAACATTAGGAAAACCATACACATAATTGACCATATCAACAGTCGAACAAACAAAAATCACATGATTATCTCAATAGATGCTGAAAAAGCCTTTGACAAAATACAGCATCCATTCCTACTGAAAATACTGAAAAGTATAGGAATAGAAGGACCTTTCCTAAAAATAATAAATAGTATATACCTAAAACCATCAACAAACATCATATGCAATGGGGATAAATTAGAAGCCTTCCCAATAAAATCAGGAGTGAAACAAGTATGCCCATTGTCACTTCTATTATTTAACATTGTACTAGAAACACTAGCAGTTGCAATTAGAGAAGGAAAAGAAATTGAAGGTATCAAAGTGGGCAAGGAGAAGACTAAGCTATCATTCTTTACAGATGATATGATGGTCTACTTAAAAAATCCTAGAGAATCAACCAAGAAGCTTGTAGAAATAATCAACAACTTTAGCAAAGTTGCAAGGTACAAAATAAATGCACATAAATCATCAGCATTTCTATACATTTCCAACACACTAGAACAGCAAGAAATAGAAAGAGAAACACTATTTAAAATCACCCTAGACAATATAAAATACTTCGGAATCTATCTACCAAAACAAACATAGCAATTATATGAAAACAACTACAAAACACTTTCCAAACAAATAAAACTAGATCTAAACAATTGGAAAGCCATTGATTGCTCATGGGTAGGATGAGCTAACATAATAAAAATGACAATTCTACCCAAATTAATTTACCTATTTAGTGCCATACCTATCAAGCTACCAAAAAACTTCTTTGCTGAATTAGAAAAAACTATAAGAAATTTCTTTTGGAATAACAAAAGATCAAGAATATCAAGGGAAATAATGAAAAAAAATGTGAAGGAAGGGGGCCTAGCAGTACCAGATATTGAACTATACTATAAAGCAGCAGTCATCAAAACAATATGGTAATGGCTAAGAGACAGGGAGGAGGATCAATGGAATAGACTTGGGGTAAATGATATCAGCAAGAGAGTGTATGATAAACCCAAAGAGCCCTACTTTTGGGACATGAATCCAGTATTTGACAAAATCTGCTGGAATATTTGGAAAACAATATGGGAGAGATTAGGTCTAGATCATCATCTCACACCCTACATCAAGATAAATTCAGAATGGGTGAACGACTTGAATATAAAGAGGGAAACTATAAACATGTTAAGTGAACACAGAATAGTATACCTGTCAGATCTGCGGGAAAGGAAAGACTTTAAAACCAAGCAAAAGTTAGAGAAAATTACAAAATGTAAATTAAATGGTTTTGATTATATTAAACTAAAAAGCTTTTGTACAAACAAAAACAATGTAGTCAAAATCAGAAGGGAAACAACAAATTGGGAAAAAAATCTTTATGACGAAAAACTCTGACAGGGGTCTAATTACTCAAATATACAAGGAGTTAAAGCAATTGTATAAAAAATCAAGGCATTCCCCAATTGATAAATGGGCAAGAGACATGAATAGGCAATTTTCAGGTAAAGAAATCAAAAGTATCAATAAGCACATGAGAAAGTGTTCCAAATCACTAATAATTAGAGAAATGCAAATCAAAACAACTCTGAGGTATCACCTCACACCTAGCAGATTGGCTAAAATGAAAGAAGGGGAGAGTAATGAATGTTGGAGGGGGTGTGGCAAAATTGGGACATTAATGCATTGCTGGTGGAGCTGTGAACTGATCCAGCCATTCTGGCTGACAATTTGGAATCATGCTCAAAGGGCTATAAAAGAATGCCTGCCCTTTGATCCAGCCATACCATTGTTGGGTTTGTACCCTAAAGAGATCATAGATAAACAGACTTGTACGAAAATATTCATAGCTGTGCTTTTTGTGGTGGCAACACACTGGAAAAGGAGGGTATGTCCTTCAATTGGGGAATGGCTGAACAAACTGTGGTATATGAGGGTGATGGAATACTATTGTGCTAAAAGGAATAATAAACTGGAGGATTTCCATGTGAACTGGAAAGACCTCCAGGAATTGATGCAGAGTGAATGGAGCAGAGCAAGAAGAACATTGTTCACAGAGACCAATACCCTGTGCTAAAATAAAATGTAATGGACTTCTGTACTAGCAGCAATGCAATGACCCAGGACAATTCTGATTGACTTATGGTAAAGAACACTACCCACATTTAGAGGAAGAACTGTAGGAGTGGAAACATAGGAAAAAAAAAACAACTGCTTGAACACATGGGTTGAGGTAGACATGATTGGCGATGTAGGTTTAAAACTACCACGCCAATGCAACTATCAAGAATTTGGAAATAGCTCTTGATCATTGACACATGTAAAAAACAGTGGAAATGAGCAATGGCTATGTCAGGGGCATTCGGGGGGTCGGGGGTTTAAGGGGAAAATAAGAGTATGAACCATGTAACAGTGTTAACTTTTCTAAAAAATAAATATTATTAAATGTTTAAAAAAAAGAATATCCAGGTATATAATGAAAGAAAAATATGAAGGAAAGTGGCTTAGCAGTACCAGATATAAAACTATACCATAAAGCTGTTGTCATCAAAATGATATGGTACTGGCTAAGTGACAAAAATTAGGATTAGTCGAATAGACTTGAGTAAAGTGATCTCAACAAGATAGTCTATGATAAACCCAAAGAGCCCAACTTTTTGGACAAAAATCCAGTATTTCACAAAAACTGCTGAGAAAATTGGAGGCTGCTACATTCTGTGTAGTCCTGGTCAGTGTTCCTTATTATCTGAATTGTCTCTTTCTGGCTTCTTGTAATTTTTTCTTCTTAACTTGGAAGCTTTTGAATTGGTAATTATATTCCTGTGGGTTGTCTTCTGAGGATTTAGTGTAATGGGTGATCTATGAATCCTTTCAATGTCTATTTTGCCTTCTTGTTCAAGCACATCATGGCAGTTTTGTTGGATAATTTCTTGTAATGTGATATCTAGATTTCTATTTGTCTCTGATTTTTTCAGAAGACCAATAATTTTCAATCTGTCTCTTCTAGACCTGTTTTCTTGATCTATTATCTTCTCATTGAGATATTTCATGTTTCTTTCTATTTTATCAGTCTGTGGACTTTGCTTTATTAATTCTTTCTGTCTTATGAGATCATTGGCTTCTTCTTGCCCAATTCTAGTCTTTAAAGACTGATTTTCGGCTATAATCTTTTGGTTTTCCTTTTCACTCTGGTCTATCTGTATCTGCAAGGCTTCCAGCTGGTCATTTCTCATCTTCAATTTGCTCATCATTTCATTTGATTTCTGAGCCTCACTTTCCAATTGCAAAATTCTGCCTTTAAAACTGTTGTTATTTTCTTGCCATATCTTTTCCTTATTTCTCACGATCTCATATTTGAAGTCTTCAAGAGCTTTTGACTAATTTTCATTTTGGGGGGAAGGTTTGGATGTTTTTAATTGTTTGCCCTCCTCTTTTTTATGTTTTTTTTTCTTTGCAGAAATTATCAAGTGTTAGAGCTTTTTTCTTTGACTTCTTGTTATTTATTTCTGGGGCCTTGTTTGGCATCATTATGCTTTCTCAGCCAGAAGTCTGAGTAAGGCAAGCTGACTCTCTTTGTATGGAGTTAGTGAGTAGTTTTTGCCTTAGGCTACCTTGTGAGTTTCCTGGCTTCCACTGTCTGCTAGGCCTTTGCTGTCTGAGGCCCCACAAAGCCTTACTCCTGCCCTCATGATCTGTGTTCCCCAGCCTCCTGGCATCTCTATTCTAGCTGTTTTCAGGGTCAAACCCACATGCTCCTAGAAGTTGGCCCACATCCTGGAAATTGGCCCATGCTTGCTCCTTCACCTGACGTTTTCCCCTGAGTCTCAGCACACTTGGCTGCTTCCATTGATAGCTGCCTCTCTAATTCCCACTCCCGTGTCCAATGTCTGTGCTCTCCAGCCTCCTATGGTCTCAGGTCTTGCTATTCATGGGGGCAAGCTCCTAATGGTGCCAGTTAGCTGCCAGGGAGTTAGATTTTGTGCTCCTACTCACTCTAATTCTGGTGTGTAGCATCTAACTCTGTTACTGTGGGTGGGTTAGGGTTGATCAGTTCATGTTTTGATGCAAGGTATTTCATCCTCTTATAGTGGGGAAGTGCCCAAATCCCATATACCTTTGATACTGAGCCCTATTGTGGGTTCCCTTATTTCATCAGGATTTGTTTTTTTTTCCTTTGTAGGTACACTCTATCAGTTGGTGAGGAGAGAAAGTCACCCTGCTTCTACTCTGCAGCCATCTTAACCTGGAAGTTCTGCTGCTGGGAAAATTGAAAACAATATGGGAGAGATTGGATCTAGATCAACATCTCAAACCTTATTCCAAGATAATCTCAGAATGGGTGAATGACATGAATATAAAGAAGAAACTTATAAGCAAATTAGGCAAACACTGAATAGTATATTTGTCAAATGTATGGGAAAAATTTTAAAACCAAGCAAGAGTTAGAAAAAAATTACAAAACATAAAATAAATAATTTTAATTACATTAAATTAAAAAGGTTTTGTACAAACAAAACCAATGCAAACAAAATTAGAAGGGAATCAACAAATTGGGAAAAAAATATAAAACAAAAACCTCTGACAAAGGTCTAATCACTCAAATATATAATGAGCTACATCAATTGACAAGAAATCAAGCCATTTCTCAATTGATAAATGGGCAAGGGACAATAATAGGTAATTTTCAGATAAAGAAGTCAAAGCTATCAATAAGCACATAAAAAATTCTAAATCTCTTTTAATTAGAGAAATGCAAATCAAAACAAGTCTGAGGTACCACCCCACCTCACACCTTGCAGATTGGCTATCATGACACCAAAGGCAAGTAGAGAATACTGGAGGGGATGTAGCAAAATTGAGACATTAATGCATTCCTTATGGAGTTGTGAATTGATCCAACCATTCTGCATGGCAGTTTGGAACTATACCCAAAGGTCACTAAAGGACTCTTTGCCCTTTGATCCATCCATACCACTCCTTGGTTTATACTCCAAAGAGATCATAAGGAAAAGGTTAGGTACAAAAGTATTTCTAGCGACACTGTTTGTAGTGGAAAAAACTGGAAAGTGAGTAGATATCCTTCAAATGGGGAATGGCTGAATAAGTTGTGGTACCTGCTGGTGATGAAATACCATTGTGCTCAAAGGAATAACAAAGTGGAAGAATTCCATGTGAACTGGAATGACCTCCAGGAATTGATGCAAAGTGAAAGGAGCAGAGCCAAAAGAACTTTATACACAGACACTGATACATTATGGTAAATATCAAATATAACGGCCTTCTCTACAAGCAGTGATGCAATGATCCAGGACAATTCTGAGGGACTTATGAAAAAAGAACAGTATTCACATTCAGAGGAGAAATTATGGAAGTAGAAACACAGAAGAAAAACAATTGCTTGAATACTTGGGTCGATGTGGATATGATTTGGAATGTAGATTTTAAACTACCACCTCAGTACAACTATCAATAATTTGGAAATAGGTCTTGATCAATGAAACATGTAAAACCCAGGGGAAGTATGTATCAACTGGGGGTTGTAGGGGAGAGAAAGAGCATCAATCATGTAACTGTGGAAAAATTTTCTAAAAATATTAATATATATGTATATATGTATATATGTATATATGTATATATATTTGTTAATACAGACTATAGAGAACCACTATCATTCACTGAATGTGGGGAGGGTTGACATAGTCAGGTTTATTGAAGGCATTAGAAAGATTAATTTGAAAACTAAGTGGAAGATGGACTAGAATGAGAGGGGGACAAGCTGCAGGATATAACATTTGTCCAGGTATGAAGTAATAATTATCTGTACTGGGAATGGTGATTGTGCAAGAGAAGAGATGGTTGGAATATATGAGAGATATTAGAAATGTTGAATTGACAGGATTTGACAACTGATTGGATTTGAAGGTTAAGAAAGAGTAAGTTGTTAAAAGTAAAGCCTATATTGAAGATTTAGGGGACAGAGAGGATGGCATTGCCCTCAATAATAACACAGAAGTTAGGAAAAGGAGGATTTGGGGTGGAATCCACTAAAAATGTAAAAAATTTAAATAACATAGGACAAATGGAAAGCACAAAACCTAGAATGAATACAATAGATGATTAAGCAAACAAATACACAATCTACAAAATTTTAAAGCATTTGGAAATTATTAAGTCAAAACAAAATAAGAAACAAAACCAAAAAACATCAAAAAAGAAACTTCTCTATATTTGAATGAGATAAAATAATGAACCAAATACTGAACATGTTTTACTTCTATATCTATACTCCGTTATCACTTCATTCTATCTAGCTGTATATCCCTTTAAGATTACCTTGGGATTTTGAGCCATATCCCAGAGTTAGACTGTATCCTGCTCAGACATTGCTTTCCAACAACATCTAATATGACCCATGAAGAATCCTTAAATTCCTGAAACAATATTTGCAGGGGCAAATGTACTTTAAGAACATTTTCATGTACTCTGGAAGTGACTTCAATGTTATAAAGCTTTCAATTTTCACACACCTTCCCTGGCCCTCCCTGAATTTAAAATAATGAAGTCATAATTCTTTGCATGTCATAATCATCAAACCATTTTAGAAAGAAAAGATAAACTGCAATTTCTTCCATAAAACATTTTGTATTAATAACCAAGCATCCCAGGCCTCACTGTTTCTACTGAGATGCCAACCTAGGTACTTGCCTACTTGAATCTTTTTTTTAAATTTATTTAATAAATTAATTAATTTATAAAACTTTTTTCACGGTTACATGTTTCATGTTCTTTCTCTCTCCTCCTCCCACCCCTCTCCTGTAACCAATTAGCAATTCCACTGGGTTTTATGTGTGTCATTGATCAAAACCCATTTCCATATTATTAATATTTGCCCTAGGGTAACCGTTTAGATTCTACATCCCTAATCATATCCCCATTGAACCATGTTATCAAGGAAATGTTTTTACTTCTGTGTTTCTAGTCCCATAGTTCTTTCTCTGGATGTGGAGAGTTTTTTCTCATCAGTCCCTCAGAACTGTCATTGCTGCTAGTAGAGAAGTCCATTACATTAGATTGTGACACCGCATATCCATCTCTGTGTATAATGTTCTCCTGGTTTTGCTCCTTCCACTCTGCATCAATGCCTGGAGGTCATTCCAGTTCACATTGAATTCCTCCAGTTCATTATTCCTTTTAACACAATAGTATTCCATCAACAGCAGATACCACAGTTTCTTCAGCCATTCCCCAAATGGAGGACATTCTCTCATTTTCCAATTTTTTCCCAACACAAAGAGTGTGGCTATAAATATTTTTGTGCAAGACTTTTTCTTTATTATCTCTTTTGGTTATAAATACAACAGTGGTATGTCTGGATCAAATAAGGTGTTCTTTTCAATGCATTATGGTACTCCATACATGCTTCTTTCAGTTCAAAATTGTATTTGGAATGACAAACTAAATGTTTAACTTTATAGTCACATAGAATCTCTAGATTCCAAGTGCATATAAGATCTCATTTTTTTCTGTGATATTGCCCAACACAAAAGAGAGTCTCTGATAATATAATTTTTGAATACTTTATAGGAACATCCTAGAAAAGAAACACTTGGAAATGCCACAAATTCTTTTTATTCTAGAAAGATATTTTAAATATTTGGAAAGAATATGTGGTTAGAAGAAAATGTAATTGTGTTCTCTTCCAAGATTTTTTGCATTCAAATATATTTGAAATTTTATTCTGTTTCGAGGAAATGGAAAAAGAATGGAGAATGATTAAGAATGACAATATAATTCTAGCAGAATATTCAGCAAAATTTATGGCTAGAAACAAATATGGAATAATAGTTAATAGTTTCTTCAACTTCTTTAAACTTGATTTTAATTTTATTGTTTTAAATGTCCCACTGTCACATACTGTATAAATCAAGACATATGTGACTAAGAGCAAGGCACTTAAACCTTTCAGTGCTCCAGATAAATATTTTAGACTAAATAGCATAAAAAAGTCCAACTTAGCCTGCAAAAGGGAACTTCATAATTAGAAGTTCTAATGAAATCATGAGTCAGTCCCTATCCTCATTTCTATTTCCCATAATCCTCAAAGAGAAGTTGTATAGAATAAGAAAAAAGAGCTGGGTATCTGAAGTAAGGAAAGTTGCATTCAGATTCAGGTGCTGCTAGTTATTAATTGTATGAATATCATTAGACCTCTATTCCTGTAAAAATGATAGGATTGGAATAAATTTAGGACTCTTAAAATGGGGTATTTGAATTTTGCATTTTTAATTTTTTAACATCATAAAAATTTTTTTTTTGTTATTCCTAAATTACATACAAAAATATTTTAAAATATTTTAAAATAATTTTGAGTTTTGAATTCACTCCCTCTCTCCCTCCCACCACCCTGAGATGGTGAGCAATCTAATATAGATTTTACAAATACAATCATTTGTATAAAACATTTTTTTCAATATTAAGCATTTTGTGGAAGAAAACTCAAACAAAACTTATTAAGAAAGAAAGTAAAAAAAAAGTTTACTTTGATCTTGATTCAGAGTCCTTAAGTTCTTTCCCTGGACATAGTTGGCATTTTTTATGGAGTCCTTTGGGGCTTTGTTCAGAACAAGTAATTTAAATTACTATGCTTTAGGCAACTTTGTTTTGATCTAATTGTATTATCATGTTGACTATTGTGGAGGGTTAAATTTTGGGGGCAGAAGTTTGAACAAAAGTCGGTGCACATGGGGTTCCGGGGTTAAGATGGCGGCAGAGTAAGAAGCAGCTCTTAACCTCTCCTGACCGAAACACACAAAACTCCTCAAGGGGACATAAAAACAAATCCAGACGAACGGAGGAACCCTCACAACAGGGCACAGCGTGGAAGGTACATGGAATCGAGGCATTTCCATGCTATAAAGGGGTGAAACAGCCCTCACTAAATCGCGGGCTGAGCAACCACCCCACCCCCACCCCCTCCACACACAACATCTATAGCTCCGAAGCCAGCTAAAAAGAAATAGAGCAAGTTTGGGGCACCCATCGAGTCATTGGCAGCTCCGGGGCCTGTTCCTGAGAGCAGCAAGACTTAGGACCCCATTAAGCCAAAAAACGCAGGCGAAATCTGAGCGCGGGAGCAGGACGCAGGGTGCAGAGCGCAGGCTGAGAGCGCAGGCACTGTGGAGGAGTGGGTGGAGGCAGACACAGCCAGGAACTAAATCCTAAGTGGGGAACCAGTGTGGACAGGTATACGACTGTGGAAGCAGCGCCCTGAGACTTGTAAAGGAACCTCTGGCAGAGGATCAAGCAAGGGGGTTCACCAGGGGGCTTGACCTTGGAAAAAACCAGAACTCAGACCTCAGGAGCCAATAGATCGCGGACAGACACTGAGCGCGAGGATAAAGCTGAGAAGCTGCTGGGCTAATGATGGCTACCCAGACTCAGGAAGTTCAGAAGAGAAAGAATAACAACAAGAAAAAGAAGTCCTTAACACTCAACAGCTTTTACACAGAGAAAATCCAGACAACCGAGCAAACAGAGGAAGAGAACAAACAAACATCCGGACCCTCCTCAAATAAGGAAAACTCCTCACAAGCTATGGAAGAGTTCAAAACTGAGGTTTTGAGGAAAATGGAAGAGATCTGGCAAGAAAATAACTGTTTAAAAGGTAGAATCATGGAATTGGAAAGTGAGGCTCAGAAATTGAACACCAGAAATGACCAGATTGAAAAGGAATACCAGAAGATTATGGCCAAAAACCAGAAGATTATGGCCGACAACCAAAAGATTATAGCCAAAAATCAATCCCTAAAGGCTAGAATTGAGCAAGTAGAAACTAATGATCTCTCAAGACAACAAGAACAAATAAAACAAAGCCAAAAGACTGAAAAAATAGAAGGAAACATGAAATATCTCAATGAGAGAGTGAAAGACCAAGAAAACCGGTCTAGAAGAGACAATTTGAGAATAATTGGTCTTCCAGAAAAACCAGAAATTAATAGAAACCTGGACTCCATACTAACAGAAATAATTCAGCAAAATTGCCCTGAAGTCCTACAACAAGAGGGCAATATAGACATAGAAAGGACTCATAGAACAACTGCGGTATTCGATCAAGAAAGGAAAACACCAAAAAATATCATTGCAAAATTCAAGAGTTTCCAAGCAAAAGAAAAAATCTTACAAGAAGCCAGAAAGAAACAATACAAATATCAAGGAGCACCAATCAGGATCACACAGGATCTGGCAGCCTCAAGGCTGAAAGACCGCAAGGCATGGAATACAATATTCAGAAAGGCAAGAGAGCTGGGCCTGCAACCACGGATCAACTACCCATCAAAATTGACTATATATTTCCAAGGGAAAGTATGGGCATTCAACAAAATTGAAGAATTCCAGGTATTTGCACAGAAAAGACCAGGGCTAAATGGAAAGTTTGATATCCAACCACAAAAATCGAGAGAAACCTGAAAAGGTAAATAAGATACAGAGGGGAAAGAAAGAAAACTTATAATTTTTAAATTTGCCTTTTTAAGGGCCTCAGTGAGATCTAATTATCTGTATTCCTATGTAGAGAAATGTTGTGTTTAATTCTCTGTAGTGAACTCTATTCACTATTATAATATTCACTATTATAGTAATCAGAAGAATAATTAACAGGGTGAGGGTGGAACACTAAATAATCTAAGATGGCATGGGGGATGGGAAAGAGGGGGTGAATAGCAGGGGACAGTAAGAGAAACTTGAGTGAATAAGAAAATAGAATATTCTATTACACACAAAGAGCGCATGGAATGGAGAGGGGACAAATACAATTATAAGAAGGAGAGGAAGAGCGCATAAAGAGGTAATAATCAAACCTTACTCTCAGTGTAATCAACCCGGAGAGGGAAGAGTAGCTATACTATCCATTGGGAAATAAAACTCTTA